>NW_008824587.1:3203925-3221020 GCF_000699105.1 Pygoscelis adeliae
CTGGGGGACTCTTTTTTTTTTTTTCCTTTAAGAGCTTAAAAAAAAAAATAAAATAATCATGAGATCATGTTTGCTGGAGGGAAAAAAAGCTCTAGTCACGAGGGTTTTCCCGCACGTGTAAGTTCTCGGTTGGTGTGCCCTGAATATTTTGGGGAGGCTTCTGCTGGCGAAGATGCTGTAAACGAGGCTGCGTGCGTGTGTGTTGGGGGAAGAGGGGGTGGTTGGAATTAATAGGATAAACAAAGCAGGAACTCGGAGATGGGGAAATCAGATGGCTGGGAAATGCTCTGGTAATGGTGGGAATGTGCTTTGGGATTTAACCAAACCTGGTTTTCTTTGGTAAGGCAGGGGATTAACGTGCAGGGCTGCAAGGTGTGATAACACCTTCCAGCACGGGGATGCAGAGGCTATAGGTGTTGCTTAGGTCAACTCTCCTGTGCCCACGCTGAGGGGCAGAGGAGGCTCCAGCTATCGACAGGGTGGATGAAACTGCGACAGGTAAAGGTCCAGGTTTGCCCTGCACCAGGCAGATGCTGGAGACGGGATCCATTCCTGAGCAGCGACAGGTTTTTGACATGCGCGTGGATAAATGACAGTCCATTTACGGGGAGGGAAATCAAAGAATCCCCGCTGCCCCCTATGTACACGACCACCAAAAAATGACTGTTCCTTCCTAACCAAGAATTCAATAATTTCTGAACCAGAAAGTGCATTGTCCAACTTGCATGCGGTTTGCAATCTCATCGACTCAGTATTTTGTTATATGATTTCCTTTGGCCTGTTGCTCTGAGGTCTCTATGTGGCTTCTCCCATCTAAGAGTCCCTGGAAAACGCACGATCCGTCCTGTCCCCGGGCAGAGGTGATTTAGAGCTCTTCTGGGAAACGTTTCCATATACTGGAGCATAAGTGAGATTTATGAAATGCTGGCGTGTATCTTGACTCTGGCCCAGCCTAAATGCTACACTGATGCACAGGGTGGTCTTTACCTGCAAGACTGTCTTTGATTCTGGCTCAGTCTCCACTCCTCTGGTCAGGGCACATGACTGATACTTTCCACATGGTAATTTTTTCTGTAAACACTTATTATACGGCAGCAGTATTACTTAAGTGAGAAGCACTGGCTGGGAATTCAGGGCTGGCTAATATTCCTGGATTTCACTCTGTGCCTTTAGGTCTTCTCTGTAGTAATGACTCCTCTGGAAATTCCCCGTGTCTCACTTATTACTCCTTTGTTAGTTATTATGGTACAGTAACAGGATAAAAAGGAGTTGGTATTTGATTTTCATTCCCTCTAATAGCCACAGCAAAGACCAAGTGGTGTGCTGATTATTGACATCAGAGTTAAGTGATATGCACGCATCATTAGGTTTCAATTGGAAGGAATAACAGCACAGTATGAGTTGTCACACTTCTAAACTACATGGCATTTAAAGAAAAAACAAAGTCATTTTTCTCAGCCCTGCAAGCTCAAAAGATCAGAAGCTAGCAGTAATACGTGTATAGACACAGGTAAAAGGCCCTAGCTCCAGGCAAATCACCAGAATCAACTGATCAGCGTAATACCCCGGAGAGGCTGGCAGCAGCTGCGCGGCTTGTCCAAGGTTACGCAGTGATTCGGGAGATCCAGGAACAAGCTCGGATGGTGGGCAACCGCACTGGTCCCGCTCCTGGGGTAGACAGACGGGTCCAGCTCCAAGGGTCCTTGTGCTGGGAAGGAGAGAGATCGTCTGTGGCACTCATAGGCGCGGGAGCCCAAAGGAAGCGGCTGCAAAGCAGCTGGGCAGTGCTGCTGTCACAGGCAGGAAGGAATGGGGAAGAGTTGCAGCGAATGTTTCATTTTAGACCACTTGCATTCTTTTGCCCAAGCACATTTTGCAAATATTTAATGCTGGGTATCGTTTCCTTCTGGGTGAAATTTCTGCGAGGAGCAAAATGGATGTGCTTTTCCTTGAGGGGACAGCTCTGCCCCCACCCTTGCGCTGAGCGCTACCTTCTCACGCAAGGAGAGCGCGGTTGAAAATCAATGGGTCTGCACTGAGATTTAATTACTACAGCGTAGGCAGGGGTGGAGAATAGGGCCCTTAATATTTAATACAGCCTCTGCTCCCAAAGGGATCCCCGGGGCTCAAGGGCCAAATGTAAACCCATTATAAGCAGGTGTAATTCTATTGACATATGCGGGCTCGCACCTGTTTATACTACAGCTATATTTGGCTCCCGAAATCTAAATGGCAAATGGTGCTTTTGACATGCGCGGGAGAAGAGGGAAGTGTTTTCCCGACTTGGGATGATAGAGGATATACTGAAACAACAGAAGGTAACCGTGACACCTCGCAGTCCCCATTCTCGGTGGCGATGCGCTTGCTAACATTTGAGCTGAGCTGAGTCTGTGGAGAGAGATCCGAGATTACTGCCAGAATAATAACCAGGCTTATCAAGGGTCTTTCATTTGAGGATACATATTGCTGTATCACCTATAATAGCAATACATTCTTTTTATAGTCCTTATCTAGCAATGTGCGGCCAAGGATGTCAAAGTGCCTACTGCAAGTGAGTAAGCATTTTATTAGGTGGAAACACAAGGCTCATAATTGTGCTCCGAGCCCCGGAGCAGGCGAGAGACCCCTTTGCAAGGGAGGGTCTCGGGTAATATTTGACAAGCACAGCTCAGCCCGACCCCTTGTTCCAGCGGTGGCTTTCTCCAGCCCGCCGGGACCTCCGGGGAGAAGTTTGCAGAGAAGAGGGGAGGAAATTACTAAGGGTGCTTTTGTTTTAGGGATGATGGCTGCTTGAACCTTGCGCTTATTGGGGGCGATTTGTCTCATCTCACCACCCTTGTACTGTCCTTTTGTTCTTAGCAAGCCTAATGTGAAGAAAGCTTCCAGCTTGATCAGAATGGGGAGGCTTGTGCTTCCCAGTTCCTTGTGCGTGGTGCAAAGACAAAATGACTGAGTTTTAAAAGGAAGAGAGACATAATATTTTGTAGTTAGGAGAAATGCTGGAAAACCCACACAAAGCCTGAGAAACTGAGCAACAGACAGCTTTGGTACACGCAGTCCAGGAGGGTGGGTGGGGGATATTTATTTTCTTGCCCTTCCCGCACACTGCTGCTCTAGCCTCGGGGCCAGACTAGCAGGCGCTACCAGTCCCCGGCTCTTAGGCAGACACGTACCCCAGTGAGCAGGAGAGGGAAGAGCCGAACGCTTCAGTCCTTGGAGTACTCTACCTTTTTTTTCCTTTGTGAAAGCTACCGGGGAGATGGCAGAGAGCATCTGCTCTGGGAGGGGAGGCTTCCCCCGGCTCCCTGGCTCACACCCTCCCACACAAGACCTCGGATGCATTTTCTGCAGCTCAGACGGTTTTAGAGGGCCCTTGGTGAATTTTGCCCTCCCTGATTAGATAACCAAAGGAGCAGTGACTGTACTCTCTAGAGAGAAGATGCTGTCTCTTTCCTGCCAGAAGGACAGCTGGAGGGAGGGTGGGATTTTCAGCATGCAAGCACTTAGCCAGATCAAGGAAATGGGATGCAAAGCATTTTAGGCTAAGAAAGGTTGTTGTGCAGGGAAACATGAGGCTGCTGTTCTGTTAGGGAGATAACGCTTCTCAAAATGCTCCTGTGTGCCAAACTGCAGCCTTAACTACGGCCGGTCATTGCCTCTTTAAGGAAGACAAGCATGACAAGTCAGAAAAAACCCCATCACTGTCTTTGCTGAAAAACTTTGATCATTTAAATATTATTGATGCACATTAACCCCAACAGAGATGGGCTGGGTGATGGGAAGTACTTCACCTTGACACAGGGAAAATATGTTGCTTTCTGTTGCCTCATCTTTTGCCTTGGCTTTCGTTTCATGTATCAAATCAGAGCTTAGCCAAGTGAATCAGCTCAGGAAGCATTTAAGATTTATTTGATTTTGGGGAAGGTAGAGCTTTCCTTATCTCTACCAGCTGTGGGGGAGTAAGTATGGATAAAAACAGGAGGAGCATTTAAAGGAGGGATCTATAATTAACAACCCCTCAGAAGGGGAACTTTCCTTTTAACTTACTATTAAAATGGAAGTGTTTGAGAATATACGGTTTTGGCTCTGGGGATCTCCTCCGTATCCTTGACAGAGCCCTGCGAATTCCTCTAATCCCTGCCCGGGAGCTTGTCTGTGCTTTAAAAACAACTCCCGCCACCCCGCGAAGGGCTCACCTCAACCCGTGGATTGATTCCCATGGGAAGCCCCAGCGTTGCCCCCCGGCCTCGCTCGGGGCGGGCGGCGATGGGGAGGAGAGCTCCCTTCCCAATGCGGGGCTGTGTTTCCTCGGCAGCCCCGAGCCTCACGCTGGGAGGAGATGCCTTCCACAAACGCTTTTTAACCTGAGGAAGGAACGTGTCACTTCTAATGGAGCTGACAGCAGCAGGGAGCGTTTTTAGGTTAGTGGTTGAAGAACACACTTGTAATGAGTGAAGTAATTGAATAAATGCTGACAATTTGATGTGGAAAATGCATAATCAGCTAGCTGTGGAAGGTTGACTTGTTCTTTTTTCTCTCTTTCTTCAGGACTGGGGTAAACATGTTTATTGTTCCAAGCAGGTGATGTGTTCAGCAGCACAAAACCAGCAGACACATGCACATGCTTCCCTCCCAGGCACACATGTGCTGATTGCCAAATAATTGACCCAGTTATGCTAATACGCTATTTGCATCACTGGAACTTAATAAATACATATATAATCAATCTCAGCACTTAACTTTTTCTTGAGTCATGTGCTGGTTGAATACTCACTTCGGTATTTCACTGGCTGCAGCCCAGATTACAGTAGCTATACCTGTACAAGGGAGAAAGGTGGCAGTCCCTTGGGTAGATACAAACGAGGCCACACCAGGTAGCACCGAGAGCTGATCGTGCAGGAATAACTGGGAGTCTGACTGGCTTTTCAGATCCCAAACACAGCTAATAAATTGTGGATGTAGACAGTGGAGCTGACATATTCCAGTGCAGTGACTTTTCTTACCCAACCGTCATCTCAGCTTTATGCAGATGGAAACTCAGTGAATTTCTTGTCATCAAGCCCCCAGTTTTAGTCTGACAATGGGAACAGCATCATCTATGTCATGTATGTTGGAAGCAATGAATAGAGAGCTGAGCTCACTAATCTATTTGCATATTGAAGATATGGAAAAAAACCTCTCTTCTTGCTTACTCTCCTGCCTACTCAAATATCTGTGAAACAAGGAGGAGAATATGGGCCCTCTTTGTACTTCAGATCTCAGTGCCCTTGAATAAAGGAGCCAGCCTTCCGAGATGAGTGTGAGACTCAGAACTAGCTACGGTGACAAAAGCTCTCCGTGTCTGCAGGCTGGTGGACAAAAGGCAGTTCCTGGATTAAGAACACTCATCAGGATGGATACTTTGACTTTATGTCATCACGACACCTTCTCCACTCCACATCCGAATCAGTCCTTGCGTATCTAGGGCACGGAGGTTTGACCTGCCAACTGTTAAATAAATTACGGCGTACTCCCCCCAAACTATTAGCATGGAACGGCACACATCCACGGGAGAGACAAGCTAAGGACACAGCAGTTCACAAGAACAATGAGCCATAGGAGCTTTTCCTTTTGGATAGAGTTGAAAGGGTTGTTTATTACAGAAAAAGTAAAATAGCAGCACACAGAGGTTCATCCGTATCCTATGGAGGCGCTGGGCTATGACTCCATATTCAAGGCTGAGCTGAAGTTTGGGCTTGACTCTCCATTCAGCAGCTCTGGATTATCTTCTTTTTAACTTGAACAGATAGTTTTCCTCTAGGTTATGGCTGTCTTAAGCAGTAGAAGTGAGACCCAGGTCAGGCTTTAAGGGTTGGAATTTACATGCTTTTTCTTGTGCTTCTGGTATTAATTTCATATGCAGCGGAAAAGTAATATCCTGTCTGTCACTAGAGAGGAAGAGATATGCGTGCGTGTATACGCACAGTCATTGCTAACTGTTGAGCTTCTTCACTCAAATTTCGTTTTTGTGAAAATTTCTAAATTAAAATGAAAATCGGCTGCAGAAATGATGACTGAAATACCAACAAGGCAAAAGCATGAGATGTTTTCTCTTGTTTTCGTAACTCGTGGTCTTTGTGTGTAAGAGTGTATTGCATGGCAACTGCATTCACACTTCTCTTTAATAAAAGATCCTAGCAGATGGACCCACTATTAACGTGTATCCCCCAGATTTGCATATTTCATATTCATGCCAAGATGGCACTAAGCACACATGGGATGAACAAAGCTGATATAAACACAATTGCACCAGATTAATGCAGCGATCAAAGGGTATTGTCCTAGCATCCCCATTAGGAATCCAGCTAAATATTAGTTATTAATATTGTTAAACTCCTACTGGAGTCAAATTAAGGACTTCCAAATATAGTCGGACAGGGCTCTCAGGTACTACAAGTTGATGAATATGTTATGAATTCCTAAGAGAGAGGGCTGAGAAACAGCATTTGCATCTGAGCTGTGAAGAATCCAACGCTGGAAATATGCAGACCTCAAGGTTTGGTCCAGCGTGCTGTGTAATTAGGACTCACTTGAAATTCAGATCTTATCCAAGATCTCTATCTGTGTTTCTCAGAATTCAAGTGCAATCACATCTAGGCAGAAGACAAGCCTATCTGTAATATCTTATCAAATATTAGGCATTACAAAGCGGTATTCTGGAGCCCAAAATATATTTGATCCCATTGTTCTAGTCCATTAATCAAACACTGCGCTGCACATACTAATAGCATCAAACATGAGGAAATATTTATGAATGAGCATTGTTGTGACTGCAAAAATTAAACACAGCAGGTTTTAAATACACAAGACCTCAAAAAGGAAAGCTTGATTATCTCCTATATATCTGGTGCCAAATTCAGAGTGAATTTTAAGTGAATCTTAGGTAGTCTGTGCTTGAGTAATTTACACTTTCTTCCAGCTCCCTTCAGCGTGTAAATTATACCTGCTTCCACCTATATTGAACCTGACCCATTGCACCAAGGATACTAATGAAATGATGTAGCACCAGATAATGCAGTTTCAGAGAGGCAGGGGACTGTATGCACACAACGCGATGGTCCTCGGGGGTGTGCAAAGCTCAAACCCACGTATGATATCCCTGTACTGTGTTCTGCATTTGCAGCTCTCGGTGGAAATAAACCATTGCTTACCCGTGGTATTTCCGCTGCTTCTGCGTGCTGGGTGGAATCTGGGCACGGTAAAGTCCTTCTCGGATGCTGGGAGTTTTGTCCCTTACTTCAATGGGCATGGAATTTTGCTCGCTGGATCCAAAGGCAAGGCATTGGCCTAAGGTATACAGCAGCCCCACCAGCCGTGGTTTTGTCAAGAATAAATCATGTCAAAGCAATCTAATTTTCCTGTGACGGGGCAGCAGGTCTCAGAGAGGGGAGAAGCTGGAGATGTGATACATCTTGACTGCAGTAAGGCTTTTGACACTGTTTCATATGGCATTCCCAGGAGCAAGGTGGGGGAATACGGTCGAGGAGAAATGCTATGAGGTACCAAACTGGCTGGGAAAGCATACTGAAAAGCTATCGGCTGTATATTGTCGAGGTGGAAGGATGGCTTGAGTACGGCACTGCAGGGGTCTGTGCAGGGGCTGCTATTATTCAATATTTTCATTAGTGACTTGGGTAATGGAATATGGAGTAGACTTACTGCATCTGCTGACAATACCAAGCTGAGAGGGGCTGCAAGTGCTCTCAGAGAACAGGAGAAAGATTCAAAAATCTTAACAAACTGAAGAAACAGGCTGGAAAGAAGAGATTGACGTTCAAAAAGGACAAGGGCAAAGCAGAATGTACGAGAACTATCAAAACATATGTCAGGAAATGGCTGTGTAGGCAGCATTTCTAAGGAAAAGGGGTAATATTGTGGGCAAGAAATTAACCCTGAGCCAACTGTGGTACCCCGGTGTGAGAAAAGCAAAGCTGACACCACGGTACGTAAAGAGAGTGTAGTATGGTACACTGCTCCCATCTGTACTGAGTGTTGGGGAGGAGCAGTTTTGGTCATCAGACTTCCAGAAAAATACAGAAAATGAAAAGAACGGTCAGAGTTCTAGAAAACAAACCTACTGAGAAGGAAAGAACTGCGGTCGATTACTTAAGGCTGACGAAAATACAGTAATGATCTCCCAAAATGTAAAAGATACTACAAAAGTAATAAACTGTTGCCCACGTCCACCGGGGTAGGACAGAAGTAGTGGGATTAAACTGCAGCAAATGCAATTTGGGTTAGACTTTGGGGAAAATGTTCCATCTGTAAGAATAGCTGACACCCAGAATAGACCGTCTGGGGAGCTTGTGGAATCTCCTTAAAAACCTTCAGGGATGAACAGGTTAGAGAAACGCCTGTCAAGACCGATTTAGGCAGGGTTGATCCTACCCTGGGGGAAGGAGATGGACTAGGTGACCTCTCAAGATCCCTTTTCCTCTTGTTCCCTGTGGTTCTCTGTGTATTTTGTGTGGCGGTGATACTGTGCGAGTGGAGAGCTTGATTCTGCATATTAGGTAAACATTTTACATTTAAATTGGGAAGTCTTGTTTACTTGCCAGTCTGTTGTTGTTTCAGTTTAAATCTTACTAATTTAAGTTGAATACTGAATTATAAACTACAGTGATGGGTGTATGAGGAATATCTGAGGAGACAGATACTGAAACCTATTAATCTATCGACCACATTGATTGGAGTGTTTAATTTAGAATAGCATATTCCTATTTTTAAATATGCCTTAAAAGACTCTTTTAAAAAACAACTTTGTTTTATCGCAGCGCAGGAACTCTCCTACTCTCTGATAGGTGTGTATCCTTAAGCAGACACACAAAAAATTGATGTTGGCCTGTACAAAAGACACAGGATGAAACCTTGCGCTACCACAATAAAAGGAAACCATCATTTTTTTAAATGAAGTCAGGCAGCGGTCTGGCTGCCAATTAATGGAACACATTACTGTTAAGTGATAGCTTTAAAAAAAGTTCCTGAGTCCTCATAATGGTTCTTGCTCCCCTCTCCTCCAAGCATTATACCGACTGCTCGTTTACTGGAGGTGGAGTCCCTCTAGCAGCGGGATACAGTAGCTCAGGGCCTGGCAATGAATAAGGATCCTGTACTGTAACTGTAAGGGGGGATCTATGACAGCAGAATGTAATTCCACAAATTAATTTGTTCAGGACCCAGGGGTTAGCACTAATTTTGCACTAAGTACCAAGAGAGCTTTAATGACTGCAAATAGCAAACACTTCAATTTTTACTTCGTCCCACTCGGAAGCCAAAACTGCCAGGTTTACAGTGCCCTCTAGTATCGCGCTGGAGCATTAGCTTTCCTGTGCCACCTACTGAACTGCCACATCGCAGAAGCATTGCTCACTACAGCAGATTTCTCCTCCAGTACTTTTGCAGCGTAACTGTACCCGGTGTGAGAGCGGGAGCCCGGGCTGGCTGGAGCTGTGCTCAGAGCACCGCCTGCCTCTGCTGGCAGCCAGGCAAGGTTCCTGACTTTTATCCTTATGCACCACTGTGTTAGGATAAAAATGCACGTGAAGATAAAAATGCATACTCTGCTTAGAGGCTTGCAGTGACCAGGCTGCTTGGAAGAATGATATCCAATAGTTTGTGGCAATTTGGCAAAGTGATATTAATAGTAATTTGCCTTAAAATGGTACTTTGCAGCTGTTGCTGCATAACCACTAACTAGCAAAATGCACACTGGTGAAGGAGAGGGAAGGACAAAGGAGAAAAACCTGAGTCATACGAAACCCATTAGACATTACCCGGTACCACATCCTAGCCAGCTGAGGTCACGTAATGCAAGGACTTCTCAGAGCGGTGACCTTCAGCCTCGCATGGATTTCTCCGTGGAGCAGGTGCAGGAAAATTCCTTAGTGGAATAGGACGTGGCACCTGCTGTAAGAGTGGGCATATCTATAAAGCACCTCTAAAGATTTCCAGCTGCTGAAGTAGCCTTGGGAGGCTGCCTGTCTGAGACGATGTCGTGCAGTGTTATTGCTGCTCTGAAGGGCGCTGTGGGAAAGGCACCGTTCCCACTGAGTCATGGAGGCAGAAGGAAATCTTAAACTCCTGCTTGCCTCCAAAACAGGGCTGTGCTGTACCCAGGGGTTCTTCCCTAGAAAACCCTTTTCACAGGAGTTGAACTTACACTGATTTGTAAAAACGCTGCCCGGATCGTTGTTATTCTAAGAAATCTTGCCATTTCCCGGCAGCGAGTGAGTTGGTTCAGATGATGCCCATGTTACCCAGAGATTTTTCTTATGGGGAGAACTACTTAACTAGTGAACTCCAGCAGGAACAACCAAGCTGTTGGTACATGGAAATTATTAAGTTACATTAACAAAGCAAATGTAGAAAACGAATTGTTACCATCCATTTTCAGATTTTCACATCACTTTTTATGGCTGCCAATGAGAAACTGTCATGGACAAAAACTGGCATAAAGATGGAGCTCCTCTAGCACCCAGCATGACTGGTGTAGGCACTCCACATGTCAATGGACTTCTTTCCTTTGAAATATATCATCATAGGAGAAAGCTTCCTGTCAACTTAGGCATCGACTTCTAGTTACTTCAGTTCCTGGGTTAGAAGACACCTGAGCCACCCTTTCTTGACTGCACAGCAGAGACCAAAAGGTGGTTAATAGCAAGCACTCTTATTTTTTGAGAAAGCAAAGAATTCTTCCTGCTTTTAAACCATGTGCGAGGGCATAACACATGTTAAAAATGAAAATATTATATGGAATAGTCATCAGTGTGCCTAAAGGACAGGCAGAAGTTGGGAAAAGTGTTCGTAAAATAAAATAATAGTAAAAGTAGGAAGTGTAACATGTAAAGAGGAATCAAGATGAAACCATTGGTATGTATCTAAGGGCTGAACTGAATCTTATTATTCTTACTGACTTTCAGAAATCAGCCATTTGCGGTGGTTTTCTCTCTTTTGTATTGTAGGTCTGTACGGTACATACAAATGTATTTATTTTCCTAAGTGTCACTGCTGAACAGCAGGACAAAGGATG
The DNA here is from genome assembly GCF_000699105.1 of Pygoscelis adeliae. Lineage (NCBI taxonomy): Eukaryota > Metazoa > Chordata > Aves > Sphenisciformes > Spheniscidae > Pygoscelis > Pygoscelis adeliae. The sequence continues at coordinate 3,214,994 of NW_008824587.1, forward strand.
TATGGGGATAACCTGCATCCCAAGCAAGTATCGTCCCTTCACACACACACCCCCAAACTTGTAGCACGCTAACGATTTCTGAAGCGCAGGATGGAAACATTGTTGTATCGAGCCAGATTCTTTTTCATCACAATATTTTCATGCCCTCTCATGTGCTATGCATTCAATGTAAATGCTGAACTTTCATTATTGCCAATGTGATTTCCACACGTGGAGCCACAAGAGTCTGAAATAAGAGGTCTAGAGCCCTTCTGCTTTAAATTCTAACTCCTGCAACTAGTGTGCTAGAAATGAAGAGCTATCTCATTGTATATGCAATATGTAAGTAGTTTGACAAGGATGTCTCTTTACAGCTTAAGTGTCAGCTCTGAATAGATGGATTGGGGGTCTTGAAAGACACGCTACACATCTCTGCATCATCGTTCGTAAAAACTTCAGTAAGTATCTTAAATTCCTTGCACAGCAATACAAGCAACTGCCTCAGCTTCTCAAGGGCACTATACCTTTGATAATGAATATATTTAAACAAAAGGGGGAAAAAACCTTTGCTGAATATAATAGAATGCAGCTTTCTACTTTCATATGTCATGGGACATGAAGGTTCATCATTTATTGAAAATAAGATGTGGACCATCAGTAACATCCTGTCTAGATTTCATTTTCAGAGTAAAATGCCTTTCCAGTAGAATTACAAGAAACTGCTTTTCTCAGGCAAAACCCTTGTGTTCAAGCTGTGTTGCAGTATTCTCTAGACTATTTTCTCCCTTTTGCTGTGCTCTCTGTTATAGCTTGTTTTGCCAGCTGAGAAACTTGTTTTGCAAATCCGTTTTCTCCTTTATATGTAAAAATTATATGCTCCATGTCGGCAAATTTCCATAAGCCTTCAGGACTTCAGATTTGCCATTATTCCTCACTGGCCAACAAATCTTAATTTGATTAGAGCTCAACCCTCAAGAGAGACTTTTGAAGGAAGCAGAGTCCAATCAAGGAATACCTGGGGTCAGCTAACGAGCGAACACCCCCTCAGTAGTACATTCTCCCTCTTTCGTGAGCTGAACTCACCGTTCATGAGCAACATCTCCAGCTCCAGGTGTCACAGGACATCTTCACTGCCGTAGAAGGACCAAGGCTGTGCTGCTGGAGAGGTCATAGCCTACAGTCACAGGCACTGCTGAACAAACCCCGCAGGGGGTATCAGTGAGCTGATGCGAGTGAGGCAACTGAAAGTCAAACCCCAGGCACAAGCACCCAAGGAAGAGGGCTAAAAGTGACACCTGATCCCCATCCCATGGCAACCAACTGATGCCAAACAGTAGTAAGGACTGGAGACTTTGAATGAGGTGCGGAAATGGCAAATAGCATTTTCTAGCAATAGAAAAAACAGGAAAACTATCATCTGTTTCTGAGGCAGTTCTCTCGCCTGGAGTACTTCTCTGACATCCAAGCTAAGTTGTGCAATGGATGCATTCCCAGGGGATGAGGGTGAGAGCATCAAATCAATGGGCTGCACCCGCATCACCTTGCAATGTGATATTTGCAGCTCTCACAAACTAACAGGACTGCGGGGTCAGTGGCTTGAGGAGAGATGTCAATGGAAACCTTCTGTGCTGCAAAACATTGTTTGGGTGGCTCAGAAGCTCTGTTTCCTTAGAATCAATATCGGATTAATGCAGTGGTATTAGACTGGAGGCACCATGCTCTGGGAGATGCTAGCTGTAAGATGAGATATGGAACTGAAGTGTACTTGTAATACCTGCTTGTAATATTTTAACAATTCAGCAACAACTTTGTAAGGCAGGTTATTAGCCGGACTGCGTGAAGCAATTCTAGCCAGAGTAACTGAGTTCTCTCACTATGAACCTTGCCCCTGCATTTTTATTTCTGTATAATATTCCTGACTTGAGTTCTTGCATGGTGTTGCTATGCATTATTAAACTCCCACTATGTTCCACTCCAGAAATGGCTGCATTTAGATGAACTTTTGGTGGAGAGGTTAATCTGCAAAAATGCTATATAAGTGCAAACTATTAATTACTACTTTTGTATTTTTAAGCTGAGAACCCATGGCTGCAGGGATAAAGTTGGTGCATCGCCTCATTAATTTACTAAATACTCACACTCTCCCCTTGGAAGAACAAGTTGCTCTCCCCCTTTTCTCTTTTTCTTTTCTTTTTTCCCCAGAAAAAATGCAACGACCAGATTGTTTATCCTTTTTCTCATTGTGAATGGTCTCCTAAACACTGAAAGATGGCTTGGGGGGGTTGTTCAGAAGATTAGCATCTCTTCTCAGAGGTGGTCCCCAACTGTACTCACATTTATGAATCCATACAAAGAACCCTGAAGAGTAATATATAACCCGACGATGCAACAAGCCAGGAGACAAAAAAACAGCCCATTAAGAGGACAAAGCTAATCAATACTAATAGCAAAGACTAAGATTTTAAAAGCCTCTCAATGAAGTCAGGCACAATCTTACCAGTCAGTCAATGAAAAATGAAGTGTGCCTGGGGGGAGGCTGGGGGGCAAGTCAGAGAGAGAGAGAGAGAGGAGCCCCTTTTTTTTGGAGAGATGCAGATGGGTTAGTTCCCCAGGATGGTGCAGCATGTCCTGGCTGCAGCTGGGTGAGATGGGAGGAACAGCAGCGCTTGAGGGGGTAAAATGCTGACAGCACGTGGGAGGGATCAGTTTGGTCTCCTCCTTAGTTCCTCCTGCCTCTCCTTCTCCTTAACTCTTCCAGGTGCAGTTAGGATCTGAGCAGCAGGATTACAGACCCTGTGTCAATGCATCTGTGCTCAGCCTTCCTCTTCTGTTCCCAGATCTGCTCACTTTTCAAGACAGGAGGTACTGTGGTTTCATTCTCTACCTGGCAATGACTAATTCACCCAGGAAACTGGCAGATTAAAGTGGTTCCTTCTCATTGCTCATCTCTATGAGGAAGGCTGCGGATTCAGTATTTCCCAGTCATGGAAAAGACATTTCAAATGGTCTTCTGCTATTTTGACTATATTTTTTTGTTTTGGCTTCCAAAATTCTTTGTCAACTTTCCTAGCCCCTTCTTGCTCTAGATTAGGCTCTTTGGTACATTTCGTGTACAAGTTCCCTTTCATGCCATTGAAAGTTCATCTGGTGTTCCCAAAACGCAAATACCACAGGCTTTCCTTCATCAGTCATGCCAATCCTCCACTCAAGCATGCCACAGCGCCCCATCCATCTTGCATCTCCCACCCTGTCCTCAACTCCAGTTTAGATTGTACAGATTTTTCTCTGTGTAGCATCCCTCAAATGCAGCCTCTGATATCCCTCCACATCGACGAAATTCAGGCCTAGACTTAATCTTGTGGTTTGTATACCTGTGTGTTGATAACGCCAACATCCTTTCTCTTGGCCATTACTGACGCAGCCTTGTCCTCCTGTGCTCTTACAGAAGCTGCTGGTAGAAGTGTTTTCCTACCTTTCTTTGCACTCTTTCTCTGACTTCCCAGTATATCCCTGGGAGGGAATTCCTCCATGAGTGGTTGAGAAACCACCTCATGCTCTTTCACATTCCTCCTACTCGCTCATTTTCTATCCTGCTCCTGCCCACCGTGCTGACCGGTTGCCTTGTATCCTCTCTGCTGTGTATTGCACGCCCGCTCTCTCTCATGCTCCAGCTGGAGGTAATCCCCACCCAGCACCACCCTCCGCCTCTCACCCCAGCCCTGCTAGACAACTGCTGGCCCTGTGACCCAGAACATCCTTCCCTCACCCTTCGCAGTCCAGGCAAGCTGGCGGACAGAAGGGAGAGCAGTGTCCTCCTGCAGGGATGGGCTTCCAAACACAGCCACCATGTCAGGCAGCCCAACTGCATCCAGAGGAGATCGTGTAAGCAGGTCCTTAACTCTCAGAGATAAACTCTGGGAGGACCGAGCATCTCTTCACCCTGTGTTTGTGCGGTGCATGGCAGAGCAGAGCCCAGGTCTAAAGGCATAGGCACTACAGAATTAGTATCAATAAGGTAAAATGGCAACCAAAGCTTCCCACCTTGTGTGTCAGCACTGGTGTCTGGCTGTGAGCTGCCTGTGAAGAAGAGGAAGGTTGCTCAGCTGCTGTAGTTCTGCCAGTCCTCGGCCCCTCTACTGAAACTGCTACAAAGGCAGAAAATCACTTCAGCTACGACTAAAGGAAGCAGCAGTGCTAGGAGCTGCGCTGGGATCATTAGGGTAGTTAATATTCAGCAGGCATACCGCTAAAAAGACAGTGGTGCATGCTAAGAAAAAAAAAGCAGCAAAACCCAACACTGCACATAGGTCTTTCTGTTGGAGGTATTAACAGTGACGATGTTTTTTTTTACAACAGGCAACTAGTATCCATGAAGACCGGAACCACTGCTCTGCCACATCTCACCGAGGTCATCGTGGAGCAGTTGTGAAAACAGTCCTGAGTAACACGGGCCATAGGTAAGCCCATGAATTAGAGATTAAATGCTTTTTACTGCTTTACTGGTCCTCCAAAGATGACTTCTCTACTTTGGCACAAAATATTCCAGTCAAGCTGACATCGTGGCTTTGGTCAGGGGTCCAAAATAAATGGCACTAAACAGTACCCAAGCCTGCACGTACACATACAGATATATATTTTGCAAGAAATCTCATTTAATTCATTTAAAAAAAAAATCAGAACTTAAGGAACTCTTTGAAAAGGCCCTCAACTGGAGATAAAGGCTGTCTGTCATCATAAATGCAATGTAGCTGTAAAAGGAATTTTCGATGTATATAGAGAGACTGTAGTCCAAAATGTGTTATCAGGCAGAAAAACCAAAACCCTGTAAAGGGCCACCTCTTGCTATAATGCAGGTCTTCTCTATAATAGAGTCAGCTCTGATATAGGACTATTGCTGCACTGCAAGCTGTAATAAATATTAATGTGTCAAACAGTACGCCACCTCTATTTCAGGATGGAGGCGAAAGTCAGCCTTACAGAGGATGAGTCGCAGCCCTGCTAGGGAGCTAGTGCATTCCCAGGGCTTTTGGCAAGGAATTTTTCTCTTTGCAGTGATTGCATCCTGCATTTCTCTAAAGAATCACCAAAACCTCCATTTTACTCCATAAGAAAGGCACGAAATCTGCCTGTGCTTGGGCCTACGCCTTGGGGGAGTGATATTTGCACTTCATACTGTGTTCATTGCAAATCTGCTCTCATGCCAGTCCAGCATTTTGTAATGCACCCCCCAAGGTCATTCCCTGCCAACTGACAAGTCCTATGTTAGAAGCCCAACATGTACCACCTTGCAAAGAGATGCTGATATTTATATTGCATTTGTTTCTCATAGTGCAATTACTCTACAAAGAAAACTAAATATGTATATAGTTGTATGTCTGTGTATATATCTTATAAACGAATCCTTTCATTTTCTTGCCTGCATCATGACACTGTATTAAATATCTTACCTAAGCACATGTCTATGAGTAGTATTACTAGACCAAACACTGGAATGTATATTTGTCTTTAGACATAATATGATTCTAAACATAGAATATAAATGTAAATAAATATTATACTAAATATTTATGTTTACTATCCCATGCAACCATAGTTTATCAAATATTTACTAGCCTACTTACCTGTGCTCTTGTGGGCACAGCTGCATAACTACTTATGCTACAGAGTGTTTTTGTGGTTGATTAAAATGCATTTGTATGTATATCTGCAATGTTTGGTAGGCCTAGTTAAACAGCCACTTACAGAAGCAAGCAGAGAATGCTACTCCTTTTAAAAAAATGAAGTTTGTTGTTACAGATTCTGCAACATCCCTTATACGAAGCTCTTACTAGCATCATGCTAGGTACCAGTGGAGCAGGAGGTTGTTTTTAAAGTGTTGGGATGCCACACAGTGTTACTCTGAAAAAAAATGAAAGGAAAGGCAGCCTCTGTTTGTAGTGAGCCCTGATCATTAGTTTCAGCTCACAACACATTGCTGAGAGAGAACTATTTTCCTTTCACAGAAATGTGTGTTTCTGTCCAGGAATAATCCTGTTAGGCTAGGAGACA
>NW_008824587.1:3221055-3233019 GCF_000699105.1 Pygoscelis adeliae
GTTTTCTTCAGCAGAAAATGCAGTAACACTGAGAATGGGATGACAATCCCACTCTCCCATATCGCAGACTGAAGAGGAAAGGGGATTATATACTTCCACTGCAGGAAGATTCAGGCAGCATTTAGTGTTTATTCCATCCTTGTTAAACTTACTGCTCTACAGGCAAACGCTGTTGCTACTGTTCGCTCAGCATCCCTTCCAGCAGAAGCTGTTACCTGCAATTAGTCAGCAAGGAAACTCAGTTCTTAGGCAACCTCAGGTGGCAGCAATCACAGTTCTTACTCCCCCTATTCCCTCTCTAAGCAAAGTTTCATATTCTCATGATGCAAAAGGACTGCATTTGCTAACAGGAGACGACCAGCCCCACTTTTTGAAAAGTCATCGTGTAAGACTCCCAACAGAAATGACTGCTTTGGTTCAAATTTAATGGTAAAAAAGTACTTTAAAACCTTGTTCGTGAAGCTCATTGACAGCGAAGTTATTCACAGAAATACCACAGGAATGAGGAAGAAGCACAAGTCTTTGCTTTTTATGGTAGATTCTAAGCAAATAACCTTAAAGGCGCTAGGTTGATGTGGTTACAAATTCATTAATTTCAAAGAAATTAGCTTTTCTGGGTCAAATTTTAACCTGATGGCAGGTTGTTACACTGGAGAAAATCTGGCCAGCCACTCCACAACCACGTAGTATCAGCCGGGAGGGCTGAGGGAGGTGATCTTCGTAAGGAAGAAGAGACTGCAATGAACATGAAAAAAAAAGACCTCAAAAGAAAGCCATTAAGTGCTTTTTCATCCTAACTAAGTTCATTGTGAAGGGTGGTTGGGAAAAGGGGTAATATGAGACTTTCTTATTGAAAAAAATATTGATTGTTAGGAATCAATAGCATTAAAAAGCTGTGCCTTAAGCACCAAGCTTTGAAGGACTCCACAAGCTTTTCCGTGCCCTGTCTGTTCTCCTGCCAGAACTTTGATAGCTTTAGCCTGCAAACCAGCAAATGCGGTGATTTGATGGTGGCCAATATATATTAAAAAAAATTAAGGTGTCAAGCCTGAATTTTATTGCATCTGCAATCAGATGTACTTCTTTCGTCAGCTCATTTGCAATTAAGTCCAGCTGTTCTCAGTGGAAAGGACTCTTCCAAGGAAATTGCTGTAAAATTTAATGGGAGGATTTTCCTTGGTGTTTTGTTGTAAATATTGTTTTCCTAATAGGCTTGTGAAGGGCTTCGCTTTTTTATTCAATGGGCAAGAGAAGATCTGTAATTTTTCAGGCATTAGAAAATGAATAGGTCAGTGATAGGGCTCATAAAACTTATAAAAATATTCTCATTGTATAGCAATGGAAAGAGCTTTAATAACGTGAAGGAGAGGAAGTTTCCGAAGATTTTTTTGGTCTGCGTAGTTTTTTGTTTACAGATGAAGGGCTATTTTTTAACGGACACATCAGACAGGGTTTGATCAATATGCTTTATTGGGTTTCTTCTGCCTAAAATCAGGTACGACAGCCAGAGAGGGGCACCAGATTGCAGACTTCAGAGTATGATCCTTCATTTCAGTACTGCAGTATAACATCCCACAAGGGCCAAAATATTACACCGCGAACTCACGATGGTGCAATGCTTTAGTTTACTATCACAGATAATACTGTTTGGGCTTTAAGCAAATGACCAACATTAGAAACTTTTGTATCTCCTTGCTACTGCGTCCAAAGAGCCTCTCTTTCCGTTTTACCACTTAGGCAAAGCTTAGATGTGTTTTTCCTATCTTCCAGCAATCTTTTCAGCAACATTTTCAATCTGTGTGCTTCTGTCACTCCGGGAGAACAGTGCCTAAAATAAAACAGTGAGATTTCTAATTATTGACATTATTTTAAGATGTAACGCTGAAGCGTTAAATATAACAAAATGAAACTATTTTGAGGGGGAATGTTGAGACGTGAATGATAGCAAATACTGTTATTGTGGATTTATTTTCACCCAAGCAAAAATCAGACTCCTTCTCTAATGGTGAAATATGACCTGGCTCTTGCAGAGAGAGTAATTTGCTAATTTGTTTAACGTTGTTATCTGTGCAGGAAAGCCTTGCAAGAAAAAGAATTCAGAATGGAGCAAAAGTGCAGGTTATTTTTTGGGACAGAATTAAGCCACTTTTTATTCTTTAAGACGGTGATCATATTCCTTTTTTGGCAGCTGTGAATACTGAGGAGAAAACAACTTGTCCTGATCAAAAGCTGCATTATCATTGCTCTATTGGTTTGCAATGCAAGAGGTGAAACTAATTTTCTGTCAACAAAAACCTTCTGCTGAGGCAGTGGAAGTCCTTCTACTAGTACAGTTTATTTGAAGAACAGGAATGAGCTATACAGTAGGAGAAATATCCTTTTGCTAGTATACTCATATAGCTACCTTGGCAAATCCTCGTGGTTTAGAATCCCATCTCCCATGTCTGCAAATAGCAAGAGTTAGCTGGCACAGTTTGGAACAGTTCTCCAAAATAGTGTAGCACAGAAAGTTATAGAGGAAATATCTGCTGAACATGTATGTTCCTGTGTACGGGCTTCAGAACAGATTGATAAACCTGTTAAGAGATGATTAATCAAAAGGGTTTGGATCAGGAAATGACAAGGGAGTCAGAGCTAGCTGCAGAGGAGTGTAAAAAGATCAGGTCTCTGTAGGAGAAGAATGTCTTTTGTAGAAGTGATTAGAAAATGAACTTCAGTGCATGATTAACAAGGAAGGAGAGAAGGGCTAGAACTCTGTAAAGTTCATACTTGGGGTGAACCTATATATATGTTTTATTAGCATAGCTTGCTTGTTTTTGGCTAAGTCACTGCCTCCAGAATAAAGTATGTGATTTTCATCTCGAGGCAGTTCCTGCAGTTACAATGTCCAGGGCTTTTTGCTGTTGTATGAATTAATCTGCTGGGTCTGCCCAGCAGGAGTGGAACGAAAAAGCAGGGGGCACAAGGACTAGAATAGGTCTCCTTGTCCAGGCAATGGCCAGTGCTTGCCTTTCCCTTTTCTAATCCCTATGGGCAATATCCAAAAAGGGAGCGACCCAAAGTCACAATGGGGACTGTGGATAAATGGCATCACTTGGATGAGAAAGCTGCGAATAGCACTGAGGCGCCATGGTCTTTTCATTCATTGAAGTTCTTTGTATGCCTCTTTTCCAGCTTATATTTAAAACTTTCACTTGATATATAGAAACTTTAAAGGTGTCTGGGTCACATTTCAGCTAGTACCTGGTAAGAGAAACAAGCACAAATGCACCTTTTAGCTCCATAGCAGAGCAACTGCTGCAGGAAGCTGGAGATCTGGTCCTGACTGCTCCCCACATTAAATGCATTTATGGTTTGTGAGCTGTGATCCATCAGGGAGGTGCATGACAGCTTCTAGAGAAAGCTTTCTCGGTCTCTTAAGGATTCCCGCAAGCATTATTCAGCCATCAAATTCACAGCCTCTGTATCAGCACTTACCGATGTATTTGGCTTAAGCGAAGAAGAGCATATATAGAAGTCTGGCTCTGTTTAAAATAGTAGATGTGTTTGAGACAGGAGCCTGGGATCCAATATTGTTTGAGAACAAGCAGGTTCTACCTTGCATCTAAATGTTTTGGGTTTTTTTCTCCTTCAGCTTCACACTAAACTCAGAAGGTGACCAGAATTAATCCCCGTGTCTTAAGTATAAAAATTGTTCATGGAGCTCTGGAGGCTGGAGCGTTCCAAACCCTCAGGATAATACTTTCCATTCTCTGTGGGCTTCAAGAAGCAGAAGGAATCTTTCCATGATGTGATGGGAATCCTCACGAGAGTACAAGAGAGCATCTTCACCACAGGAGGTTATGGGAGGTTTGCTTTAGGAACCTGACAGGCAGCCCCTTCTTTTCACAAAACATCTGTCCCTCCGACACCTGAAGTTTTCATTTGCATCTAGTGTCTCGAACCCAGTTCCCTGTGACGCCTTATAGACTGAGCTACACAGGAAAACTACGTTTGTATGCTGTTCCGTCTGTCCGGCAGGAAATGCCTTGCGTCCATAAACAGATTATCTTCTAGCAGCTTATCTCACCACTTAAAGGGAAATAATTAAACAGTTTTAGAATGAAAACAAGATTGCTTGGCACCACTCTTGTCCACTCCTTTTGCATTTCTTGCTGCAGTTCAGAAAAGATACAGCCAGGTACCTGCAAACAGCTTAGCCCCGCACGATCGATAGCAGAAAAGATAAATCTGCTGCAATTGACTACAGGCTGTTCTGTCAGTAAGTGACGATGAAAAATGTTCACTACTTGAATACACTGCATTTTTATCTTTAAATCTTTCAATAGAAGCAGTGTCAATAACAGAGCACTAAATAATCTCTAGATAGAAGGAAAATCTTTCTTTCTTTTTTTTTTAAGAGGGAAGATGGATGTCACTTTTTTTGGACACATAAATACCGAAGTATGGAATTAGACCTGCAAATTTGAGGAAGTGATTGTCTGTTTAGACAATCTCTGTCTCATTTTAGGAAAGACTGGCTGGATTCTGCTTGAAAACATAGCTCAGTTCCATAGAGTGAATGCTCCAGGGCAACTGTAAGTGGAATATGCAGAAATAAAATAAATAAGGATTTTTTTTTTCTCATGTTCCTTTGGGGATAATACATCTCTCTGAATTGGATACAGCTGCCAGAAATGGCCTTTCTTTACTTTAAAATATCTCTGACCTTTTCCTGAGCTAACTGGGCATGGTTTACCATATTGGCCCAAGTATAAAGCAAAGTCTTTTTCAGATAATAGCCTTTGGAAAAAAATCCAATCTGTTCTGTATCTGCTGACCATGCCACACATGGCTCTGGTCCTTCCCTAGCCCACGGATGCCATTCGCTGGCATGCCAGCGTGGCAGCAGGCCAGCACCTGTGACGCACGCTCCTTCATGTTGTTTTTGGGTCTGCTGGTCTTGGTGGAGCAGCTCCGAAACGGGGCAGATACTCGCTGGGGATGCTGGTAGCAACGCGGCCCCGCTGTGTGTGTGCATATGCTCGTGTTTCTGTCCTGACAAAATGAAGGTAGTCTTTTATTTGAAGCCAGTTTATTTCCACATCATATGGTGCCTCCAAGTATTGATGTCCCTTTTATCCCATGTTATGAGACAGCAAGATGCACACTAGAATGCCTTTGACAACACCAAATTGATTAACTTTTTTTTTTGCTCATGCAGGACATTTTCCATAGCAATGTCTGTGGGAGTAGAAGCTTCTGGGTAAATCCAGTTTGGTGGCAATTTGAGCAGTGCCAGTTGTGTCCTGCTAACCAGTAGAGTGCTGCAGTGACTCTAGGATGCTCTGCACGGTTTTTGGATGTGTGCCTTTGTCCTGGTTTCGGCTGCGATAGAGTTAATTTTCTTCCATGGAGCCCACTCCAGAGGAAATGCTCTTTTGGTTGCGGACTCTCTGAACTGAGTTCAGTTTAACTGCTCTGTAGATTCCAGAAATAGGGTCTTGAAGCAGGCAGCAGGGCTGTAGAAAGGCTTATCGAGTTAAAAGTCCCTTGGTATGTACTCCAAGTTTGGTTCAGATGCTTTCTTGAATAAAGGTCAAGATGAAGTACTGAATTTCTGAAATGCTGAAGTTCTGAATATCCCAGAACTTTGATTTATTCTGCCTGTTTTGTCTGGATTTCTGTTCAAAAGCATGGTTGCCTGTCCTTCTTAATGGATTGATGAACAATACTGAGTGTGAAACAGCTTGAAAGAAAATACTGATCTATGCAGTTGCTAGAACTACTTGGCTTGTCTGGAAAACATGTCCATGCCCTCATTCAGCCTTAAGCATATTTGACTCTTTATTTTTCTTGTTGGCCTCTCTCTTTTACAGCTGGAAAAGAAATGAAAGAAGGCATGCAAGAAAAGCTGAAGAATAAAAAATGTTGTTTCAGGTTGGCTGGTGCTTTAAGGGGAGATCAGCCCGGTTTCATCTGTTAAAAATCCTGCTGAGATTGATTGGTTTATGGAGAGGTGATTATAAAAGCCAGCAAGTAGCTTAATTAGGATGGAGAGTTAGGAGAAGTAGCTTGGCTTTTGTAAGAAGTACTGGAGCAAATGACTCTTGGCGAGTGGCTGGTGGAGTGGGGAAAGCTAAGCTCAGGAGTTAGGCAGGATGGTTGCTTGGCATGCTGCATTCGTATTTAGAAGGAATAAAGCTGAAGATTGCCAAAATCATGCCTGAATCTGGTTCACGTCAGGCCTTACTGTCCTGAGATTACACTTTTCTCAAATAATATTTACTAATCAGGAACTTCAGAACACTTTGAACTTGTCTCAGTGATTGTTACTGTGTCAGGTTTTTTAAAGAGCCTGGGGAAAAGCAACCTCTGCTTTTCCAAGCTGCATGTTAGAGTTTGCTCCTGGCAAGAAGAAATACCATATATCGTACCATGAACTCCATCATATTTACTGTCATAACAGCGGATACGCTGCCATCTAAAACTTTCATGCGCCTGTTCAATGAAGAGCAATAGCTAGTGGATGTGTTCAACCATGTATTGAATAACCATCATGTTTCAAGCTTCCCCTCACCTGCTGCAAAATCCTACCTCCGCAAGAAACTTGTAAGGAGTAGAATTCAAGCATTATATATTCAAGCAAATTCTGCTGACTGCTGCTAGGCAGTGGAGCTGGAACGATTGTGCCAAATCCTGGCCCTTCATGATAATGGAAGTGGAATTTTCCCTAGAGCAAACCAGTGTCAGAGAGAAGACCCAGAGGACAAGACAAAAAACATTTGAAGATACAGCCCAGGCATTAAAAAAGGCAAGTAGGCTTTAACTAGTTAAATTACAGAATACACGAATATCCCAGAAGTACGTAAAAGCCTGATCCTGCAGTCTTTGGACAGGGAAAACAATGTGTTTAACTGACTCTACTACTGCAGAACCATCAATATAGTCAAGAAGAAGCAACTGGGTCATTCTGTCTCAGCCACTTGCATATTGCAGAACTACTTGTCTGTTCTTGCTACTATTTCATCCCTGCTAATGTCTTTTTTAACCCGCTCAGGATAGCTGTCATTTTGAAAATGTGCAAAATATATTAAATTTTAACTACATCATTTAAAAATACATGTACTTGTGCAGATTTTTCAAAGTGGCTAGGATCTGAATGTATAGGGCAACAGAACACGACTCAAAGCCCAATTTAAAGAAAGTATGTTTTGAGCAGGCATCAACAGATAGACTGAAAAGCAAGGCAAAAGCGTAGGTTTTTTTTTAGATGTTGAGTGGACTAAATGCAATGTGAATTTATCTGCAAACCATCTGTGATTTCTGGTATTTTTTGATGCCTTCACAGCTCTAATTTTAAGCAGTTATGTAGCCTTTAAATAATGATACTTTCTTCCCATTCGGTTTTACATCAGATTCCACACTTGATCACTGAATGTTTAAAGAAAAGAAGTGGCTGAGTATACTTCTTTGCAGATTGCACACATGCAGAATAAAACAGCAGCCTTTTATTTTTGCAAGTAAAATGTGACATATTTTGGGACAGAATTCCGCATGCATAAAATAACACCATGAGTTTTGCTGGGTACGGTTTACTTTTTGTATTTTGCTTTACACTTCTCATGTAAATTCAGTGCTGGGCTAAGGTGTTAAGTTGACTTCCCCAGGGAGTGAAACTCCAGAAGCAGCACAGCATAACAGCAGATCTCTTTGAATTATCTTAAAACTGATATCAAGGGTGCCAGCTTCAACAGACAAGGGGGAATTAAGAGTGGTAATCCATCCAGTCCTTGGTGGGATGTGGACACTTTATAACCGTAAACTGAAACAAAACAGTCTAGATAAGGAACTGAATAGCCACAGGAAAATTGTAGTTCCTACAGTTACAGTGACCCCCTAAGGGGACCGGGAGGCCTCCAGGTCTGTTTTCCACCCACCATCTTGTGGGGGAAGATCCTTTCGAATGTGAGCCAGGTCGCCTGAGATCCTGAAACAATACTAAGCTAACTCTATTCATCCCACAGGAAATCTGATGATAACTACATCATTGTCAGCTCAGTTCATTATTTCACTGTTTCTTCTGGCAGGAGTGTTCAGATAAGATTTTCGCCCACTGTTGTTGGATATAGTGGGAGATTCTGATTCAGGGAACAATAGAAAAGAAATAGCACCGAAGATCAAGGCTCCCCCACATCTGAAAATGTCTTGCCATTCCAACCTTGTCTAAAAGGAGGCAGGATGCATTCCCTTCTCTTGGCAGAAGCCTCAAACATGAGTCGATAACCCCCCAGCTTCTCTTCTGTTTCAATAATGCATCGTGTAGTAAACTCTGTGGCTAACTGAAGACTGAAAACCTGTAAGAAATTAATAGGAATGTAAAAATAGCAAGAATATCTTACCAATTGCACTATTGAGCATCACAATTATTTGAACAAAAAAAAATCGGTTTATTATATTTATCTGAAGTGCTGTCAAGAATGTAGCAATGAAGTATGAAGAAATGAAGAGGCCCTGCTGATGAATATCAGTCCAGCCTGCCACAGAATAAATATCAGCATTTATCTATCTCAGAGGAAGATGAAGATCATTTCTTATGATGTCAGTTATTCCAAATGTTGAGTCCTGTCCAGACATTTCATGAGAGATTATCTGCACTTGGTATGAAACCCAATAGTCACCATTAGTTGTCTCTCCTGACAACAAAATTAATTTCTCTTAAATGAGAATGCATTTCTAATTGGGCACTTTCTTCCCTAACAAATTGTTTACAGTACCTCTGCAAGGATTCTGGAATCATCCCTTTTCTTCAATGTTGCTGATTACTTACAGCCCACTTGGTTCTTAGTAGCTGCAATTTGAGTAATACTGCCATAACACACTTTGCTGTGAAAGGTTCATCTTAATTACGTGCTCCCCAGTCACGTTTCTCCTTCAGAAGAGGACTGTACTGCTCTTGTCAAGCTGCATGTGATGCCAGGTCGGATTGTTACTTTTCCCCCCCCCTTTTCTCTCCAAGTGAGTTCAGGGCTTATGTACGTTACGAGACTGACAGCACCCAAAATGAAATTCTCTCTTTAGCCACAGAACAGATCCGGAACTGGCAGTTCACTGCAGTCTTCTCTCTATTCCACCTCGTAGTCTATCTACATGGCACACTGCAGCAGTGTGTGGAGATAACTGGGCTAGCTGTAGTATCACCATGTTAGTTAGCACAGTGGTCTGCCAGAGCTAATTAGCAATGCTGAGAGGCAGGGTTTATTAGTCTGGTCAGTATGCTGAACTAACAGACCAGGCTGCTTCCAGGACTGCGGTTGCCGTTTGCATCTCCCTACGTGACGCTGCGTTGTGCAATGTGGATACAACCCATATGCTTTAAATGTGATCATTTTTTGGAGGGAGATCACTAGGTCCTTGAACTTCTGGTGGAGAGGATAAAAGATGTCAGTTCTGATGCTTGCTCAGATGTGGATATGTGTCCATATTGGGCCACCCAAATAATTTTGTAGGAGCCCACTCAACAGCTGTCAGATAGTAAGATTTTTGGATGTTTTGAACATCAGCTGGATTCTTGCTTTTATGTTTTACTAGTGATTTTAAGGCAAAAAGATTTTTATCGGTACCTTGGAGATGTCCTGGTTTCATGTATTTTATATCCATGATGCCCACTTACAATATACCTATAATGAAGTTGAAATTAGCATACTGCCTTCGTTTGGGCAAGCTGCCACTTAAGGAATATTGCTTAAAAGAAAGCAGTGAGTAACTTAGGCAAGGCAATGCCCTACAAATGAGCACACCAAATTATGCAGTCTTTTCCTTCTAGATGTGGCAAAACAGGAGAAGGGGTAATAAGAGGAACGGGAACTCCTGCTCGGTTCTTTAGCCATTATCTTTAGGTGTTGAAGCAGAGTCTGCCTTAACTCCCTGCAGAGCCAGCGGAGTTCTTAGTGCTCTGAATTGCCCGTTGTCTGTTCAGGAGAACTTGGCTCCTCATTTATGCACGGAAAAGCAGATTCCTGGAGCAAAAAATGTGAATGCCCTCCTTTGAGTTTCTAAGCCAAAGCTATGCTGTACTCTTTGTTCTTTAGGGGCAAGTTCCAAATGTTTCCTTATTCATTTATGGGTTTGTTTTCAGGCCATTGCTTTGTCATTACAGTTTAAAAATAGTAAAAAACTGTCAAGCCCTTTTACTGTTCCAGGTAGGGTGTAAAATCAGAAATCCTTGCACTTGGGCACCACAATGACAGGGATCTTGGAGACAGTTAAAATAAATGCAATATTAACAGCTGAAAATATATGTTTAAAAATAATAAATCTTAGGGGAAGAATAAATAATAAATCAGAGGGGAAGAAATGGAAAAGAATCATCCATTTCCAAGGGATAACATATAAAATAAGATGCAGACATCTGCAATGTGCACCCAGAGTCTGAACTTTGCAGTGAGAGGAAAAAAGAATAATGCCATGCAGGAATGATCTTTCAGCCTACAAGTATATCTTTATAATAACACAGTACCTTCTTGACCAATCTATTGTAGTCCAAAGAAAGGGATTTTATGTCTAACATAACTAATATTATAGATCCATAAACAGTTTAAGTTGCCAGTCTGGCTGAGATAGTCCTGTCCTTTCTGCCTCTGGCTGCTATTCTTTGATTCAGTGCTTTTTTACATAAAGAACTATTCCTATCTTGTTCACATTTGCCTTACTAAGTGTGCTCAGTCCATTGCTGATTCTTTGAAGTACAGCAGTATATATTTCACTGTTTATGTAGAATGAACTACATTGCTTCAGACTATATTGCTTCCAGGTTTGCTTTACCTCTGTGCTTAGCTACAACAGCATTACTAAGCTCAAGAGAAGTAGAACGGCAGCCTTTTCATTTTCTCATTCTTCATGCTAAGTAATAGGGTTTCACTTATCAATACCTTGCATGTTGTCTGAGAACATTTAATTGATCGGATGCAATTTTCAGAATCCATTCCATGATAGACAGAAAAGTGTCACTGAGCGGAGGGCAAAGCCTCGCTTCACTTGGCCACTGACACATCTGCCAGTCCTTGTCGTATTCATTTCCATTTTACATATTAAAAGAAAGCACCCCTGACTACAGGATCTGACTGTGTGGATTGTGCTTACTGAATTTAATTAATACCTTTATGAAAGAGGTTGTTATTTACTTTAGAAGTTGAGAAAACAAAAACCCTAGCCCTGTGCTGCAATTTACTGTCTGTGGAGTGCCTATTGGCCTGTGCAGCACTTCATTTATTTTAGCTCTGTTTATTTTATCTGCACCCTAAGGGTGAAAAGAGCTGGCGGTGGCATTGGAAACGTAAGCAGCTCCTACAAAATCCGACTGGTACTACTTAGTGCTATGATGGCAGTCTCGAACTTTGCAGTGCTTTGCAAACATTCGGTAATGAAGGCCGGGTCCTCGTCCTGTTGATTTCAGCAGTAGTCACGACTGAGACATGAACCCTAACACGGGGCCCAACCTCAAAATCTGAACCCAGTCTGCCCATGAGCATAAGGCTTATAGAAGTGTTCTTGCCTGCTTAAAGCTAAGCACAGCTGCAGCGGGACGGGGGCCCTGGATTCCTATTTCAAATAAGTTTTATTTCTTCCATATCGAGCCTCGAGAGAAGGGAATATACCCTGTATTATGAGCAGAGAATGATGCACAGCACAGGAAAACAAAATAAAAGATGACATTTGACTGGAAAAAAATGTTCTGAGGAAGGAGAGAGGTATTTTAGAGATGCACGTGCCAGTGGTCATTTCTTTGGCCCCTGGCTCCCGCTCCGGGGCCGGGCAGGTATCTCCTCAGCCGCTCCTGTCACAGGCGGTGGGCACAGGGCACACGGGGCAGACCCCCCTTTGCTGAAGAAATCCCTGAGGTTAGAAAAAGAGGATAAAAGGCTTAAAAGTGACCTGTTGAGCCGCTCAACCGGCCCCCCCCCGCCCTGGGCAGCCCCTGAGGGA
>NW_008824587.1:3233427-3245071 GCF_000699105.1 Pygoscelis adeliae
TTCCCCGGGCCTCTCCCCTCGGAGGCGCCCGGCGGTGCCATTTCCGCTCCCGGAGAAAGTTTTAGGCAAATAAATTGCGAAAACGCTCCGGTTTATTCCTTCCAATATCGTGCGCGTTACCCCTCCGTGGTGTTTCGTTCCAGAGCCTCCAAAGGCATGAGTGCTGCTTATAATGTGTACCTGTTTTTTTGTTCTTTTTTTGTTTTAAAAAAGGAGCTGTCGGTGGGATTGCCTTGGCAAGCTGAATGCTTTTGGTTGCGGGGAGATTTTTCTCTGTTTTCTGAAGTCTTTTTTTGGGAAAATAAAAAAGTTAAAAATAATCAATTTTTAGGCTCTGACTATTCACTGGCTTCCAGGTGGTTTAGGAATGACCATTTTATTATGAAAACTTGGAAGGCTGGAGAGTTAGTACACATTAAGTATAGTTGTTCAGTGCCAGCAGGTGTGTTTCACGTAAATAGAGACAAACTGTTGAGGCTGATGGTCCATGTGGATCCTGTGGACTGTTGGGTTCAGCTGTATCCTCCTGGAAGCCGTCAGTGCTGTCCAGGGAGGTGTCCAAGGGCAGGGCAAGCACATAACCACCCTTTCCCAGCACATCTTCTGGCCTCCTGAGATTTAGGGTTCAGGGTCTTGCGTACAAAAATTAGTTTCTTCCTGGCAAATAGGCCTTGCTGATTTTTAGTTCTGATTGCGGTAATATTTGTTGTTACCTACTTCTTCCCTTCTGTTGGGAAAGATGGTAGATAATAATTCTTACAAATGATGTTGTACACAGCTTTATAGTCTTCTGTTGTACCCCTTTGGTTTTTATTGTGTTCAAGTTGAGGAGGCTTCATGATTCTCTACATGGAAGCTGTGCCGTTCCTTTGGTTATCCTTCTTGTCTTGCTCGGTAATTCTTTTTAAAGAATTATCTAGTATAACCCCGAAATCTTATTCCCAAACAATAATAGATAGCAATTGGCTCTGACCTATCTTGTCTCGTATGTAGTATTTTACACTCCTCTACTTTGCAGTTTATCATCCAGCATTTCAGTGCTGTGAAGTTCTTGTGCAATTCTTTGCAGTCAGTCCCTGTCCTACCATACCTGAGAGTAGCTTCATCACCAAACTTCACCAGTTCCTTTTCCACCATCTCTTCCACGCCATTAGTGGATATGCTTATCAGTGCTTCGGTCACATTTCTTTCCTGATTCCTTGCAAGATAACTTTTTTTTAATATTTTGGAGTATGTTTAATTTGTCTTTTTTGAAACATAACTGCCCCAAAATATTGTAATTTGTACAGCATCTAAGTGTTACACATTCTGTTACATGTTTGGGAAGCACAGATTTCAAGTAACAAGGGAATACTCCAAGGTGGATTGAAGTTAACGATATCAGTGGACTTTGGCTCACGTCATGAAAGTATTGGCTGGGATCCCTGTTCAACAAATCCTTAGTTGTTTTCTCTCTTCACATTTATTTTATTGTATTCTTTTGTCAAGAAATATTAAGCACATTCATGAGTGTTCACAGCACCAGAGGCTTAGAAAGAATGTAGGCCATGGAAACTTGAAGGAATGATGATTAATAAGGGCGAATTTTGTGGTAGTAAAGTGTGGAAGTCTCTTAACTTTTGGTTCCCTGATTGTTGGCATTTATTTTCGTAACCTTCATTAAATGCAAATTGAGATACTTGGGGTTTTTCTTTACAGAGATTTTCAGAAGTCACCCTTTGAAGGGTCTGAATCCTGCTTTTAATCTAGTGGAAGTTCTGAAGTTTGGAGTGGGATGTAACATTCAGAAGTCAAAAGGAAAGGCACCTGATTAGTCATGTCACTTGAAAAACTGCATTTTATATCTGTGCAAAGTAGCCAGTCTTTCTTCTACAGCTGATTAATGCAAGTTTTAAAAATTACTTAATTTTTGTTATTATTAAAAGTAGTGTTTGACAGATGAGATACGAAGCAATAATAGATCACTTCACAGTGAGTTTTTTTTTCTGTGGGAAAAGTGTGCTTATTATGCTTTAGTTGAGTATTTTGTAAACGTCTACAAATGTAAAAATTGCTCGTGGAAAACAGAAGATGCTTCCTTGCTCTGAGAACTTGGAATGTGTATACTTGCTGAGAGTAATCACAGACTTTGCAGGACCATCTCCAGGCTTAGGACTAATGCCAGTTCTTCTGTATATTTATATGAGGACAATTTTAATTTCTAGATCTTTAATGAAATGGTGAGGCGTCTGCCTGCTTGATGGGTAAAAAAAAATTTCTAGTATTGCCCCTAGTATTGCAGCCAATGCTCAAGTCAGAATTTTGAAGTTTCTGAGGGTATGCATTGCTCAGAAGATGCCCTGGATTCTGGAAGTGCTTGTGAACAGGACCCCCCATAGTTTGACTTTTTCCAGGTTGTCTTACAAAGATTCTTGACTTGTACTTTCTCTCTTTAGAAGCACTGAGCTTAATGACTAACAGACCACTTTAAATTGTTTGGGTAATGACAGTGGTTAAGTTTTGTGTGTGTGTGGTGTTTTTTGTTTTGTGTTTTTTTTTTTTGTTTTTGTTTTTATCGAATGGGGCAGGTATTTAAAACTCACATAGGTATTAAATTAGAGTTCATGCATGATTGCTGTTGCTGCAGCAGGACTGTACATCTCAGATATCTGTATCTGCAGATCTGACTTTAAAAAAATTACTATTCTGTTTTCTTTCAGTGAACTGGAGCGTCTGAGCAACCTGGTTGGTAAACCATCTGAGAACCATCCCCTGCACAATAGTGGACTGTTGAGCCTAGATCCTGTTCAGGACAAAACACCTCTTTACAGCCAACTTCTTCAAGCCTACAAATGGTCAAATAAGGTAACAGAATACATCAATGTAATTTAGTTGTGTATTCCTACAGTATGTTTGATTTGTGGCACAGTAGACCTCTGAGTGAGACTCAAAATTGCTGAGTTTATTATGAAGTTGAGGAGCATAATATGTACCTAAATGTACTTTTAAAGCGTAAAAATGGTGCTTTAATTGAGAGGAGACTTTTCTGCGATACTGAGGTATGCCCTTGTTTTTCAAAGGGGGTGTTAACTCCCTAATCATAGACTGATTTGGGTTGGAAGGGACGTTAAAGATCATGTAGTTCCAACCTCCCTGTCATGTGCAGGGACATCTTCCACTAGACCAGGTTGCTCAAAGCCCCATCCAACCTGGCCTTGAGCACTTCCAGGGATGGGGCATCCACAGCTTCTCTGGGCCACCTGTTCCAGTGCCTCACCACCCTCATAGTGAAGAATTTCTTCCTTACATCTAATCTAAATCTACCCTCTTTCAGTTTAAAGCCATTACCCCTTGTCCTATCGCTACATGCCCTTGTAAAAAGTCCCTCTCCAGCTTTCTTGTAGGCCTCCTTCAGGTACTGGAAGGCTGCTATAAGGTCTCCTCGGAGCCGCCTTTTCTCCAGGCTCAACTCTCTTCAGCAACCCCAACTCTCTCAGCCTGTCTTCATAGGAGAGGTGCTCCAGCCCTCTGATCATCTTTGTGGCCCTCCTCTGGACTCGTTCCAACAGGTCCATGTCCTTATGTTGGGGGCCCCAGAGCTGAATGCAGTACTCCAGGTGGGGTCTCACGAGAGTGGAGTAGAGGGGGAGAATCACGTCCCTCGACCCCCCCAAGTCCTTCTCCTCAGGGCTGCTCTCAATCCATTCTCTGCCCAGCCTGTATTTGTGCTTGTGATTGCCCTGACCCACGTGCAGGACCTTGCACTTGGCCTTGTTGAACTTCATGAGGTTCACACGGGCCCGCCTCTCCAGCCTTGTCAAGGTCCCTTTGGGTGGCACCCCTTCCCTCCAGCGTGTTGACCGCACCACACAGCTTGGTGTCATCGGCAAACTTGCCGAGGGTGCACTCAATCCCCCTGTCCATGTCGCCAACAAAGATGTTAAACAGTGCCGGTCCCACTACCGACCTCTGAGGAATGCCACTCGTCACTGGTCTCCACTTGGACATCAAGCCGTTGACCGCAACTCTTTGAGTGTGACCATGCCACGTTAGCTGTTTAGCATCTTATGTAGATATAAAATAAAAGTATATTGTGTCCTTGCATCTGGCAGTAAACACTGTAGCAGAGGGCAGTGGGATATTAGAGCAGAGAATCAAGAGCTTATGTCACCTCCAAATCTATTTCTAGGAAAAACATACAGGGAAGTTATCATCATCGGAAATCTTGATGCCTTTCCATACCATTTGCTCTCGCTAAAAACCATTTGCATCTGGTCTCAGAAGTAGCTTTGTATTCAACAGCTTTGGCATACCTAGTGTTTTCAGATTGTATATATTGCATTGAATTTTAAGTAATGTTAAAAAAAAAAAAAAGGCCAGATAATGTTAATGCAGTTTTTTACATTTTTAAAAAATTAATTTTGTTGAACGAAACTTCTTTCTCCTGAGCATAATTCAGTTCCATAAACCTGTATGCTGACTATATCTAGAGACAGAAATTGGATAGCTATCTTTCCTTCTCTGCTCTGAACATAGTCTACTTGTGGGTCAAAAATATTCCTTTCCTCACATCTGGTTTTATTAAATAAGTAAATATTGCATTGTTGCAATTATTACTGGTCTCTGTCTGAGCACCATTATGTTTCAGGTTGCCTGTTCCCATCCTGAATTTTTTGAGCATGCTTATTACTTTTTATAGAAATATTTAAATGAATACGTATTTAAAAGCTTTCTTAAAATTATCTTTGAAATACTAGTGAGCTGTTACAAAATGTAAAAGATGGATTCATTTCTGTTATGATAATTGTTATTAGTGAGAGATTCCAGAGTTGTAGCTTTTAACAACCTTACACAAGACAGCAGGAGTAAGCAAGAATAATAAATCTGAAAATATTTAGGGCATTAAAAGAAACAATTTCACTTTAAATTATTTATTGCGATACGTGAGCGAGGAAGACTTTCAGACTACGCAAGTACTTCACAGGCAAATTCTTGTTATACATTGATCCAACCAGTCTAATATTATTCAGATTTAAAATAGAATACTACAGTAATGTTTGCATTAATACCACAATAATGTTTGTACAGTCACTTTTCAGAATACAAATACGTGTTAACTTCTAAAATCAGTAGAATTCAGCATTGACGGCAATTTGGTATGGTTGGAAAATGGGGGACATGAAGGATTTTTAAGTAGAGATTAATTGAGAAAATGTTTCATATTTGCTTGTGTTTCTTGCTGTTAGCAGCAGATTATTGGCACTGAAGAAAAAAAGAATTCATTTGCTACTTTCAGAAAAAAATAAAACCTCTTAACATTTAGACATGAAAACTTCTAAACTTGTAACGCAGTTAAGTCTTCAGTGATTTAATTACTTCTTTAGGTCATTATCAGAGTAAACTCAGCTGGTAATGAAATAGCTTTGGCAGAGTTGTTCTAGTGGAATGTTCTATTAACTCAGAGCGTTATGGAGCTTTGAAGAGCAGTTTTTTGTAATACTGGATTCTGATTTCAGAAGGCAGAAAGTTTTAGCATCGTGTGCACTCACACACAGTTAAATGTTTCAGGAGAAAACAAGTGGTTTTTTTTCTTTTATCTCTGTTGCCTTTGGCTTCTGTTTTACAGCTAAAATAAAAGATACTGTTTAAGTTGTATTTAAATAGCTACTTTCTACTTAATGGTTCTTCTGAACTTTACTAGCATCCTTTCTAGGGTTTGCAATAACCAGCAGGCATGGATAGGTTGCCCCTGTTTCTAGCAGCAGATGTGTTGCCCGTGTGAGGGTACTAGCTGCTGGACTTACCATTAGCAGCGAAGACCCTATTGATGCTCGTGTATATTGCTGCTTAAGTCTTCATCGCTAAATACGCTTCTTGAATAAGTGTTATTTCATTACATCTTTTGGCCGCCTTCTGTTCTTATTATGTGTGCCTGGTGTTTTCTGTTGCTTCGAAGGGAGGATTTAGATGTGGTGATGTGTCAATACAGTTTATGTCTGTCTGCATTTAATTTTTAATTTGTGACCCCTTTGTGGCTTGCTTGCTTGTATTTTTGATGAGCTGAGATAAGGGCATTTTCCTCTCTCTTTGATTGTTCGTGCATTACTGATGGCATGAATAGCCACATGGCTGCCAGGGGAGGATAGGCGAAGGAGAGTTTCAGGGCTGTGGTGCAATTCAAAAAGGACATTCATGAAATACAGGGAAAATGAGTACACAGACTTTGTGTTGCATGTTTCAGTGCATTCTGTTTATTTTTAAAACATGGGGAGGCTGGTAGTAGTAGCTTGTAGGACAAGAATGAGTAAGGTCGGTAGGAATAACTGGGCTATCTAATGAGAAGCAAATTATTGCTCAGTATGTCAAAGCACTATACATAGTACTATATATTTAAAAAAAAAAAAGCAAGCTTTGCTGCATTATTTTTTTATCTAAAATTGAAAGAGCAATTAGAGGCCTGAAATGGTAATTCTTTAAAAAACCCAAAACAGCAAAATCCCAAACAAAAAAAATCCCAGCATTTCAAAAGTTATCCTACTCTGTTTGTTTAAAAGCTGAGATTTTTAGTTGGTCCATTTCTGTGAGTATTTCTGCTTTGGAAATGATAGTCTCAGCCAGTTTTTGGAGCATATAATGACAGTAACCTTCCAAATACCGTAAACCACATGAAGCTCTTTAAAGCATAGTACTACCAAATTGCTTCTTTTTTTTTTTTTTAGTGTATGAGTGTACCTAAAACTTAAGCAGTTTTGTAAATCTGGAGGTGGATCATATCTACCTATGTGACTCTTACTTTTTCCAGCAAAATTGGTTGCACAAGTAATAGCTTGTTTAGTCTTGTTTTCTTAAATTTCAGCTGAGGCTGTATTAGTCATAGCTCCTTGTGGTTCGTGAGATACTGGATGTTAGAACAGTTACTTGTTTATATTTGCAGCTTTGTTTTGATGCCGAGTCAAGCAAATGCCCAATTTTGATTTGGTCTTGGATGCATGGACAAGCTTTCTGGGTTAAGTAGCAGTGCTGGGTGGGAAGGGTAGTGAAGATCACACTCACAGGCATAAATAGAAAATTTTGTTTAAGGTATGGATGTTAACATAGGAGATTAGACTTACCTGATGCTTTTCAACTTGTTTTATTTACCACATCTAATATGTGTAGCTGTGGCTGGTTACGTGTTGTGAGCAGACTCACTTTTAGGTGTGAATTTACTGACCTAACTCTTTGGCTTAGTGCAGTAGAGATTAATTGCATTTAATTGTGATTTCAGAGATATTTGCCCCAAACCTTATTTTACTGCTCCTGTGAGTCACAATGCTGGTTCCTCTGTTTCTGAGTATCTTAAGTTTCCCTGTTCCAGGGGTACAGAAAAGTACAACGGGAAAAGTTAAAACTTTCCTTACAGAAGGGTGTTATCTTGGCAGGGCTTGTTATTTATTAGCACCTGCTATCCTGATATTTACTTACTGTAGTTTATGCAATAGTTTTGCAGATGGTAAAGTTGTCCATATAATGGAAGCAGCTGTTTGGGAACACAACAGCTTGTCAAGTGCATTAATTACATACACATGCAGCTGTAAAGGAACTTTACTTTCCCAGGTGTTTAACAGAGCTCACAAGCTATAGCTGAAAAGGACAGGAAGTTTAAGTTGCTCTTATTGCAAGCAAGAAATAAACGGTTTTTCTTCTTTGCTTTAGCTTCTTTTATGTATCAGTAGATATCATACAAGTAAATTACTTTGACTGTAGGGTGCGTGGAAGCATGTAGTAGCCATGGAACAGTATTTAGGTCTACTTGATAAATTTTTCCCCCCCTCCAATTCTATTTAAGAAAAGAGGTTTTCTTCGTTACGATTGAAGTGCTGTTTCCCAGAAGGATCTATATGTGCCCTCTAATGTAATACTGAAGATATAATATTAGATAAGACAAAAGAGCTGTCATTCTGTATGGGTAATGCAGATAAAGTATTATCGGTAAGTTAGGAAGTTTGTAGAAATCAGTAGTGGGTTTTGGGTTTGGTTTTTTTTTAATGTGGACTGTCTCTGTCTAGTAATTGTAGTTGATTTCTGGTTTTAGTAATTATGTACATCTCAGCTGTTGAATTGTTTGTAATATGATTGCTGTGTCTGAGCAGCTGAAATCTAAGATGACGGTAGCAGTCAGAAGGGTTTCTGGTTTGTATGTGCATGGCCTGGTACTACTTGAAACAGTCAGGACTGGACCTGCAGGGTGCTGCTGCCTTATCTCTCGTTACCAGGTGTTTGCTGCTTGCATTATATTGGAAGTCAGAAGAAACTACCGCAGGGGAGGATGCATTTGCTATAAGTTTAGATGAAAGGAATTGTTAACAGTCGCTCACTAAATTAGACTGAAATACTGATTAAGTTTTGATTTGTAAAAAAAAAAAAAGATGTGACCTCACGTTTGCGACAGAGCACTGGAAGAACTCACCTCTGTTTCTCTTCAGGACGCTTCTGTAGCAAGTGCCCTTATGCTGGCCTTCCTCGTTCCTGGGTGCTTCTCCTTTTCCACAGTAGATGAGACCATGATCTCATGAATAAGAGCATCATTTACTAAGCAACTGCGTGTTTCTTGATATTTGTTCTCAATACTGGGTGACAAAGGGGTTTTGTGGGGGAAAAAATACTTGCTGATGGCGTGATTAAACCGATATTATATACTTATTCATATATAAAATGTTAATAAAGTTTGTGATGGTGTGGTTGCCTGATCCAGCTATAGTAATGCTGGCAGTCAGGGCGGATGCAGATTTTTGGAATCCAGGAGTTTGAACTCATTCTTTGGTATGAACTTTTGTTTTCCATCTGCTGCTTTAGTGAGGTTATTTGTTGCCTGTAGTGTGTATTTGTTCATCCTCTTTGCCCTTGGCAAAGCAATTGTATACCCTAGCCCTGTGCATGCCCGAGGCAGTGTCTGTTAAGGTGCTTCCATTGACTTTGGTGGAACAGAAATATGTCCACTGAGCAAAGCAAATGCTTTTATAGGGCAAGTTTCTCCTCTCTTAATGGGTTTCTGTCAAGTAGTTCATGCCCAACATTTGAGCTTTAATTACTGGTAGAGATTTTTTGCTTATTTGCTTTTGTTTATTTGAAGAGTATACGCAAAATGATCAGCTACCAAACCAACACCATAGAATTCCTCTTTCTACCAGACTTAAGAAACATTGAGTTTGCTGGATAGCAGCAAACGGTCTTCCCCAAGTTGCTGAGTGATAGCAGTACTAGCAGAGTTTACTTGCCCAAGTGAAAATACTGTCTTCTACAAGTTGTCTTTCCTTCCCCCCCCCCCTTTGCAGTAAAGAGTTTGTTTTCAGACTTTCAAATAACATTATTAACAGCAGTAGAAGTGGGGGAAATTTAGAACAATTGTAGTCTTGAACAGGTGATGTTATTTTAAATTTTTTCCTTGCCTTAAACTTCACTGAAGTGCAGTGTTGAATGTTCTACTGTTTTCAGAGCTGCGTTTGTCCGTTTGCTATATTCCAATTCCAACGCTTCCATAGTCTGAACCTACGTGGGTAGGTGTATGTGAGTGGTGGTGGTATTGTTTTATTGTGATGAGATGGTACTTAAAAAAACCATGATAACTGCGTGTTTGGAAAGGCTGTTATCTACCACTTCAAGCAGAAAGCAAAAAAATAAACTTTTCTGACCCTGTGACTCTCTGGATGAGTAGGATTTAGATCAAATTATTTAATTTCCTCATCTGTGAAAAGAATATTATGGCAACTTGCATAAACTTTACAGTATCAGTGTGTTGTATGTATTCCAAGTGAACAAAGCTGGACAGGAGTTGTCATAAATTTATTTAGAAGTAATACGCTGGCATTTGCAAAATGAAAAAAAATTACTGTTGATCTACATGCTGAAATACACTAAAAATATTTGGATTTAAATTTGTTACTTCATAGCTTCCTCTTGTTTTTACATAAATTCAAAAATCGAACTGTTGAGATGATTACCATTAATGAGTTAAAATGATTTTGTGTCACATGATGAGAAAAGGAATATATAGTTTTTGTTTATTAAATTATTTTGATGTGTTCCCTGATAAATTATTTGTATAAATTGTGTTTGTTGTAGGTCTCAAAAAAAGAAATCAATAGAGCCTGTAGAGAAAGTCCAGACTTGTTACGACTGCCCTTGGTAGCTTAGTATTGATTAGACACAAATATTGAGTTTAATGACAATAAATGACATTAAATTTTAAGCATAATAGTAGAGGAACACTGTTGAAGTAATTTTTTTTTTGTTGTTGTTGTTCAACTTGATTGTAAAACAAAGTGTTCCCTCCAAGGAACATTAATTTTAAATTTTGGATGCACTCAAACATTTTGAATTTAATGTAGTTTTACAGTAGCACGGACAATGTAACTGAATTACTATGTTGGCAGTTCTTTGGAAGTTCAGGCAAATGGCCAAGATTTTGTCCTTTCAGGACTTTTTTTCCCGCAAAAATGTGGTGGTGTAATATTGTGACATACTGTTGCATGGAGAGCCAGCTTATGCTGCTGAGATTTCATCCACCCAAATTGGGAAACATGTTCTTTTCAGGTGTACTGTAATGTCAGTGACAGACCTGTGGCATTGAGGAAAACGGTATCATGGTAACTGGATCATCTGCTTGCCCAATGCTTCTGGAGGTTGCTTTTGAAGATCCCCTGTGCTAGCTGGGGTAAGAGTGGGAAGGTTAGTGGTGCAGCTTGAGACAACTGGTATTCTCAGTGAGCAGGAGCTCTAAAGGAGTTACTTAAAGAAAAGATTTGAAGTGACCAAAATCCCTTGGTTTGCTCACAGAAGGGAACAAATGAAAAAATAAAATAAGATTTTAATTGAGGGAAAGTGACAAGTCCCTACAAGGATGTCTCTGTTGCTCTCTGAAGAGCACATTTTAAGAGCAGAATCAGTGCTTCGTAGAGGGAGCCGGAGTGGAAAGGCTCTTGGGGATTACCGGCTGTGGACTCCTTTCCTGTGCAGATAAGCCATGGGAGTTTATATTCATGTCACTGGAGAAATGAATGATGCACGAACTGGTGTTTTCTTACACATGGGTCACAAAATAGGAGCTGGGCCACTTGGATTCTGTTCTTGCTTTTCTTACTAATTTTTGTTGTAACCTTGAACAGGATGCATGATTTTTCTGTGCCTCATTTTTCTTAACGGATAAAATAGGATAATAATACTTAACCTACTTCTTGGGAGAGTTTCTAGTCTAAATGTGTCTCAAGTGCATTGGGTTCTTTGGACAGAAATGCTTTGTAGATGCCAAGCATTATACAGCTAGTGACTAATGTTTGCCTGGCAGTGTGGAAAAATGCCCTTTATGGGCTTTTAATTTTGTGCGATTTTAGGCAAATGTTTTGGTGAAATGTCCTTGCTGTTCAGAATTACATTAATGTTCTTTTTTTTTTTTTTTTTAAATATGACTAGGAAACAGGTGGTTACCTCTTTGCCTCCAACTGCCATAGTTATTAATTATTGCTCAGTTGTCTGCCTGGAGAATACTGAGTTTTACTATCGCAGAATAGATTTTTAGTGACCAACTATGACAGGGGTGGAAAATTCAGGTAGTGTGCAAATTATCCTTGATATTACAGTGCTGCGGGAAAAAGCACTGGAAAAGCTACGAGGAAGAAAAAAGACCTTG
>NW_008824587.1:3245718-3247096 GCF_000699105.1 Pygoscelis adeliae
CTTCTTGTGCCCCCCCAGCCTGCTCGCTGGTGGGGTGGGGTGAGAGGCAGAAAAGGCCTTGACTCTGTGTCAGCACTGCTCAGCAGTAACAAAATCATCCCTGTGTTATCAACACTGTTTCCAGCACAAATCCAAAACACAGCCCCATACTAGCTACTGGGAAGAAAATTAACTCTATCCCAGCCAAAACCAGCACAACCAGTTATGTCCACCTTCTTTTTGGCATCTTCCCTCCTCAGCTGGGAGTCCCTGGAATCTGCAGCTCTTGGATTCTTGTGTTGGTTTGTCTTTGATTCCTATGCTGGCTTTGAACAGAAGTCTAAACCAGGGCTATCCTAACTCTTTCATTGTTACCATATGTAACTATGAAAGTGTTTCTGACACCTAATAATTCGAACAAAAGGAAATGAAAATTACCGGTTTCTTTTTTATTTGCACTACCGGAAAGATGCTATGGCAGGTGAGAATTTGCCATATTTGCCACCTTGTGCCAATATAATTCCCTTGAAGGTTAGTTGAATTTCATTGACATTTTAGTAGACTGAGTTTAGTTTCTTACTTCAGGAAGAGAAGAGTGATGATGGGTACCTTTGTTGCTTAAAAAAAAAGAGAAATAATTAGCCTTTGATTCGGACTTGTTTGTTATGTAGTTGGATGTTTTATAGCTGTGATCTTCCCAGAGTTATAATAGTAATAATTCACACTAGGATGGTATTGTGAAATAAGGTTATGTGTGTCCAAACAGAATTTGCCTTTCTTGCTGAATTTTGCTAAAATACTTTGTTTCAAATCTGAAGCAGCCTGAGAGCATGATATGATGTTTTTCTATTGTTGTGCCTGGTGTTTGTTTGTATTCAACAGTATTTTTCAAGGCTCTGATCAAAATAATGCTCTAAGCTGTACCAGTCTCACTTTTCCTAATTATGGGAAGTGATATATCAATACACGCTATTATAAATCACAGCCCCCTTGTCAGCTGGTGGGAATTATTTAATGCTTTGCAACACCTTTATTTGCTAATGAGTGGGTTTTTTTCCCTGTTTCTTTGATAAGTATTAATGTTCTAGCTGTTAGCCTATTTCAGGATGGAAATGATTGATGTTGCTCTATTTTAACCAAAACACTTCTGCCCACTCCTGGTTCTTCCT
Organism: Pygoscelis adeliae; assembly: GCF_000699105.1. Classification (NCBI taxonomy): domain Eukaryota; kingdom Metazoa; phylum Chordata; class Aves; order Sphenisciformes; family Spheniscidae; genus Pygoscelis; species Pygoscelis adeliae. Next base: position 3,246,867 of record NW_008824587.1, read on the forward strand.
CCCCAACTCCTTTTTTTTCCTTTGCAACAGCTCTTCATACGATTCACGTTGGATGGCTGGATTATGTAATTTGTAAGTCAGTGATCACTTTCCCTTTCTGAACTGTAGAATGTGCTCATCAAACCAAATTGGTTAAAACGGCATTGCTTTGTTTTAACAACAGACTTTGAATCAAACTAAGCCATGCACAGGCACAGAACTGCGGTATGTAGCTGAGTAAGTCACGGTAG
>NW_008824587.1:3247111-3254203 GCF_000699105.1 Pygoscelis adeliae
ATCGGAAGAAAAGGCTTTACTTTTAGAAGTTGAGAAACACAACAAAGTGTAACTGGAAATCCGTGTTGTCTAGGGATTAATTGAAGAATACGTATGACTGCAGAACAAGGGCAGCATTGTAATAAACCTTCGGACCCAGCACGCCTTTGAATTTTGTATTTGCCTGCTGTCTCAGCTCTCCGTGGCTCAGACTGACTTGCTATCAGTGATGAAAGCCTGCTTTATCTTCCAGTGAATGGTGGCCACCGTGAAAGCACAGAGGATGTCTCACTTTCTTTGAGGCAAATTAAAGGTGTTTGTAAAGCGTTTGGGGACCTTCGTATGAAGGGCATTCAAGGAATACAAACACTAATATAAAATAACTGATACAGGTGATAAGCAGCCCATTGGTATTCTTTATATGGAGAAGATTTTTTTTTTTATAGCTTCTAGAGGAAATCAAATAAAATGGAAAATTTAATGATGTCACCCTGCTGCTCTCTACTATTGTTGTTGTCAGGTCTTTTTGTGTGACTGTTATTTGTTGTTTGGTTTGTTGTTTTGTTGTTTTTTAAGGCAGAAGTGCTCTCATCTCTGATCTTTTTTGGAGTTCTCTTTTGGAGTTACTAAAGTTGGCCCCCTCAGACAGTTCACAGAGTGATTTAATTGTTTGAATTGCATATAAGCAATACTCAATTCTTCCCCATTGTATCTTAATCAGATACTGTTGATAGCTGGGCTATCAAACATGGAAATCGTCTAAAAGCTAATAAAATTGAAAATAGTCTGTGTAAGGAGCTGTATGTAACCAAAGTGTAGTTCAGAGCACTGCTTTGGCTACTGCTTCATGGAAGTGTACATTTGGCAAAAATGTGGCAAGAGTTTTATATGCAGCAGTAGTTGATACTGAGCTTCTGATGTTGAAGGCATGTAACCCAGAAGGTCTCTGGTGATTCTTGAAATCTCTTGCCTCTGGGGATCGATGCATACTGATTTTTGTTTTCTTGGGAGGAAAGAATAATCCTGCCCTGCAGGAGTGGTGGTGGTTTGTGGCTCTGATGCTGTGATAATTGAAGAATGTGAATAAGGAATTGCAGACCATGACATCAGTACTATTACTGTTCACATCTGTGCTTGGTTTTTGGTTTTAACTTAGATAGAGGTGTATTGAAAAAGATGTGCAGTTGGTCTCGGGTGACCTTTCAGAGTGAATTTGCTTTTCCAAAATATTCCTGTTAGTAAAATAAAATTTTGCTTGGGGAGAACAGACAACTTGCTTCAAATTATCAAAGTTGTAAGATTTCACTAATAACATTAAGCAAGCCATTAAGGAAGTCCATGCTTTGCAGTAGATGTGGTCATTTTACATTCTTCTGAAAATGTTTGTTTTTGCAGGTGAACTTTGTTTCAGATCTGGCTGGATATCTGACCCAGCTTTTAGGGATACTTGAATTTGGTGTTCTGCTTTCTGCAGGAGCTCTGATGAATGACTCTTCTTCTGTAGAAAACCAAGACTTTGCTTCTGTTGTAAAATGCTGCCTCTTGAGAAATGGGCTTGGGTTTTTTCTTTTCCCCCTGTCCCCTGTAATTATATTCTTCTGTCTTGGGTCAGCTGGGAGTGGAATGTGAAAAAACAATATTCTAAATGTGGTACTAAGAATTGTACCTATGTAACTTTATGGTTGACTGTCAGGCTTGTTTGGCTGTTGCAGAAACGTATCTTGGCTCTCTAGAAGTTTGAGTAGTGTTACAGTCGGGCAGGTTTGGAGGGTTGATAGGAGAATAGAGACGAGAATATGAACGTTGCACTCAGAGCTACTTCACTCCTAACTCCGTTTGTTGTTGGTACATCTTCTTGGTGTGAGCTAGCATTTAAATCAATTAGAGTTGTAAAATCCTGAAGTTCTGGAAATAAAGATGACTTATCAGTACATGTTATTGCTCTCTCTACTGATACAAGATTAGCCCAAGCATGTATAGCAGTTCATTTTATCTAATTTTAAATGCCTGAATGTAAGGCTTCCACTTGGACAAGAAACAAAAAACATGAATAAAATCTTTTAACCGCTGACATTTGTTCAGTTACAGTATACCTAGAAAAAGATGTCCTCTGAATTAATAAAGGAAGATTTAATGAAAGCTGATTGATTCTACCAGGTGCTAGTCTTTCAGTTTTGATCTTTTCACAGAAAGATCGTAAGTTTATGTATCCTGAGCCGCAGTTATCTTGTTGTGCTCTTTTGTAAGGTTCTTGGCTTAGTGTGAAGCATTCAATCATGCTCTGGTGCTCCACTGAGTTTGCTGAAAACTTAAGTACTCAAGTTTAATGCCTAAAGCTAGACCGTGTGAGTAATCTGAAAGCTGAAATGGCGCATGACTGCAGTTGCATGCTTGCCTGGTGTCTTAATGAGTTAAAAATGCATTTTTTTGGAGCATGCATTTTTTATATGCTCATGAATTGGCTTGTTCCCAGATACCTCTTCTTCAAAAGCACATGTACTGACAGGCTGACAGTAATAACTAATATACTTATTGGCTAGAATTAGTATATATCGTTATTATGAAAAGTAACGAACATGTTGAAATGCTAAGGATATTTTCAAGGTTACTTTAGATTTGGTTGGAGAGCAGAGTATAATGGCTACATCTTACAGCATGTAATAAAATCACAGCGGTCTTTGATATTCAGAGTTGCGCTTTGGAACAAATAGTTCTGTTCAAAACCAGCACCAGTCTTGATTAATTTGGTTGTTGTATTTGGATTCTCTAAGCTTCTGTAACTGACAGCGATATAGTATGAGTGGTGCTCTGTATACTGCATGGGCCATTAGACACAAAGGAATGATATCTAGATGTGACATTTTACAGTATATTCTAAAATAGATGTATTTACTACTCATTATATGAAACTGCAATTCCTGTGGAAATCGATATTGAAAATACCCACTAAAAGCCTTCTAGGATCTGCAGGCACACACAAAAAGGAGCTGTACACATGTACTGTTATTCACAAGTGGTGGGTTAAAGTGAATTATTTTAATCTCTTCATGTCAACAGCAATTGAGTGTATTTTCCTTATTGCAACATCCTGTTACTGCTACAGAAGATGCAGAGAATGTGGACTAGAGCAGAAAGAGTCCTCAGGTGTCTTTAAACTGTTTTAAGCTGCCCATGGTTTGAAAATACTCAAGAATCTGTGATATGAGCTGTTTGACATTTTTCCTATTCCAAATGCTCAAAGGAATAAATCTACATAAAGAGTGTTAAAAATGAGAGAGTCTTTGCGACAACGTCTGGAATGTCAGAATGTTACTTTATTTTTCTCTTTTGGCTGACCACCACGATAAAACAGCTGAATCAAATATGTTCTTTTATGTATAAAATATATTTTTTGGGTCTTGACAGCTTGTTTCCAGTTTTAGTCTAATTCAGTTTGAAACAGCTGTTCCTAATCTCTGCAAAACAGTTTTTTGATGGAAATCATGACATTCTCAACTCCTGCAGTGTTACTGGGCTCTATCTCATTTCAGAAGTTGGCTTTTCTTTATGTTAAAAGTACTCTTCATTCAGAGAAAATGTCACTTTTGTATCAAATAAGCTGCAGTTAAAATAATAGCTGCCTCCTCCCCCCAAGGTTATCTCTCAATGAGATTGGATATATGTTTCTCTTCCTACATGACTTAAGAAAAAACATCACTGTGTGTTTTACCATTAGTTAGATTTTTATTCTAATGTTCCCTGCCCTACCCATATGCTTTCCGTTGGGTTCTATTTAGAATTTTCTCTGCAGTTGTCTCAGCACTCAGACTTAACAAGTTCTCTGGCTTGCCTTATGGTTCAGTTTTACTCTGGAGTCAAATCTTGTATTTTCAGAATTTTCAATGTAGCATTTTCAGTTTGCTCAGTGCCATCTTTTCTTCCATCCCTCCCCCCCGCCCCGGTTGGCTGCACTGCTTGGTGCCTTTTCCAAAGCTGTTTGTAGAAATCGCATAGATCACAGAGCCGAGCAAGTCTGTAAGCTCTCTTGTGCCTGATCAAACAAAAGCTAACCTTTCATTTCCAATTTTCTGGTTCTTTTGGACAACCTAGCATGTAATATGGAGTGAAGTCAATGACTTTCTGCATAAAAGAACTTGCTGTCTAGTTGACTGTGTGAACACAAGTGTATGATGATACCGTGTGAGGACATTTCAAAACATTTTTGATGGGGAGGCTTAAGGTTTCAGGCGTGGCAGTGTTGCCAAGTTTATAACGGGACTGGAGGGACTCTGGAGTTGTGCATCCTTTTCTTTCCTCTCCCCTTAGCTTGCTGGATGAGGTTTCACAAGTCACTTTGTTATGCATGTCTTTTGTTTTCCTGTCTATATGAAATGAGGATTGTGCTACAGAATGAGTACTCTGAGAAATCTGAGAGAGACGCTGTGTATGAGTAGGACCACTAGTGGTTGCTGATCTCACTTCTGAGCCCTCTATGGACAAATACCATCCTGACGCCTCTTTTGGGTTATTTTGTTAGAGCACAATTTATCAGCTGAAATAAAACAACATCTAACACGACACAAAAGCTTTACTACTTGAAGAGCTGTTAAATATGCTTTCAGTTCCAAATTCAATACTTTGCCTGGCAAATACTTTGGAGTGTTTATCATTTTCCTTGCAATTTTTTTTCCCCCCACAGTCTAAAGAACCTGACTTGGGGCTGCACTAGGATTAAGTAAGATTACTAGCATCTTCTTTCCATCCCTCTTGTGTACCTTCTATGAATACATCCTAATAACTATTGATATTGCATTCATCCTGCAAGAAGCTAAGACCTTTAGTGTCTGCTGATGCTGCAGTTTTGATGTTGTGTTTTTCTTGCAAGTAAAATCAATTGAGACAAATCTTGGTAACTTTTACAGCAAAATAAAATGACTATGCCAGGCAGCCATTGGAAGTTTTTAAAGTATGGGTATGCTCTTAGATCACATATACAGGGTTGTTCCAGCAGAATTGATTGGTTGATCTACTAGGTTTAAAGGTCAACTGTTATCACATTTCAGGAAGATTGAAGAAGATATAAAATTGCTACCGTGCTTTTCTGGGTCGTATACCCACTTCTGGTGCTCTTCGCTTTTCCACTGTACATCTTAATTTACTCAGCTAAAGCATCAATACATAAAGGGCACAAGTCAATGTGCTTGCTTTCTCCTGTCAGTGAGGGAGCTAGCTAGTTGTATTTCCTCCAAGCCAATACCTTCCCTCTGGAAGACCTGAAGCGGAGAGGAGTCCACTACACTCTACAGAAATGGAAGAAACAAATCTCCCTCTCAGGGGAAGGCTGTGAGGAAAGCTGCAGTCTAGCTGTCTTGTTAGATGATCCGTTCAGTTCCTAGAGTTGACGCATCCAAGGGGTGATATGGTCTGTTCAAAGTGCAGCACAGAGGGAAGAGAGAGATGGCATAACCTTTTTAATGGCTGGAGACCTTTGATTGTGGGGAATCAAAAGAACATCTCATTAGTAGTGTTTTATGTGGCAGCTTGGTATTATATGGATGTCCACAGAGACCAAGCAGCTTTGGAATATTATGTTTTTTTAAAGTCATATTTCCATATAATAGGCAACTGTATCTGCATACAGAGGTGAATAAGTTTCTTGTTAATTTTTTGCAACAACGCAAATGAGTCAACTGCTTTGCTGTAGCAGGTTGCATGACCTAAAAGCAGCAGGGACATAGAACATTCACCTGCTCAGATACAATTCGTTTTCCCTGTAACAAAGGAAAAGGAGTCCTGAAATGAAAAAGGGGGAGGGGGAGGGGGGGGCGCGGAGAAGAAGATTTAATTTAAGCTGATAAACCAAAACACATTATTCTTCAAGATTTTTCCCTCATGAACCATATTATTGCTATATTAATTTGATAGAACTTTGTTCATTGTTAAGTTTTGCTCTTTTCCTGTACTAGTAAACTTGCTGTCCTTCTGTGTGGATCTTCCATAAAGCAGCAGAGGAGAAAAAGTGTTTAAAATGGAATAGACTTTAATGGCATGGGAGCTGTTTCTGAATCAGAGAATACTGCATTGCAAATGCTTTTAGCTAATCTTCAAACAAATTTCAAAGTAACTTTATGACTTTGTGTGGCTAGTAGATGCATATTTGATGATGGTCATGCTATAGTAAGGGGTTTGTTGTGTTAACAGTACACGGGAAGATGACTCTCTTTTTAAGAGTCACTATCCCCCAAAAAATCTGTTGTAGGGAATGTTAACTGTTTTACAAAGGTTATTTGTAGTAGAACTCCCAGAGTCTAAATCAACTCAGAGAGTACTGTCTTTAGTGCATTTTCTTATGTGCTAACTTGCAAAATGTAGTAATTCCCAGATGTGTAGAAATCAAGGGTCTGTGGCTTTTCTGTAAGCATCCATGACCTGCTTTTAAAATAGACACTGACATACAGCAGTGGCTGAAGACTGTGCTTGAGTGGACTGAGGAGACATTTATTGTGCGTTTATTTAAGGTGGCCTTTTTCAGAGATTCTTGCTCTGATGGCATCTAACTTCAAAAAATAGCGTTTTGCTTTGTCAGCTGCAATGCGAAGTCTGGGAAACTAATGTCTCATGTTCAATACACTTATGGTAAATATGGAAAGAATATTTTTTTAAATAAATAATGGACCAGGCAAAGTTTTCAGAGGCTTGCATGATCAAATCAGAGCAGCAGCAAATCCTTTGTGATTTTCCCAGTGGCTGATGAAGTCAAACAGTGCCTTGACTGACTGATTTGGTTTTTGTTTTCTGGCAAGTTGCTTAAGTCTGTATTTTATTATTTTTTTTTAACCCTTGATGATGTCTGCCTTCATTAAAAGGTACTCATGGAAATAATGAATTTTCTGAAGTGCAGTAGTAGTGCGTGTATGGTACTGGAAATGTGATTGCTCTTCTTGTGTACGCAGTTGCATGTCATCCTGATCAATAGGTTAGACAGACATTATTGCAGGGACTTCAAAGAGGTTCTAGACAAGAATACACTATACGTTCATGAAGCTTCCAGGTTACAGGGAATTGTCAAGTTATAAAAGAATGCTTCTGTGTGGAAGAAAGTTTGCAAGGTAAAAAAAAAACAAAACTGTCAGC
>NW_008824587.1:3254262-3254977 GCF_000699105.1 Pygoscelis adeliae
TTTACACCTTTTTCTCTTCTTGTTTTCCCTTCAAATCACAGGGCTGTAGCATCCCTCCTTTCTTCAGCTTGGTAATTGTAGCAGCACATTGCTGTTATGCACGAAAACAGTTTAATATAGGATCCATCAGTTGCCAATGTAAAAAACCCATTAGAAAAGGGGAAGAAAAATCCCTGTATATCAAGAGTATTTACGCAAAGTAGGTATTTAATCAATCTCAATCGTTTGCTTTATTGAGAAGAGTAATACCAGTAGCAGCAGTCATGGCAGGCAAAATGCTGTGAATATACATGCTGGTAATTAGTTTGCAGGTTTTGTTCTAATTCTTGTTGTACAATGTACTCATCAGGCTTAAGTCCAGAAGGAGAGAAATGTATTTTGAAAGCATCTTCCTTAAAATGAACTTAGTTTAATTTCTTACTTGATTATTGCTTTGAAGAACAATAATACTTGGATGCTCACTGAGAGTGATAGTAAACTTGTGCTTTCATGTTTCTTTTACAAACTAAACACCAGTGCAGTCAGTTGTGTTTTAATGCTGACTTCTTTCATAACACTGCTGAGCTTACGCCTTCATCAGTGTTCAGACAGTGCACTATCCCTGCACTTTGGAAATGCTTCAGACCAATTTATTCTGTTGTTTGGTGGTTTGGTTTTTTTTGAACTCCAGTTGTCATCTGTAGCAACATGTATACGTTGGTGTATTACTTACAAC
>NW_008824587.1:3254997-3279932 GCF_000699105.1 Pygoscelis adeliae
ATTTATGGTGAATTTGCATTCCAGAAGTTGTTGCAGCCTCATAGGGAAACATTTGGATTTGGATTTCAGGAAACACTGATAGGTAATGTTATTGAGTAAACAATACCTGCAGATTGCTTTAATCAAATTCCTGAACTATGGAAAGTTTGGATGTGGAAAATATTTCAGAGGCATGGGGCAGGCTGATGCTTTGGCGAAAGTTCCCTGGTTCTAAACCATATTGTAAAACTGCGTGCTGAGGCCTTTGGTTTCTACTGCCGTATACCAGCATCAGCAATTGTGTCAGTGAGTTTTGATTTAAGAAAAATAATAGACATATTCTACAGTAAAACACTTGTTTTAATGGATTTTTTAAAAATAGAATAGTCTTGTTGCTAAAACAGAGAATACGTCGGCATAATATGTAGCTAAATAGCATCACCTGTCATGGTGTGCAGGGCAAGATGATGCTTCCTCTGTTAACTCCAGCTACTGACCTTGCCCTTTAAACAGCCTGGTTTATCGTAGGAAAGTTGCAGAGGAAGAAGAATCTTAATGCTTGGCTTTAAACCTAGGTTTTCATCTGTGCTGTGATTCCCTAGAGAGCATATATATATATATATTTTAAGAGGTTCCTGTGGTCGAAGAGTTTATAATGATTTGACCTTTCTGAAAAGTTGCAGGTTGGATTTTTAGATTACTAAAAGTCCTTGCATGATGGATATATTGCTTGGTCATGATGGCCTTGAAATGTAATACTTAAAGAAAACAAATTAGTTTGAGCTCCTTACGCATTTGTCAAGAAGTCCTTCACCTGTTCTTCATGTGTTTATGTATGCATGTGCACTGCGAGCCCATTGCCTCTGAGTATGTCCTCAAGGTCTGAAACAGGACTTCCATTTGGAACCAGCCAGCTGCTTGTCTGCTCCAGCGTGTAGTTGGAAACTTCCCTTGGCAAATTCTGGTTTTGTTCCGCAAATTAAATAAGTCTGCCAGAAAGGAAAACAAAAAATAAAAACCCCACAGCTTGGTAATGCTGCCCAATTGCAGTCTGTGCCATCTCCATGGTTTTGAGCCTTCATTATGCAGCTTGCACTCAGCACACTTTTATTTAAAGCAGAGCTAAAAGTAGAACTAAATAGCTGACGTTCATAGCCGTTTGGTATGATGCAGGATTATTGGGAGGGGGACAGGACAGGAAGAGGAACACTGCTAGTGCCGGGTGGATTAGGCTCGTTTATTTGCACAGAACTATGCAGAGCTGTCTAAAAAAACCTAAACTAGACCATGCTTTATCAAGGAATGTAAGCTTACTAAACTAGGAAGTTCTATTTTGTTTTATTCTCGTTAAGTTTTGCTTTGTTTTATACCCTGAAATGATGCAGTTCAGTTTGCTGTGGCTGTTGCAACAACCAAACTATTGCTACTATGTTATTGCAGCATCCCTGTGCCGATTGCTTTTCATGGAGCCATCTCCACATTGCAGAGCCAGCTGTTTTTCTTACTGCCCGAGCATTAGGCTCAGTAGTATAAATTACAAACTGCTCCGTGGCTTTCAATTGTTCCCGTTTGTTTAGTGTGCCAGCAGCAAGTCTTCAGCTCTTTCAGCACCACTTATAAGTTTTCCTTTTTCTTTTCTTTTTTTAATGCCTCAGGCAAAAACTATAGTTGAGTGAATTGTCGGTCGTTCATGTTGCTGAATTATTGGCTTGATAAAATAAACTTTGGGACGTAGGTAGATAGTGTCCCCGTTTACAAAAGATTTTGTAGCTAGAGAAGTGATAGCGACAAGTTAAAAAATCATGGTTTGCGAAAAGCAGTATTTTGCTCCCCCACCGCCCCAGTTTCCTTAAATGCACACCAGTTTGTCAGATTGCTGGCGGTATGAGATCATACAGAAAGATCCTTTTTGGCTGTGTAAGTGCGTGCACTGCTGAAGAGTTAGGATACTTTTGGAAAACTTAATGCTGAATTTATCAGCTTGGGTCTGTTTTGAAACCTAATTGTAAGGTAACAATTGTGTAGGTTTTTTAATGTAATTTCCTTGTCTATCTTTAAGACCAAAAAGATGCAGGTTTGGTTTTTTTTTTTTTTCTTATATGTATAACATGTTTTTACATTCTCAATTCACTGTTCAGGCTAAACTAGTTACTTCCAATAGTTCTCTGACGTTCTGCACCCACCGTAGCTGCAGCGATGGGCACCGTGGCGTGCTTAGCTCCATAAGGTGTTTGCTTCTCAAAAAGCAGCTCAAAACTGTTGGAGGGGAAGGGGTTGCTTTGGTTTTGGAGGTGAGAAAGGTAAGAATAGGTGAGAATATAGGGTATGGCATTTTGTGGCTGTTCAGGACTGGCAAGTTTTGGAGGGTGGCAGACCATGTATATTGGATGCGTCATGATTTTATGGGAAGCAGCTGATAAGATCAGGTGGATACCAGTTCATAATAGGGTGGTACTGAAATTTTGGTACAATGGAAACTGTATGTAGGGAAGTCGGTGCCATTCCCCGAAGTCAGCTGGACTTTGGAGTTTTCCAGCCCAGGTTAGAGGAACCGTTTTGATAATACACTATAAAATGAATTGAACAGCAAGGAAAACGCTTCTGCCCTCTCTGTATTTCAGATATAATGTCAGACAGCTCAAATCTAGCTGAAGGCTTTGAGTCTCCATAGCATCTGAAGCCTCGTAAGCTGCCGCTGCTGTTTCAGTCAGGCTGTGAGGTACGGCAGCGAGGAGCATTGCGCAGGGCAGCCTCCGCCACGGCGTGCCGTGCCGTGGGGTAGTTCTGCCATTTGGTGTGGGCTCCCTTCTGGGGAGCTGTCAGCCGGGTGATAGAGTTGCAGGGAAGGAGAACCTCCTCAGAGACTCCCTAATTTTTTCAAGAGACTAAGTAATATTATGATTTTTTTTTTATATATATATATTTATATATATTCCCCTGCCCCCCCGGTAATGGGGAGCATTCAGAAAAAGAGAAAAAGGCCAGTAGTGTCCATTTGTTCTCACCGATGTATCCTCAGGGCTTGTTGGCAGTGTGGCCTTCAGTAGAGAAGGGTAAAGTAGTTGAAACAATCACAGAAGTTTGCCTTATGGTTTGGGGGAGGAAACACAGGTCTTGGTCAGATGAAGCTGTATAGAAGGATTTTTTTATTCCAATCCAATGTTATTAGCTTGCTTGTAGCACTGTGGTCATTAGTGCTCTTAATTTACCTTCCAGTAAATATGCCAGATAAGCCACTGTGGCCAGCCACATTAACTTTCTATATATTTCTCTTATGATGGCCACCTGAAACAATAGATTGATGTCTGCAATTTTTACTTCATTAATAATGAAGTCCATAAAGCAGTGAGAGGAGTGTCTGTTTTACTTGGTGCCTTAAACTGGGGTACTGATGAACTGCTGGTTTTTGATCCAGTAAGATGTTCTTAGTGATTATCAAGATATAGCAATAAAGTATGTGCAGATTTAGATGAGGAGCTGAAACGTCTGCGGGATAGATGGTAGACATTTAAGTGGTAATTGGGTTATTGAAGAGCGCCTGCAAGACAGCCGATGCATGAAAAGTCAAATGTATGTCAGTCTCCTTTGAAATCCATAAAAATTAATCTTTTAGGTTTTCCTGTGGTTTTAACTGTGTCCCACAGCAACTTAAAAATGGCTCAGTCTCAAAGTCTTAAAATTCTTCTGATAACAACAGTGCAAATTCCTAGCTAAATAAAGAAGCTGTAGTGTTTATCATTTCCAAAAAATATTTTTCAAATGCTGTTGTGGCAGTTAGTGATAGGAGTACTGTAGGGCTTGTGTGGGTGGGGACGTTTTGTGCTGAATACAGTGACAGCTACAAGTCTAGTCTTCAGAAACCCAGGTTTGGCCCCGAGTATCATTCTCTTTCCCCTCTATTCCTATTTTGAGTCCGGTAAAGAGAAGCATATGTTTTCTTGCATCAGCTACGTCGGTGTTACCTTGTGAAGCATGACAAGGTCATGTGTTTTTGTATGGCAAAAGAGGAAATCTCAAATTGTGTTTGAGCTGTCTTAGACCTGCTTTTTTTCCTGTGATGTATTAAAGATTTCCGTGATATACATGGTTAAATTCCATTCATGTAGGTATGCGTGTGTTGATGCTACATTGCTGCTCCTGAAATTGGTACTGTTATATTATTCATATTGCAGATCATGCCAAGAAGGTGTCTTGCGTTTAATATAGAATATAAGAAGGTTTGCCTACCCCATATGAAAATCTGAAATTGGAACTGAAGATGCTATGAAAATTTAAAAGGGACAAGGTCAGCCTGAAAATCCCATATTTTTAAAAAGCAGAAAATCATCTATTTTTCACAACAAAATTCCTTACCTGTTAGTACCTGTACTAATAACCTTTTCGGTTATTAAAGCTTGAAAATGGTTTTAAGCATTATTTTAATGTAAAACTACTTAGTTACCATTTGTCTATGTGCCTGTTAATTTGGGGTTTTCTAGTTGAGAGACATGAGAACTGATCAAAAGCATTTGAGTTCCTATGCTCCTTCTGTATGATCAAACAAGTTCAATTTATTTCACTCATAAAAGAAAAGATAACGGATGACTCACTTGCTTTGTACCAACATCTTTACTGAGGGGGAAAAAGTGGCTAAGAGGGTTCTTTGTTATAGCAAGCAAAGACAAAAAAAAATTCAGTAATTGAAAATAAAAATTTAACAAATTCAGACTACAGCTGAGGTTCATGGTTTAAACACTCGTGGCAATTAAGCACTGGAACAATTGGAGAGGAATAGTATGGGACTCGCCTTCCTTGGAAGGCTTGACAGGTGAGCACATGGATATTCTGGTTTTTCTAACTCTGTTTGCTAAATTTTAAACACAAAAGTAACTTGCATTAGGGAAGAGGCAAGACTGAACGTTCACAAAGGTTATTTTAGATTGACTTAATACTTCCTATGAAGCTTGTGGAAAGGATCAACTCCAACCGTCCAGGCTCTAACTCCAACCGTCCAGGCTCTTGACCATAACATAACTCTTTTTTTTTTAATTCCTTTTTTCTTTTTTTTTTTTTCCCCCTTGGCCTGTGCTGTGATCACTAACTATATGCCTTCTAATTTGAGGACTCAAAATGAGAAGGGTCGGTATCCATGAGAACATGCTCTGTCCTCCAGAGCACAGAATTTAATTTGGAAGTTCAGAATCTCAGTTTTTAACTTATTTTCAGAGAATAGCTGGCAAGATGTGCTTCAGTTCCAATTAGTGGCTGATCAAGACAGGAGGTAATGGTGAACTGCTACTGACTAATCCTTTCTTTCAAGTGATAGAAGTGGGAGTAGAGATTCCAACCTTGCCATGACCTGACTTAAAGCCTTTTCTGGCTGCTTTGAAGACTTGCTGAGCACGTTGCAGTTATTATCTTATTATTAATAACTTGCAGTTATTATCTATAGGAAGTCTACTACAAATATAGTAAATAGTAAAAACATTTAGTGTTCTTAAAAATCTGAGATTCCTCAGATCCGCACCCAACATGAGTGGAATAAGAATTGTGAAGGTAAATTTAACAGTATTTGTAAAGAAGCAAGGTAAAGCAGGAGAATATAGAAGACATCTGAGAAGATAAGTGTGGACATTGTGTGAAATACTGTAAATAACATTCTGTGCATGAAAATGGGTGCTGAATAACTGCCTCTTCATCCGTGCGATCCTGCAGACTATGGTAACTTGAGGTCCTTTGGAAAGAAGCGCGTAATCAAAGTCTGAATCCTTACCACAAGCAGACTGATTTAGATTGCATAGGCAGTATGAATTCAAGCATTTCCTAGTTACTGAATTCTTCATTTGTAACCTTAACCATTTTAATATAACTTTTTTAGCATATATAACAATACATGAAAAACCACTACTTTTCTTCTCCTGTATGTTAGCCTTTGAATAGGAAATGTTTCTTGTATCAGCACAAAAGCTCAGACCTCACTGTAAACGGTGTGTAATAAATACCTAGATAAATACAATAAAAAGCTATTGGAGAGGGTTTCTTCCTTTTGGTTCCAGTGAGAGGGGGGTAAATAAGATAATCGATGTGCCCTGTTAGCTGTCGACCAAGTTTCATGTGGCATGTCTTTCCTTTGGCATGCATATAGCAGCAGCACATTTTAGCACCTCGCCTACAGCATCCACCTCCTGACAGCAAAACTTGCCAATAGAAAAGCATTCAGCACTTCATTATTTCTACAACCTGAGTGCATTTGCAAATTAATTGATGTGTGGGAGGAAAGGCATCTGCTATTGTAGAAGACCTTAACTGTTGCAGCAAAACTAGAAATAAACTGGTTAGCTGTAGTGAGCTGATACGCTGTTGCAGGTGTTGAAGCCTCTAAAGTGGCATCTTGTCCATTTTTCTTCTGTCTTTGATGTTGTTTTTTTAAAAAAGAAACCAAACTGCTCACTGAATTGTGAACATGGAAACAAACAGCGTGATAAAGATAATACCATATATAATTATATATGGGTAGTTAACAAGTAGTTTCATATTTTTTGCTGGCTCATCACCAAAAGAGACTTTTAATTAGGCCTGTAATGAATGACTGGGAGCATTTTAAAGGCTATTAATCTTGTGGTGTAATTGAGTTAATTATAATATCATTATAAGCTCCCATGAAAATAATATGAAGTATGTTCCATTTGTTTTACTCCTAAAGATGTTTCTGAGGTCCCCCAGCTTCATCTGGAATACTCCCACTGGAAGTCTTCAACATTGACAGAGAAAACGGTAAAACCGCTTTACGTGCCATTCCACCGAACGTTTCTGTTCGGTGCATCATCCTGTTCCTGGTCTTGGGCTCTCTGAGCTGCTGCTTTACCTGTGAACTGCGGGTAACTTCTTGCAACGGAGTGTGGTTTTTCTAGCTTTCATTGCACAGTGTAGCATTTCCTTGTTTTTCTGGTTTCTGATCGGTTAGCTTACCTGAGCGTGGCAGATGAGAGTAAGAATATGTGATCTATTTTCAGAAATAAAGATTACAGCAGCTTTCGAACTGTTACTCTTTGTGCTGTGGTAAAAAAAATGTGTAGCAAAAGAGGTGTTTTTGCAAAGCATATGGCTTTTACACTAGTTCAGACTACAGTAAGTTTTGGATTTGGTTGTAAAACATCTCTGTGCTTTTTGCACTCTCTAGTCAGAGTGTGACATCTTCAACAGATGGACAGATAAACTTTCCATAATCCATGTCTTTCCTTTCAGAAGAGGAGATGAGATTCTCATGTGTAAAAGTTGTTGAGGAAAACCTCATCTGTATAAGTCTGTTGTATGCTTAGATGTCGGGGTGTGAAAATTTGATGGATATGCAGCTAAGCACTGGAGTTACTGATATTTTTGGGGCTGTCTTTTTGCGGATGCAAAGTCAGCCCTGCTTTTCTACGTACTTCAAGCCTTATTAGAGCATTTGCTTTGCCTATTTTCAGAACCGCACACTTAATCGTGGAACAAGTACGTTGCTCAAATCCACCTTCTGTCTGTTTTGGCCGATATACTGTCTTGTTTGCTTTTTGTAGCCCTGCATCATCAGGACTGTTTTGGTTTAGTATTTTTTAAATTCTACAATCAAGAGTTGTTTCCAACCTTAATTAACCCTGCTGGGATGGTAGAACTGCCTTTTTTTCTTTCAGTAACTTCGCTGGTCACACTTGTATATTTTCCATCCTCTTGACTATTACAGATTTTGTAAATAGTTTAGAAATGCCAGCTTGTGATGTATTGGCCTCTTTAACATTTCTTTGATTTATGTGCACTGTGCTGAAAAAAAGCAGAGGAAGCATATTATTCTGGAAAAAATGTTGCCAGTCTTCATTTTTTTCAGTCTTAGTTAAAAGCTACACTTTTATCAATCAAACCTGATAGATTCTTTTTTCATTCCTAAAAACATTCATAACTTAACTCTTTGAAGTCTAAAGAAATAATTTGACTAAGACTTTTATAAATGTCTATCTATTTTTTGGATGTCTAACTTGAAATATCTTTTAAACTGATTTTTCAAAAGTTGATTTTTTTGTGCATCACAGCTTGGTCATCTAAAAGTAGACACATTCAAAAATCACTAAGGATAGGGGGGGTTATTTATTTTTTTAAAATAAAGTTTGGCCATATGTTGCTATTATTAATAGTGCATTGCACAAACTGATGTAATAAAACACGTTTTGGTCTCTAGCAGTATGGAGTAAGATGATTTCTCTACCTTGCATACAAATGACAAGGATTGCAGGTTTATGATTATCCAGCTTCTCATGTAAGTGTCCTAATTAAATGCAGAGAGCTAATTTTTTCTGAAGTCTGGTGTTCTGTTTCAGACAAAATTCCTCAAAGTCCATGTTGTAAGCCATAAATGGCTATTCTGAAGGGTTTAAAAAAAAGATAATTGAGTTTTAATTTAGAGTTCTTAGTTAATGCATAATATTGTTTTAGCTGGAGAAAATTTTGAGCAAAACTTCTCAGAGAAGGAAGAGCTTGTGCTGCTGCTAGTGATCTGCAGGATTGCTCTGTCTCCCAAAGGTCAGTGTGAACTTGAAGACAGGATTCAGGTGTATATCATTATTTTTGAACACAGAAAACTTGAGTAAGGGCAGAAAAGCTCTTTTTTTAATTGCCTTGTTGGGGAAAAAAAAAGTTTCAGGTTTTGTTGACCATTACATGTCAGCATTCTGCTTTTGCAAGTAGAGTGGTTATGGTCATCTTTTCCAACAAGTATTCTAGAAATGTCCATTCAGTGTTGAATGCAATATGTTTTAAAGGGGGAAAATGATGTCTGTCTTTTTGATACTTGTCCTCCAGAATGCAGCTGATCTCTAACTTCCAGCCACCTATGGTGATTCTAGGGTTTGTCTGTGCAAAAATCTGTGTTGTTACAAGGGAGGGTGAGAATTTAAACCTCTTTCTCTAACCCACTTATAACAGTGACCTGTATTGGTTGCTCTTATTTGTGTATGAATGCTTTCTGTGGGTTACTTTATACTGTCTTGGAAGGAGTAGAAATTAATCCGATCATGAATGTTCTGAAGCTATAGTAGGAATGCTTATATAGGGAAATAGGCCACATACATTCTGTTCCAGATCTAACTGTCCTGCTTCAAGCTTTAATTGGTTGTCCTTGCTAGCGGGCTGGAAATTAGCATTCCCAGCAGCATTGCTTCGGGATGCCTGCTAGATGTAAAGAAAGAGGATATTAGCAAAAGTGACCATTTAAGGAAGAATTCTCTCCTAATTTGGCAAGTTCAGCTCAAACAGTTTAAACCGTATTCATGCAACCCGTTCTACTGGCACGGTAGTGTGATAACCTCTAGCAGAAGAGAGTGGTGATGTCTGGTATAGCTCTGCAGAGTGTATCCCTCTGCCCACGGCATACCTGCATCAGGATGAACTGTATGCTGGAGTTCTGATCTTTGAGTACAATGTCCCCTCAGGAAGGCCACGGGAGACTGAGTAAAGCCAGGTTTCCATATGCTGGCAGAAAGACCCACAGCTAGGCTAATAGCTACTGTCTGACACTCAGTATGTTTGCTAGTCTAAATATATTGTGCATTTTAATTATTGTGCGAATGACCAAAGCTAAGGAAAGACATTTAACAGAAGTTAAAATAATCCAATTTAATGAGTTGGGGAAAAAAAAAAATAATCAGCAGCCCAAGTACCAGCCGGGTCATTACTGCTTCGTTGCTTATCCACTAACAGATTTCCCTCTCGTCTGTTCTTTGACCGTCTTCCTCACCTTTTGTCTGATGGCGCAACTGGACCAGTTGGATTTACATAAGCTGTACCTTGTAGACATTTTATTGAAGAAGAGTATTCATTTCTTGATTCATCTGAAAAAGTAGTTTGTTTGCTATAGTGGTAAAGCCCAACCACAGTGCTGCAAATCATGGCATGCTGCTAGGCAATTTGAAGAGTGTTTCTGTAGCTGATTCCAGCCCTTTATTCTACCACTCAGTTTTAAAGTATCTTCACATTTCTTTTATAAGCACCTGAGCATCCCCTGTCACCGAGGCAGCAGGTCATTCTTTATACTGACATAGCTGCCACCTGAGCCCCTGACACCAAAGATTTAGCCTAGGACTTTGGAAAGTACTAATTTTAGTGTGAGAGCGGTGTCTTCAGTTCAAAGTTCTGGTGGCTGTTTAAGGGAGCACAGCAGCAGCACTGGGGGAAGATGCTAACTGTGTCCTTATTCAGTCTTGAGTTTTAATGATGACTTTTCCCTGCTACAGATTATTTGTCCTATGCAAAGATAATACTTGTGTCAAAAAGGAATTTGGATTTTCTGTCAAATATTGATTGAGTGCGCTTCTTGGGTCTTTAATGAAATCCATTAAATGAACACACAAGTGTGAATATATCACATAGAGTGCCACCAAGACCATTTGCATATTAGTGGACAACCTCTGTACCAACTACTACCCTTGAGCTCAAGGTCACTTGAAAATACTACTGTTTGTTACTGCATGTGGTTTTATTTTGTCATTTGGATGCAGAACGCAATGTAATAATTTTACTCTGCTTTTTGTGATTCTGTTGGGTGTCTGGGTTGTAGTTGCATATCCAGTAAAATGCCAGTTCATTTAGTTATCTTTCAGGAAATATATATGTTCAAGCCCTTCAGAGCACCCGGAAGTATTTATAAACATCTTAAGCATAAAATACAGTTATTCTTCTGAAGAGGTAAATAAGGTAGTGTGTAGCCTCAGATTATGATTATTCTGCCTCTTTATCCGTTTCAGATACTAGATCTCTTTAAACCTCAGAGCCTGTTGGCTGTGTAGTGTCCCTTTGTGTTGACATTATCCAGAAAGCAAGAATATGTCACTGTTGTAATTATTAAATGGATTCCAGAATACTTTAAAAACCAAACCAACCAACCTGGAGCAGGAGGAGTGGCTTTTGCAGTGACTTAGAACAACGCAGATAACTTCATTGCAGCAGGGATGCAGACGCTGAAGTTTTGACCAATTCCTTGAAGAAAGTGCCACCAAATTTGCTATCTCTGCATGGTAAAAAGCCAAAGACTTGCAAGCAGTATTGGAGTGAGGGATGCAGTCATTCATCATCAGAACTTCAATGTTTTCAAAAGAAAAGCATGGGAAGAACACACTCTAAGGCTGAAATCTGACATTAATTAAAAGAGCGCTCTCAGCAAAAATAGGAATTCAAAGACAATGGAATAAAAGATGTAGTGAAGACAAGATGTTAAAAGAAACAGGGATATGTATCAATGCATTTCCTACTATTGTATCTTTATGTATGGATGTCTAAACTTGTTTTTCAACTCCCTAGCCGTGGGAGGGAGGAGGAGAGACCTAAGGGAAAAGCAAGATTGCCTGTGCAGAGGCACGTGCAGGTAGATGTCCTCAGAATGCTCCCTATCTCCTGGTTTATTGACCAGGGTGAGGCAATGGCTCTGTGCATCTCAATGCAATGCAAATAAGAGCCGTTGCATGCGAGAGGTTTTTAACAGAAGTGCGAGCTCATTAGTTTCACAGCTTAGTTGGATTGGGGTGTGCAGGAAAAGATGCAATAACTTTTGTACCAGGATTTAAAAAAAGAATGGTATGGGGGTAGCCTTTGTTCCCATCATGGAAAGGTATTTGTTGCTTAAATATTCTTGTAAACTGGAAAGTGTTTGGGGGGCATAAATGCTTTTAAAAAAAATAGAACAAAGTGTCCAGATTAAATTGTAAACTAGAGCAAAGGCACAATGCCTAGCTTTCCTATTAATTGGAAAGCCTGCAACCCAGTTCCACAAGAGGAAAACCAATGAGTAAATAAATTGGAGACTGCTCTTTTGGTTTATTGATGCTGTTTTGGCCAAGTCAAGAATTCAGCTATCCTAAAATGATCAAACCTTGTTTGGAGAAAAAGAGAATTTCCAAACCGGCCTCATTATCTGAGAGTAAAAACATCAATTAAGGTAGCGTAATTTCTCTCTTACCTACTTTAGTCTGCAGAGATGAAACTGTGGGAGTGTCCTGCTTGCTTGCTCATTGCTCTATTCAAAAGAACGACTAGAGTTTTATCATAATAGACAAATCCCTTGTTAGCGCAAGGGAGAAATAATTTAACGATGAGGGGCAAAGTACTATGCATCTTAAAAGGAGGAAAATGTGCACGCATTCACCAGTATTACAGTGAACTCGGAAAATTCTGTGATGGGCAAGTATCTGTCAGCCGCTTCTGTAAAACTCCATTTCTTGGAGGAATGGAAATAAACATTATTATTTTTTATATTACCTGTATCTGAGAAAATGCTTTTCTGTTTATGTACATGGTCTGTAAGTATTTACATGAGAATGGAAAAAATATCACAACAGGGTAATGTGATCACAAAGAAAAGTCATTCTTCTGATTTAATTTTTTAAAGAAAACCTATTGGTGCTTAAAAAGCTTTAAATAATGGTAATCTGTAAATTTAACGTGCACCTGTGAGTTGACATGATCAATTGTAAATGCTCCAAGTGATTGTCCCTCATTCTTACCTTCTTCCTGCCCAACCAATTTTTGCAAATTTAAATGGCCTTCTAAGTAAGTGGAGTGTAATGACTTGTTTGGTCAGCAGTCAGCACATGCAAAATCTCCAGCCCATGAATTATGTAAACAAAAGACCTTTAGACCCAGCATGATTCTAATGATGAAGCTTTCATTTTAAAAGTTTCAAAGTAGCACTGTGTACGTGTTTGTAGTTTCATAACATACACTGTAGAGTAATCCTATAGGCCAAAATATAATCTGTCACGATACGCTCAGTCCATTTCTGTTGAACGAAGGGGCCTTACTGCATTGTTCTGGTTTAAGCCCTTTGGCTGTAGCAGAAGTTCCCTGTCTGCTCCAAACGTTTTAAGATCATCTGCAGAAGACAGTGTGATCTTTCGGGGGGGATGCAAGGGTGCTTTTTTGTTTGTTTCAATTGTTTTAGGGGGTGTGTTGCCTTGTTTCTGATAAGAAGAGAGTACCAGGGTAGAGTAAATAAAAGATATTAAGTGATTAACTTTTAAAAAAAATTAATGCTTTCGGAACTAAATCCAGTCTGTATTTCTCTAATACACGTTCTCTGTTTAAATAGTTCACGTGAAAGCCAAAGACATCTTATGTGAATGAAGAAATTGCCCTCCTTACGATTACAACTGTGAGAAAAGTGACTCCAAAGTGCTATCTCTGTTACGATGTATTTCATTTTGTGAGGAAGATTGAGAGCCGTTAATATATGAATGTAGTTTTCATATACTCAGGAACACTGTGAAAATGTGAATTATGGTACCTGTAAAACATTAGTGATAATCTTTTCTTCTAGAAAATATAAGCCATGTTGCCATTAACGTAAAAAAATAATGAATCTCAAAAATAATGACATTTAAAAATTATCCAAGTTCTGTTTTTATTTACCTTCAGGTAAAGCTTTTGTATGTATTGATGTGTTATTTTCAGTACTTTTCCTACATCCTTGAGAACTAGAGTCTCTTTTGATTTTAAAATGTGGAATTCACACATCTACTTGGAACCACAGTTTTAAGAAAAATATCAGTTATCATGAGACTCATCATAAAACTGTACAAGTTGGCACTGGTGTGTATCCTAGCTGCTAAGTGTTAGAAATTGATTTTTTTGTTGTTGTTTTTTATTTCTTAGTTTTCTGAAATAGATTTTATGTTTCATCTGCATGTATTGGGGGAAAAAGATCAATCTTGTTGAAATTTTACGGAGGAATATTTCATTAGCAAGTAAAGAGCTTAGCTTCACATAAACCAGTTGGAATTCCCCAAAGCTGAAAGACATGGATGCTTCCTGTAATAAAGCCTCTGAATGATGGGGAATTCCTTAGCGACTGATAAAGAAATGATTTGCTATACTACCTAGTGCTGCACCAATACTCAAGTTCAGTGAGTATTTAGCATATTTTGTGGTTAAAGCTATTGCTGTTTACCATTCTGCTGGTTTAAATGAGCACAGTTGTCAAAAGCAGATGGAAGGTCATTGGGAATACACTTACAGAAGGCAATCGTGATCGTCCACAAGTGCCCAACTTTTGGCTGCGTTGGGTCACAGGGTCTCTTTAGACGTGCGTGGACCACCCCTCTGTAGACACTAACTGAAACGCACAACAGCTCTGCTGAGTCAGGCCACAGGCTCGTGTAGCCGCGTATCTCATCTCCAGCAGTAGCTATAAGCACATGCCTGTATACAACGTTCTCCCCAGTGTTCTTCCAGCCACCAGCAGTCTCTGGCTCAGGGACTTCTTGAGCTAAATGTGGTTTCTGTGTGTTTATTAACCCTCGAAGGGTTTGTGTCCCATGAGTTCATCTCAGCTTCCCTGCGTGAGCCTCTCAACACCCATAATGTCCTCTGACAGTACGCTTCATGTGGCTTCCCTAAGGTGAAGATAATACGTTAGGAAATGGCATTCTCTTGTTAGGAAACAAAAACTTTGAGGGTATTGGTATGTTGTTAGCTGAGATTTGCTGTCATGGCCAATGCTGGCAGACAAAGGTGTTTATTTTGCAAGAGAAAAAATGAACTGAATGGCAGTTCATTATCCATCATGGCTGTTGAATCTCCCGGCTATAGTTTTGATGCTAGTGGTACTGCTTTGGCACTATTTTCAGTCTTGTTTCTGTTCCTCAGAACAAATGATTAAGAAACAATTTCCCAATCTCTTCAGTTAACACCCCTCTGCCCCGAAAAAGGAACGCATTCTGTGCAATACAGAATGTGATACTTTAATAATGTATAAATCAAGTTGGACAGAAGCTGCCTGTCAGTTTTATTAACTTTGACCTTTTCTCCCATTATAAGGATGGTTTGGTAAATATTTAATGGCCCTTATAGATTTTGACAGTTGGATCTGCATTCCTGGGAGCAAAGGTAGATTATAAAGAAATAATTAGTAAAAATAGCGTAATCACTGGGAGTGAGCCTTCAAGGACAGAATTGTTTTTTAAAATATATTTATTTTTAATTCCTTTTTTTTTTCCTGCCTGACCACTAAATGTCAGACTAGCCGGGAGGTTATGAAATGTGTTTAAAAGGTTGCATTTAAAATTCGTCTATGATTAGCACCTGTGATTACCTCCGTCTCTGAGCAAGTGTCCAAATGATGTTATTTATTTGAAATACCTGTCAGTGTCATTCTGCGCGGTGAATTGTGTCAACAGCACAAAATGGCTGAAGGAGGGCTGCTCGTAATAAGATGCAAGAAGAAAAGGGAAAAGCGTGTTCCTGGAGTCAGAGGGGTCTTCTGCCAGAGCTGTCGTTCCCTTTAATCCTCAGCATATTGCACTCACTGCAAATTCTGGTAGTGAAGATTAAAAACTAAGCCCCTGACACTTTGAAACATTGCCTTTCAAACAAGTACTGTCCATTGCTTCCATTGATTTCTTTTTTTTTAATATATATATTTTTTTTCCCATTTCAGAAATCTGTCAGAGAAAAACAAATTTGAGCAAAATTCATTGGTCTAAGCGGAGCTGTTGGGGCAATACAATCCCCCCCTTCCCTGGCAGAGCGCGGTTCTCTTACCATTAGGAATGCAGCGTGTCTTCATGTTGTGCCACAGCTGAGATCATGTGGCAAAGCAGCCAGCCTGTTAAAAAGCCTCATGGATGCTCTGAGCATTGATATTTGAGTCAAACTGGCTCACGGGATAGCTTCACTCATTTTAATAGCCATTTTCAAGTAGATTGCTTCACCAAGCTTTGTTTCCCTCATTTTCAGTCAGTACCGTGCAGAATAGCTTTGCCTAAGACCAGTTTATTTTCTGAACATTCGCAAGTCATAGTATCCTAACTGTAACCTTTTTTCATATGCAGATCATGGGATTAGAGTCATTAATGTGTTAAACAGTTCACCTTTTTCAGAACAAATCTGTAGATAATGAGCTCATTGATGTGGGGACTAGAATGATGAAGGAAATTGCATTTGTCTGACACTGAACCTTGAGCTTTTTTCCCCGCCCCCTTCTCTTCAAAAATGGGGAGCCAAGAATGTAAATTGAAAGTGTTCAGAGGTGAGCTTGTAACTTGTTGCAGTTGAGGCTGGTTTCAGGACTGACACAGCACTGTAGCTGTTCTTAAATCTGTGAGCAGTGGGAATGCACTCAAAATCTTGCAGATTCACGTTGTGTCCTTCACAAATTTGTCTTTCATTGGCAAGTAAAATAAAAGGTTAGAGGAGAAAGCTACTGAATGTGAATCTTTCTGTTGCAGTGCTACGGAGACGTGCTAGCAGGTATTTTAAAGGCTAGGTTTTTCTTTACAGTAGTAGAAACTTCTTAGTGGATGTTTTGTGGTTTTTATGTTTAAGAAAAAAAAATGAGTGTTACTTCTAAAAAGCTGGTTCATATAGTGAAAGGGTTGCATCTTTCTTCCTCATATCTTCTTCCAAAAAGTAAGAATGCTTGATCCCTTGAGAGGAGAAACAGTCTTAACATTTAAAAGCAAGCCCAAGTTTCAGGAGAGTTAGGACTTCAGAGGAAGTCTTTGATTCATCATCTTACTTGTCCTATAGCATGATTTCCTTGTAATACCTATTTGACATCAGACTTTTTTTTTATATGCTTTTGCTCTCATATCATCTTCCATTGAAGCAATATATATATATGAGAAATACCATACATTAACTTACTGACTGGCTGTTATTTGAATCAGATGGTATAGATAGTAGAGGTCTGACATAGAGTGCTGCAGTGGTGTGTATTTTAATATATATGTTTTTTTTTATTATCCAGTTGCAGTACCATGCAGGGCTAGCATCTGGCCTTTTGAATCAGCAGTCTTTGAAACGTTCAGCCAACCAGATGGGAGTATCTGCAAAACGTAGACCAAAAGCCCAGCCAACAACTCTTGTCTTACCTCCTCAGTAAGTAGTGGAATATTTTGAAGAGTTTGCATGGGGGCGGATTTCTTTTTTTTAAACTTCTTATTGTAATTATTATTTTTCTTAAATCATTGTAATAGCAGCTTTGTGCTTGCATTTTTGTTTCATACAAGATGAATTATTCTTGTTGGATGGGTGGGGTACCTATGGAAACAACATTGTGTTTCTTCTGTTTACGGAGGCACTGTGACAACAGAAAAGTTGCAAGGATTCTTCTTTGTAGCAGGTCATAAAAGTTTTTGCAATACGAGATTGTCATTGAGGAACGATGTTCCCCTGATTAGTATGACTTGGAGCTTCAAGGAGGACTTTTCTGAAGGTCCTAAAAGGCTGAAGCCAAAAAGTCTTTGGTGTGAGTACTTTCTCGACAAACGTCTGTTCTGAGTCCATCTGTTCACCATATGTTAATTTTGCATTGGATCTAAACCTCTTTTACAGGTGACAAGCAATTATGAGGACACTTAGAAACTGTTTGAGGACATAGAGTATCAACACTTTAGGCAGTCTGTGTACTGATGCCAAAAACACAGAGATGTCCACAACTAAGCTTATAAATTAATAAACTGCTTAAAATATTTAGTTACATATAAGAAAATGATTATTATGTAGAAAATGAAGCGCTAAGCAATTATTCATTGTACTGAGTATCCTTGTAGTTTGTGGAAACTGCCTGCTTTTTTTTCACAGAACAAGAGTCACTGGTGTATAAACACTATGCTACTAAAAACTTCATGGTTGTAATAATAGACCCTGTTGTCACCAGAGTCCACGGGCCTAAGTTGATGAACGGATCAAAGGAAGTTTAGAGTTTTTTCCTTAAATGAAATGAGAAAAGAATCAGAGTCAACAGACCTTTCCCCTTGTATATTAACTTTAAAGGGCTGCTAATTCAAGAATCCATAAAATGTTCTATTGTTTTACCGATATGTCAGACGAAGACGACTGGTTAGAAGGGCAGATCTAGCAGAGCTACAGGTTTGAAAACTGGATGTTGTTTCTCTGTGAAAGAACAGGGGTATATTGTGACAAACCGGCTAATTAATTTTCTCCCTTGTTGGGGTGTCGGGTTTATCTGGAGCTTAAAATGGACTTCTCCAAGAAGTCTATAAACTAGAGTACTGCGATACCAGTTGTCACAGTTTATATTCAGAGGTCTTAAAATATTTTGGTGTTTTGTTGTTTTTGGTTTTTTTTAAACATGGCTTCTCCAGTTACTAGAAATACGTATAGTGATAGAGAAAGAGCTAGCTTCTGTTTTTGCATAGAAAAGTCTGTACTTCAACAGTTGCAGCTCTATAAATCTTAATATGAGGTATATAATATACACATTTAAAAGTATTGTATGTCTTTTTATCTGCAGGTGATTTTTCCTTCAGTGGTGCATTAGAAAATATGTTTATGCTGAGCTGGCCTGGTTTCTTCCTCTCTGGCTTCTCTCTGACCTTTCCATATTTGTCCTTATTTGCTATCTTGGTGTGCATTAAGAAGAGAATAATAGTTACATTAAGTCAAATCAAATACCTGTTGAGCTCAATATCATGTCTCCAACACAGGGCAGAAGCAGATTATGAAAAGACTTATGAAAAGTATTAAAAAAAAAAATAAATATGGCAAATGGATTTTAATATCTTGATTTTGCTGTAGTTTCATGCAAATAACGATGATTCATACTGTGATTTTTTTTTTTCCTTCATTCTCTCTAAAATGCAAAAGAAGAAAACATCTAGGTGCAAAACTGCATATCTCCTTGAAAGGGCATACTGCATACTAATTTTCCCACGGCAATTCAGGGAATTTTTCTTTAGCTTTATTGATTACTCAGGGAAGGGGTAACTATTTCTTTGTCTTTTTTTGCTTTGATGTATGCTATTAAAATTAAGTTCAGTGACAAGTCTTTGGGCTGAGTAACAATATGCTATGAGTCAAGTATATATTAAATATTGTTCAGAGCAACTATATTATCTAGAGATTTTCTTAAACCTAAGTAGTTAAAACCCGCTATATGCCAAAATGTCATTTTGGGATAGTAGACTGGAGCAAATAGCAATACTGCAGTAATCCTTTTCAGCAAGCAAAGGAATGCAGGTAACATTGTTGGTCAGGAGGTTACATAGGTGATGATTTGGACAAAGAATCTTCTAAAAACTGTTCTATTTTTATGCAGATTTTGCATATGGATAGTTTGATATTAAACATGTCTTAATTTGAGTTAAAGGTAGCATTAGAGAGCATGTCACTGATCTATTTATTTATTTATTTTCCTGTTCCTTGAAGAAACTGCATGGGTAACTTCTGCTATTGCACATTACATTCTCAATGGCAAAGGTGCAAGCTGAGCAACTATCTTGCTAATCCATATCTTTGGTCTTTACTGCTATGGTGAGACTTGAGTTTTATTCCAGAGACTGAACGTATCCAAATGGTGTCTCTTCTCATAAGGGTGGTGATATAAAACTTGATTCTTGTGCTGTGTCAACTCATTGTTCACCTGAGCCCTTAGTCTCTCTCCCTGCTCTGGTCGCTCTTCTCCTTTCCTCTCCAAAATGGGTTTTTATTTAAAAAAAAAAAAGCCAAAAAAACAAAACAAAACAAAACCCCAAACCCAGAACGTTCTCAGCCTGTCTTGGAGGCTCAGCCATCTCTTCCTACCTTATGCTCACAGAAGGAGTCAGAGAAAGGGTTTCACTAATGGCAAAGCTGATTCTTGGTGGGCCTACTGATTTGTCCCTTGCTAGCCTTAGGCCATCTTTTGATGTGCTGAACAGTTTTGAAGAGAGGCCTTTCAGTGTTCAGTTTTGCTTTTCAGTATTGGTTTTCACTGGCTCTGAAAGTGCAGAAAGGAGTACTAGATTGATATGCGTCTCATTTGTAGCCAAACGTATCTGTATGAGAAAATGACTAACTGCTGGCTGCTTTCTCTCCCTGCTTTGTCCCTCCTTCTGTCTTCTATTAACAAGACATCTCCCTGTACTTGCTAATAGATGCGTTCCCTCACATGCTTCTCATCTGGCTGCTGGTTCCTTCCTTCTGTTAAAGAATCTCAAGCAGTGTTTGCTGAAGTGCTGAAAGCTGTCAGCTCCTTCCAAGTGACTAGGAAAGCATAGACATGCAATCCTTCTGAAAACCAGGATGGCTGCTTCTGGGTTGAAATAAATAAATAAATACAATAAGAAATGATGGCTCTTAGTGGTTTTTTTTTTTCTTTCCTCTTGAAATGTAGTAATTGACACAGTTAATTAATCTTGTATTATTTTGCTTGGCACCACATCTCAAAAGCAAATTCCCGGTTATGAATTTGGCTCCACGACCCTGCGGGAGCCGAGCGCTGTGCCCCAAAGAGTCTGGAGTGGCTGAGAGGAGTGAGCCCGCAGAGGTAGTCCCTGCCAGTGGACCACCCTGCTGAGAGCCCAACAGACTCTGGTGTGTCACTGCCTGGCTGGAAAATGACAGCAGTGAGTTACTGTGAGATGAGGAGGAAGAAAGAAAAGAGGAAGCACAGGATGTTGACTATATTCTTGCAGTTGTGTTCATTGGCACACACAAGAGGGTCAGTTAGTTTTAAAGGGAATTTTTAGGGGTCTCAGCTGAAAACCTTGTGACTTTGATAGCTCTGTTGTGCGGGGCTTTCTCAGTGCTCCCAGACTAATCATCTGTCTTCTCTGTCTGGAAGGAAATTGCCAGAACAAGAGCTTGCTCACCACAAAAGGTACTGAGACTCTTGCCCTTTATGGTGCCTTTTAGGGCCATTTGTTGTGACATTTGTGGGTTGGAGGAAATAAGCACACTATAAGCAATAAACAAGTGGAAGTCTGGTTCTTGTTTGACAACTTCAGGCTCGATGGACAGAGAGGCTTGAGTAAGAAAGCCCAATTTTTTGGTTTAGGGCTCTTCAACTTGTCTTGTAAACCTCTTGTGCTCTGATGTATGCCCTAACCTGACAGTGAAAACATTGTAATAGTTTGAGTAAAAATCTCTGTGAATTTGTACTCTATTGCTAGGAGCAGACCAGCAAAATTACTTTTCCTTTATTTAAAAAAAAAAGCAGTGTTGCCTGTGATAGTGTGCTGGATAAATGAGCAACAAAAAGCTGTGAAGATAATTTTTCTTTTAGGAGATACTAAGGACTTGAGGATAGAGTGCCGGGCAGAGACTCAGGAGGGCCATGTTGTTTCTGCCACTTGTTCTGGGTGAGATGGAGGAGGTCTCTATTCTGCTCTCTACACCTCAGAATCCATCTGGATTCGTCTTCTAGAGAAGATGGATATATTCAAAAGAAGTCCACACTTGCTCCATCCTTTGGAGCTACGTTAGCAAAAGATGCTCTTTAGTGAGTGGTCTCCTTTAAAAGCTTAATTTACTGGCTCAGCAGGTATCTGTTCATCTGGATTTGGAAAATAAATTTACAGATATCCCAAACTCTGTGTTTACCATAACTTGATTCAGTACCAGCATAGTCCAAGTGTTATTCTTTCATAGCATTAATACCCTATCAGTTTTAATGATTCTGTCATATAAGTAGTACTGTAAGGTTCTATTGTATTTGTTCAAGAGCTTTCTTCAGGACACACAAGTTGAGTCTTGAGGAAGGAATTTAATTTAAAAGTCAGTGATGTAGTATTCAAAAAAAATTGCTATTTTTAACAGTTAACTGAAAGGTATATGTGTGTGTGTGTGTGTGTGTATATATATATACTTAGAATATACACCCAGACATCAGATGTGCCAGAATAAATTATTTGGAACTTAACTTGTGTAACTTACCATTTTTACATTAAGAAAAATCCTGATGAGCCCTTTGCCAAGAGTTTTTGGAGGAAAGGTTTTTTTCAGCATTTTGTTTTATAAACAGCATCTAATTGCTTCCTAGGTTCAGGGATTTTCGTTATGAAACAAAGAGGCAGATTACTCTAAAGAGAATGTCAAAGCATGCTTAAGCCAATAAATGTTCATAGGTTTTGTATTTTTTAAGACTGTAGGTTTAAATTATGCTTATCCAGTGTGACCTCGCTGTGTTAGAGGTCTGAAATCCCAGCCAGGGATTCATACTTCGAAACCAAGAATCCAATGTACCAGTTAAGTGTGACACCTGGTATATAAGCTGTGGGGAATGTGGGTATTTAGCATGCAAGTGTTGTTATTGCAGTAATCCCATTCAGTATTACGAGCTGTACTCTAACATTTGGGCCTCTTCTTAGAAGTATTCAAGAGTAGAAGAGTGAAGTGTGTGGCTGTATTTTCCGTTTTGAGAAAAGTCATCAGAGGTTCTTCGTGCAGTTCTAAAATTCTTCTTTCCCCCTACTGGCAAAGCTGCATTAAGTATCAATATTCATTAAATATCACAGAGATGATAATGTAATAAAGTAATAATCCTCAGGCCCGCATCTGTACTTCTCTCCAGAAGAGTTGAGGTTGAGAATATAATTAAAGATTAAAACTCTGTTTGCATTCTGGAACATGGAGATATCTTTTTGTACATGATGGGGAATTGTATTAATAAGGAAGAGATCAGTTTCCAATAACTTTCAATACTAGGAGCTCATTTAATATCCCTGTTCATGTTTAAGTTTCTCAAGGTATTCCTTTAGCTTGACTTTAGCCAGACAGTGCAACAGCAACTATAAAAGAACACGTTGCTGAAATATGTGACCCTTTTGCTCCACAAATTAATCCCTTTTTATATGAAGAAAAAAGATTAAAAATTAGTTCTTTATATTGTAAGACAATAATATTTACATGAATAAGTTTAATTACTTTGCAGCCATGTACCATGTAGATCGAACATTAATTTTCGTATTTGGTATCTTGTGCACAGTTTGGATCACATTGTTGTACTGTTTTTATTTTTAGTAAATCGGTGAGCACCTGTTCTGCAGATGTTTTGTGAAGCTCTTTTAGTGTAAGTTGCAGCATATTGCTGTACAGTGAGATTGCATTTATCCTTAACTGATATACTGATTTTAGTGTGTTCAGAGTTTACGTGCACATCTTGCAGGATCTTTTGGTACTCAAGTCTCTAATATTTCACCTGGTTCAACTAAACAGAAAGTCTCTTTAAAACTTTGTATATTGTATTTCATTAGCTTGTTAAATAACTCTTATTTTCCCTTAAAGAATCTTAGCCAATGGTTCTTTGCTCCTTTCCCCCCCCCGCCCATGTGTATGGTTTTGTTGTGTGTGGTCAATCTTTGTTAAATACTTCTTTGTCTTGTTTTTTAATAAGCTCCATAATTTTGCACAGAAGGTCCAAAACACTGGCTTTCCCCCCTCAAATATAGGTATTTTAACTCCCAAAGCTAATCTCGCTAGGTAGAGTACTAGTTCTTAGTAACCTCTGGTGAAAAGGATTGTGCTCATTAAACAGGTGGTTTTGTGAGCGTTTGTCCATTCCCTAGAGGAAAATCGATTTCAATTATAAAATCCACGCTGTGCGTTTCAGGGGTTAGCATTCCATTCTTTTCTAAATATAGTGGTGGTGGAGTGATAGGATGTAACAATGGTGTTGCATGGTATTCCTTCCCCTAAAATTTTTCAAAGGAATACAAATAGTGTATACGTAGTACCTAGTTTCTTTAAAGGAAGACTACTGAATAATAGGAACCTATTCAAACTGCCGCCTACAACACTGCTTCAGAGAATAGCAACGTCCCCAAGTGAATTTTTCAAACCCTGTAGAATGTAATAGAGAATAATGAGCAAACAGGAAACCACTATTTTGACAGCTTTGTTACAGGAAGGTAAGTGCTGAGAAATTCAGATCATAATGAATTTTAGCAGCTATTGAAAATATGATAGTTTTATTTTAAGATACAGACATGTTTTGGTTTGTTTTGGATTTTTCTTCAGGTTTCCCTTCTGCCTACCAAGCATAGATGACAACAGTAGCTTTTAGGCAAGTTGTTTTGGGGAAATGGGACTGGACCCTGTCAGAGTACACCTTTCGTTGTAGGTTTAGTGAGACCCTTGGGTACTTCTAGTTTCCTTAAATACAGTAAGTATTAAAGTTGTATCCTAGGGCATGGGAGGAAAAGTTATAATTACATAATCCATAATTCTTCATTTTCTTCTCAACAGTATTTCCCCACCACTGAAAGCTCAGAAATCTGGTTGCCTGGATTACTATGAAGTACATTGCCACCACAGTGTTAGAAATTCTGATTTAAGTTACCCTTAAGCTCAATGGCAACATTTAATAGACAGCTTGGAGCTGATACGATTCTTTTCAGATTCAGCAGCCGGGACACTCTGATCCCAAAGCTGCATCTGCCATGATTGAACCCATATTGTATTACAAATTACAAGGGAAAATTCCTAGGTGATAATACATCATTAAACTTTATCGGACTGAGTTTTATCAAGAGAACAGCTGTGCGTGCGGGTGTCACGTTGTTCTTTCTGGTTTTCGAATGTAACACAAGTGAGTTAACTAGCCCTTGTCATTTGGATGAAAGATGATTCTAAGCTTTTAAGGAGAGACTTTTTTTTTTCTTCCCCCAACGGCCCACGTCAACAGCAGTGACAAGCAGTTTGTAGAGTTCAGTGGCCGGCTGTTCTCAGGTGCAGAGCGGTGATGGGCCTGCCATTGCTTTATCATGTTTCTTTTAGTGTGTTTTGTTTAAATACTGGGGGGAAAAAGCAGTCTGCTATTAAATGTAATAGCAGTCTGTCTCTTCTAGTTATGTGGTATTTACTGTTTAGCTCTCAATATAATTTAACTGGAAAGAAAAAAAATCCAAAGTACTGTTTTGATTCATGAGGGGCATTATTAGACAACTCCAACGAGATCAAATCCAATAACTTACCGGGGATATAACATTGATTACTCATCTTACTGTTTGTAGCCAAAGATACCTTACCAAGCCCTGCACCAAAAAAGAGAGAAGGGGGTAATCCAGTTGAGGTTTTGATTTCAGTGTAAGAAGTAAATGTTAAAATAAGGTGCTGTTAGTTTATGTCTCTGCTTTGTTTTCACTGCTGTTCACTTGAGTTATCTGTCATGTTAACTTTGGAACCATACATGTGTTTTGTAACCTGTTTAGATACCAAAGATACAGAAGGCAGGCAGATGT
>NW_008824587.1:3279994-3281329 GCF_000699105.1 Pygoscelis adeliae
CCCCTGCTTCTTTCTTTCCCTGTTTGGTCTGTGGGACTCTTGAGGTCAGTCGATTGTCCTTTTCTGTGCTTTATTAAGGATGTATGTGGTTTCTTTAGGTAGGGGCAATTTTGAATAATGGTTCAACACAGATTTGGTGAGAATCTGAAATCTGAGGAAAAAATGTGATCTGCTTTTAAAGTTTGCAGATGATAAAAACGTACTGTAGCACTCAGTTCTACAACAGAGAGATGCTGGGACCCATAGCCTGCTTCTGCATTTCTGACTTCTAAATTTTTGTGTGGCATATTGTAATACAATATAAATCCAATTGTCTCTTTCACTGTAAACTTGATCACTCCAACAGTATTAAACCAGCGTTTGGACAATAGGAGAAACGCTCTTACAATGTTAATGCATTTTGGATTTTCATTTATGTTTATCTCCAATCAGGAGAGGTGTTGGAGCTGCAGATAGAGCTGTATGACTTGAGGAGTTGGGTAGGATCCAAACTAGACCCTTATACTGGTAAGAGGGAGCAGTTCCATGATAAACTGCTGTGTTTTTTAGCAGATTTGGTCCCAGTACGTGTGACGTGAAGAGTGGTGGGGTGAGGAGGCACTTGCCTGCTCTGTGCTCTTTGCCCTCCTGCAATAGTCAGTAGGTGGGTCATAGAGTGACTTCTGTGGAAGCTCACTAAGTGCTGGCAGAGGTTTAGGGGTACAATCTGGGTACACTCTGCGTTGCCACTACTTGGGTACAACATGACTTTGTGTGGAAGTTTTTTGGGATGTTTTTTTTTTTTTGTAACAGCTGCCATTCTTGAGTCTAGTGATGCTTGGTAACTCAGTACTGAGTCAACACCTTTGCTGTTCTATGCATCTTTAGAAATAATTCTTTTAAAAATTTTAATCTTGATCTAATCTCCTAATATGTTGATATATCTGACAGCAGGAGTTTCTGTAATAATCATCTTTGTTTTGTTATACCGGATCAATGCTTTTTTTGGCTATAGTTACATGCTGAATTTCATTTCATTCCATTAAGTACTATACAGCTGCCTATTTTCTTACAAAGTAATTACAGAAAACCAGCAGGCATTGTTCAACACAGATTGTCCAAAGAAAAGATTTTGACTAAACCCAAATGTTCCTTATGATACTCATTAACAGGATAATAATTTCTATCCATACAAGTACAAGAGACAAGGATCTTGGATGTTGCTTTAGCCCTAGTAAATTGCTGAAATGTGTGTTAGTTGTGTTGTAAAAATTTACAGTGTATTTTAACACCAAGGAAAAATCTGTTTTATTTATTCCCTTTTCAACAAATATTCTAATCAACCACTGTGGAAAG
>NW_008824587.1:3281385-3291347 GCF_000699105.1 Pygoscelis adeliae
AGTGTGTTGTGAGCCGGTATGGACTGATAGCCTTAGCTCAGATGTCTTTGTAGTGGACACCTCTGTGACCATCTCTGTCTTGAAGACGTTAGCCAAAAGAGGCCTGGGGCGGATTGCTGTTGATATTTTGGTGTCGTATTCCACAATCTAATCCTGCAAATAGGATTGCTCCGGGTGTGATGTGCAGCCCTGTGTGACTGAGCACAGCGATTTGAAATAATTCCCATCTACTTTGCTGAAGATGAGCTGGAACACTCTATATCTGGGAGATGAAAACGGTGTATCTCTTTGGAAACTTTGGGCTGTGTACTGGCCATGATCTGCATGTTCATTTTCTGGAATATGCACAGATCCGGAGCAGTGTGTAGCCCTTAGTGAATGTCAGCATTACTGGGGATTGCAGCTCTCTTTTACAAGAGCAAATTTCTGACTCTTTGATGTATGTTTGCCTTAAAGGTAATGTTTGTGTGAGAACCGTGCCATTAAAAGGTGGCAATTAATTAAAAGCTGTTCCACAGTCGCAACCGTTAGAAGATACCCTTGCAGCATTTAGAGCAGAACACTAATATTGCACTGTAGGGAATCCCTGTACTTTCAGAAAAAAGAAAGTTAAGGATGAAGATTTTAATGTGTAATTAAAGACTGCAAATACTAGTTTAACTGCTTGTTTCTGTGTCAAAAAAAAAAGAAAAAAAGGAACACACACTACCAGTGGTTGGACTAATTAGTGAAGAACAAGCTAGATAAGAGAGGAAATTTGTATGAACTTAATAATGATATCAAAGCTTTTGCTAAAGCTGTGATATTATCATACGATTGCTTTAACCCCCCCCCTTTTTTTTTTAGCTTGACTATTTGGGGGAGGGCGATTAGAGGCTGCTTTACTGCAGCAGACAATCAATCTGAAAAGAATAAATTAAAACTGCCACTTGCCAAATTCAGAAACACATTACAGTAAGTGTTTCCATCTGCATTGGTTGTATATTCCCTTGTCAAAGATGATGAGCAAAAAAAGCAGAGCCGTAATAAGGTGGATGGGGAAGGTCTCTCTGTTCTGGTGTCTTAGCAAGAACGGCATTATTGCATGATCGTATTGTATAATGTGATGCGATACGGAAGTATTGTGAATGTATTTATTAATGACTTTATTTCTGTACCTTTACATGATTCCAAGTAGCCTTTAGCTATTTGAGAGGAAAACTAAACAGCTGTACTGTGAGGGGGGATAAAAGTACTTTCAACCTGTGAAACCTGTACTGTTAAGGAGAAGGAGGCTCTAGGTGTATCACAGTAAGAAAACTTTGAAATATAAGTCGTACCTGAAAAGAAAGGCAATTAGAAAGCCCCCTCTGGTTTCCACAGTAACTCTACAGACAGGGAAAGTTTTCCCAGGTAACGAACTGCGGGTGGGGATTTACCTGGGGACTGAAGTGGCTGTTCCCTTCCCTGAGGACCACAGTGGATGGTGGGCTGGCCGTGCTGCAGCGCTGCCTCGAGCGGCTGTTTTCAGCATCCATCAACCGACTGGACTTTTGAGTTTGAGAGGGACAGTTAAATGCCCTTTCTAACCAGAAGGGATACAGAGTAGGAGAACTGCTTTGCTCTGCTTTCTTTACTTCATGTGAAAAATAGCTGTTATTACTTTTTAATTTCACTTTAGGGCATTCTCTGAGTATTCATGTGTTTACAAGGAACCCTATGGATGGGTTAAATGAAAAAAAGCTTGGGTAACAAATTCTAGCTGATGACTTCATAGAGTTTTCCTCTAAATATAATATTCATTTGTAATGATTTGAAGTATTTTGGTACAATTATTTTGCTTGTCCCATTTTCCCAACTGTCAGAGGAAAAAATAAATAAAATGCAACCATTAGAAGTTTCACTGAGTGAAGAGGCTTGGTTTTCATCCCTTTATAGATGCTGCTCTATTCTTATTTTCATTCCTGATGGTTTAATTTGGCAGAGCACTTCCTCTCTGCTGTATAGGTTTTACCTAATAAAGTCTTAGCACTGTCTTTGTAATTTCAGTAATGTTACTCAGTAGTCTGTGTATGTCATTTTGAAAACAAGTGTATTAACATTGTAACGCACATTTCTAATTAGACGTAGATACATTTCCCTTATTATTTTAGTTTATTTCCCTGATTCTTATTTTTGCATGGGTAACATAGGGAGTAAAACACTGTGGACAGGGAAGACCTTGTTAACACTGGCAGACTTAGTTTTGCTTTTTTCTGTGGGTACATGAAATCTCTTTATTGTCGGTGAGTCATGGCCAGGGGAATCCTATATTAAGTCCTCTAATTTTAGCAACCAAAAGCATCTCCATGCAGCAATTTTTGCATTGAAATTAAATTTTTCTTTTGTGTTTTTCCAGAATTGTTCTTACAAATTTTATTTTGGGAAAGAAAGTAATAGTTTGGCACAGAGATCATAGTAAAGTAGTTAATTGCTTGTTTAACCTTTGCTAAGTTTACCTGGACACCTTGAATGAAATGAAATAAAGATTACATTCTGTGTATGACCATTGTGCTCCATTATTGCCTATAATACTTTGTTTCCATCCCTCACAGGATATGATTGTGGAATAGTGTTGAGCCTTTTCATTCTGTACCACATATGTTTAAAAGCACTTAAAGATACAGAGATTCCTGAATAAGTTGTTGCAGAGCACGTTACTGATTTTTTTTTTTTTAGTTGCTCTATGACTCGGTTTCCCCACATGAACTGTGTGAATTGTATCATCTGGGAATTGTGCAGGAGCGCTGAGAGTGACTCGAGTAATATTTGTACAAAGCTGGGATAAGAGAAGACATTAACTATAAAGCAGATGCTTTCATCCAGGGGAAGAGTCTGGATTTTTGTCTTTCATTGTCAGTTGTTCAAGACCTGTTAATTTTTTACAAAATTCAACGTCCAGGAGTGACACGTTGTGAAGAATGAATGACCGTATCATCCCTACTTGCAAGACCTGATAGGAAGCTCTAACTGTCCACTGTCAGTGTTCATTCTGATAAATGAATGCTGATGTATTATTCTGTATCCTTTGTGTTCTTGCCTTTAGGTGTTCATTTCAGTGATGGAAGACAAAGTGCAGACCCATGAAATAATTACACAGCAAGCTTGGCTGGAGCCTGTCAGTCTGTGTCAAGCTCCCTAGACTTCTTGAATCTCTAAATTGTTGAGCTCTTTTGCTGATTGTCTTACTCAGTGTTTGGTGTTAAAATCAAATGTGCTCTAGTAGTGGCAAAAAATACCCTACTGTTTTGATGTATGTTAAGTCAAAAATTAATAGTTGTGTCCAAAATAGCACTATAAAACTGAGCTCCCCTCAAGCCAAAAGCCAGGCTTTTCTACTTTCATATTTTACATGCAGAACCTTCTTTCATTTTGGCTTTTGCATTTTGACAGTTGCTCAGCAAAGATGATGATTTTGCTCATGACAAATTTGTATGCGCCTTGCAGACAGGTCTTATAAAAGAGCCTTTTGTGAAGGACTGAAAGACAAATCAAACTTGGATCTAAATTTGGGCCTAATCGGCTACATGGCAGACTCATAGTTTGAAGAATCATAGTCATATCTAACAGTACTTTACCTTTATTGTAAATAATACCAAAGTTTAAACATTTATTGCTTTTCAACTTTTTTTTATCATTCAATTTTAAGTTTAAGTTAAGAAAAGAGGGTGTTAGGCTGATTAGCTGAATGTCGCTGAGGTGTATTGTTAGCAAGTAACCCATAAATTTGAAAGTTTAGGAAATAATTTCTGGTTGATAATCATTGGTTTGGTGTTTCAGTTACTGAAGTGCGATCTGTCCACTCAGCACACTGAATAGACTCCGTCATCGTAATTCCTTCAACTGGTCTCCTGTGTGTTTATTCTTCAGGTACCGGCTCTGCTAACCCTCTGCCTGCTGCAGCTTTTTGTATTTTCTAGGCAAGTAGGCATTAATGGGAAAGCGTGCTGTGGCAGTAGGTGCTCCAGACTCTCAACTCTGAATTCTCTTTGATTTCTAGTTGGAGATTGAGTTGGAAGGGACCTCAGGAGGTCATCTAGTCCAGCCTCCCATTCAAAGATGGTCTCTTGTCACAACTAGATCGTATTAGCTGTGATGTTGCCTGGCTGAATCCCAAAAACCTCCAGGGATGGAAGACTACGCTTGTAGCTATCATCAAAGCAGTTCGCCTGCTTCTAGGGGTCCAGGTAGCGCTGTTCTTGTTTAAACAGGTCTGCTGAAAACCCACATCTTGAAAATAACCCTGTTCTAAGGAGGGTTTGAGGGGGTGTGGCTGATGGAGAGAGAAAGCAGGTATTTTTGGAGAATCCACGTTAAGTACTAATAGTAGCCTGTTTAAAAAACAGACAGTGAAAAGCAGATGAGTTAACTAAAAGGAGGGCTGCAAGGAGGAGTGCTTGGGATTTAAAATAATATTTGTACGGGTTTTTTTAATTTAAAATTTGGATTAAAAGCAGTTTATATGTTGATGCTTGCATGATCCTTTCTACTTTGAAAGTTGCTTTTCATTAGACAAAAAGTTACTTCAACAATGTGATTTTAGAGCATAACAGATGATAAGCAAATTTAATGCTAAATAGACGATAAGCAAATTTAATGCTGTCTGATCTTAGGTATTTCTAAGGAAGTGAAATGGATTTCTTGACATGACAGAGCAATGGTGGCTCTTGTATGCCACTTGTAAAATGAGCTTGTTGACAGAAAATGCCAGGTAGAACTATTTTAACATGTGGTTATGCTTTTAAAATGAAAATTTATTTTCAGTGCAAAGATAGCAACTTTAACACCACAGACAGAAAATCAATTATAATTTTTGTTAGAACAGCTAAAATATTATCTGCTGCTACTAATTTCTTTTTGTTGTTCCACAATTGCTGTCTTCCCTCTGTTTTTGATTAAATCATCGATGGGGATAGAAATTCTGATACTGAAGCCTGAGTGTTGTAATATCCTTCTTTCTCTCCTGCTATGTACTTTTACATCTGTCTGCAGTACCATGGTTGAATCATCTGTTTCTATGCTTGTACGTATTTAAGCTACTTAATTTTTATTGTCTTGGGTGTCATCCTCCATCAGCCAGCTCTTAAGCAAGTGAACCACTGTTTGGTTTTGCTATTAATTGCTTTGTTAAAGTGTAAGTATATACTGGATCTTAAAGATCTACATTTTGCAAATCTCTCAAGTACTTTCTGCTGAAGTTCTTCTCCACACATCTTAAAATGCTGGTGTAAACAAGCTACACAGAGAACCTGGTTGGTTGTTGGTCTCTGGTTTTCAGGTTTTCAGATATTTCCTTATCTGTTAACTTGTTCTGGTTGGTTGTTTCAGAGAATTTCAAGAAAAAGGCTTTCTCTCTCACATAAGGTCTGTCCAAATAGTTGACTCCTTTTGCTTTCAAATCCTAAATAAGTACTTCATTTCTATCTCCTGATTGTGAAGGATAGGCTATATTAAGAGAAGTTCAGCTCTGATTTGAACATAGAGCTTCTCCAGATGTGTCAGCACTGATGCAGTGTGGCATGTGAGGATGGAAAGTGCTCCTTAACTGCTCTGTGATACTGTGAAATATATGTACAGATACGTATTTAAGCAAATATTTTAGGATTTTGGGTTGTTTTTTAAGCCCTTGAGAAGAGTAAAATGAGCCCTGTGTTTTGTTTGCCCATATTTTCTGTCTTTTGCTGTTGCTGACTTCTCACTAGTTGCAGCTTATGAAGTCGTCTATTTTCAGTATAATGGGATGGGTTGCAGAAAGACAGTCAAAGCAGCAAACCTCTCGGTAGTGCAGCTGAGGGTGTAACTATAACTACATTTGATTGGTTTTCAGTCAGGCTTTCTTTTTCAGCTTTCCCATCTTCATGCTTCCTTTTCAGAGATGATGTGCAATGTTGGTCTCGTGTCTTTTGCCAAGTAGTTATACAATGCAACCAACGGCTAGTATTTTTGTCTCCTTTTTAAAAATACCTATAAAATGCTACTAAGAGTGTGTCTGACTTATTAGATCAATGCAACTGTATTTTGTGTT
Organism: Pygoscelis adeliae; assembly: GCF_000699105.1. Classification (NCBI taxonomy): domain Eukaryota; kingdom Metazoa; phylum Chordata; class Aves; order Sphenisciformes; family Spheniscidae; genus Pygoscelis; species Pygoscelis adeliae. The sequence goes on from NW_008824587.1 coordinate 3,287,429, forward strand.
TGTGTTTTGAATCTACAGAAAACGATGATTGCAATTAGGCAAAAAGTGAAGAATAATTAAATGATTAGACAGAAGTCAAATAGAGAGTGCATGTCAGTGCAGAGAATACTGAATGCAAAGTGAGCATGAAGGGAGAGCTCCCTTGAAACATTTGCAAATTCGCTGATGTTTGGAAATAAAACTGCAGGACAATCTTCTGAGGTGATGGATAACATCTGGTAATATTTTACCTGTTGGGCATCAGCTTCAACTGGTTGACTCTCAGTAGCTACATGTTAACTAATTAATCATATAACTTGCTGTCATGTTACTAGGTGAACCTGTATCCTGGTAGCAGCATGAATTTGCGATAATGGTTTCCTAATGATCAAAATAGCTGTAATAGCCCTGGCCCTCATGGTTGACTTCAACTTTCCTCTAGTTGCTTTTAGAAAAATCGTGGATATAAGGTTACTCTTAATGAAAGTTCTGTCTACTAATAGAGATGGTTTGCAGCTGTATGGATTAATATCACTGAGTCCCATTCTCTTCTTTATACAGTATATTTTTAATTAAAACACCATACTACAACAATACATTGGTATATTTTGTACATGTGTTTGATATCAAACTATTCTGTAGCTCTTACTCTGTGATGAAGCAGAGATTTTATTTTTTTTTAATTGGGCATGGTTTTTTGTTTATGCTATCGTCATACCTTTTCCTAAGAAAATACAGAGTGTTCTGTTAGGTGGAGTACTTCAGAAGATTTGCATAGAGAGTTTTTAAATCAAAAAATTATTGAACTTTTTTTCACGAGAAACCTTTAAGCTGGACGGTGTAACTGTATAATGTGAACAGCCATCTCAAGAAAAGGAAAGATGTAAACAGTAAGTTTAAAACCAACAAACAAAAAGTAAACGCCTTAAAATATACTATCATTTATCTCCATATTTAGAATTTTGTCTGTGTGCAGGGAATGTCTTTAGTCAGTGTAAAAATCTAATTAAATCTTCTCATGGTAGTGATTCATAGCTGACCCTCTCTTTTTTGGAGCATCTTATTAGAATAATAAACCACTCCCTGCTGAGAGACACTGTCATTGACAGACAGGCGAGACACTTTGGCTGCTGATTAGAAAAGGTTGATCAGGCTGGTATTGTCTTCAGAGTCTGCAAGAAATCTTTTATTGTCCCTTCTGTAGCAGAACTTTTGAGATGCTGTTTGGCAGAGTCCGAGTTCTCACTTGTGACCATGTACGGTCCCATTCGATGTTGGATTATTTCATGCCACTCATTCATATTACAGAGGGTAGTCTTTCCTTTTTATTTTTCTTTTTTTTCTTTTTTAATTAAGGACTGTGAATGCATAGAGACTTTTTTTTTAATCTGTACCTATTTACTATTAGAAATTACCTGACAATTTGGAATGTCTTTACTTTGGGTAACCAACTTGACATTCCTTAAAGGAACTTGCTTTTTACAAGTTTTGAGCACTATATTCGCAAAGTGGATGCTCAGAATTAGGGAAATGTATTTAGGAGCAAAGCTAGGCAGTGTTAGTAATCATGTTTGTTTTTACCTAAGGAGATCTTCACTCCTTGTTTTTCACTTAGGCTGTTTTCTCTGTTAGTACACTTACATAAACAGAATTGTATTATTTTTTTTAATAGGCTGAACATTTCTCCCTGATAGCACCGGACACAGTAGTTCTAAAGTAGTTATTCTACTTTAGATATATTTGGCATAAAAGCTGGTTTATGTTTTACTTCTTAGGGAAGCTCTGCAGGTAATGTAAAGTGATGCAGGTACAAGAATATACTTATGAACAGAACTGTATTTGCTTGCCGTGGTACTTCTTTGGCTTTAGTCCAGGTTTCAGCCCTGTGAAGTACTTTAAACTCTGCTCTGCCCGTTCCATGCAGTGGAGGAACACAGGCAAAGCAGAGACTCCAGCGTTTGAAAAGCCACAGTGAACATAAAGCCTGTCTGATCTCCGCTGTGGTTGCACACTGATCCTTGTGTGCGAGGGGAAATAACATCAGAGGAGAGAGAACCTGGTTACAAGAGTGGGAAAATGGCAAAAAGGTGTAGCGAATTTCTGCAGTCGCTTTGCTGAGGTGTCTGGACTGTATCTGGCAAGCCCAGAGTAACTGCCATGACAAGCCCTTTCCTTTAACCGACGCTGTTGTTTACTTCTGCTAGTGGTGGTGGTGTTTAAAGAGAAAATTTTTTCAGAGAATTTGCTTGAGGGAATTAGCCCTCCTCCCCCACATGGACTGTCAGTGGAAGCCACGCAATTAATTTCCATGAGCCCTATAAAAATCCCAACCTAAGGAACAGCTTGTCATGTTGGAGGAAGAAATGATGAAAGTGTATTTTTCAGAAAATAATATTTTGAAGGGCTTCTCTCTCCAAAATGTTTGTACTGGGAGAGTCTTGAGTTTATAAATGTCTAACTGTACTTGTTATATGCAGTTTTTGCGCTGGAGTGTAAAGGTGACCTTGAAGGAGTCTTTTGATAAACCTGAGTTTTAAGATAGATTTTTCATTTCTGTAATATTACAGGCAGATTGAAATACTTGGTCAGAGCACTTCTGTTGGTATCTGAGTGTGCTTAAAAGGCACACTAAAGCATGGTTACAAGCTTTAGAAATCTGCTTGCAAAATACAAGAAGAGTTCAGTGCAGATTCTACAGTAAGAGATAGCACTAAGTCTTAGTTTGGATCTGTAGGAATTAAACCATTTTGCATAAAAGTTGAGTATCTTATCCCAGTAGCTTCTAACAGGTCATGAAACATTAGCTAAGATAGTCAATAACTGTACAATGCAACACACCTGACATACATTAAATAATGAAGCTCTGGTACGCGTGCTGATGCTGCATTAGATGATGACACGGCAGAGACAATAAGCTATTGTGTTTTTAGCTGAAGTTAAAAGAAACATATGGTAAGGATAAGACAGGTTTTCAGAGTACTGAGCCATTGCAAATGTACAGAATGTTTTAAAACCACATGATATTGCCTGCAAACTATCGGAGTGTGATTTAAGTAGGGGACACTTTTTTTTAAAAGCAGAAAATGTCAGGGCTTTGGTAACTTAACTGATACAAACAAAACCTGTCTTATGAAATGGTCGGCTCTGCTCTCCAGTTTTGATATGTTAGCTATTCCCCAGATGGTTATATCCTTAATCCTCCCTTCCTCCCATCCTCTGGAATTTGTGTTGCCTTCACTAGGTTCTGGGACTTGATGTGCCTAACATAAATGATCACTAAGATCTCTTCCTTCCAGCAGTGCTAGTTATATGGTCAAGCACAGCATATAAAAAGGTCTAACTGTGCAAAATGTAGTATGTTTCCTATTCATCAATCTCTCCACCCAAAGGTAAAATCTCGCTGGTTTTGATAGGTATAGAATACATAATAGGTATCATGCATCATCAGTTGCTTTTCATAAAAGCAGGTAAGTACTGTAATTTCTGCTCTGTTGAGGGAGAAATAAAGCACAAAGAAAGTAAGTGAGAAGACTTTGCTATTGAAGTAATTCTTCAATAGCAGAGCTGAAAATAACATGTTACAAAATACTGAATTCTAGCTTTAGAAAGCTGAATTCAGGAATGACAGCGTGGAGTAATGTGCAGCATTGGGATCCCATCAGGCGGCCAGCCCACACAGCAGGACCTTTCCCATCTGCAGGGAGCCCCATTTACTTTGTTTGGGAATCTGGCTGGGCAGGTGGGCTGAAAACCAGCCCAGCCTGTCATCTTTTCTAGAAGCAGGACTGAACTTGATGTGTTATTTTGAGGCCTTTGTCAAAGCACCGTCTGGTGTTTACTGAACATCAGCATGTCACAGTTTTCCTCTCTCCCTTGCTGCATGATTGACTAGTGAGTGCAGGAGAGGTGATTTCACCTTACAGTGCAGACCCGAGCAACC
>NW_008824587.1:3291376-3293545 GCF_000699105.1 Pygoscelis adeliae
GTGGAGAGGGTGGGGATTGTCCATCTCTGGAATCCCATGGGGTAGAACTGTGTGTAGTTTGTGCAAATGAGGTTTTTAATTTTTTTTTTAATTTATTTTTTCTTTGAAAGGCCGGCTGGATCTCCTGGCTTGAGTTTCTCCTGAGGACTTTTGGCACAGCTTTACTGTATGGAAACATGTATGTGCATGTGCAAATTTAGGCTAACAGGTGGGGCACAAATTGCTTGACAAGTTAGGAGTAATTCAAGAACCATCTTTGCAGATAAACACTGATGTAATAGTTCTGATTCTCATCCAGGCCCCTGAAAATTACTGTTGTTAGCATTCATTGTTGGGCTGTGGAGCAACATCTAGTTTCATGGAGGAGTGGAAATATAAACAACACATATGTGCTGTGAAGTATTGCTTCCGAAATTCTATTACTACTGATGCTGCATAGTTAGGGAGGACTGTTTTTCCTCTCGAGGTACATATAAGGGAGTTAATGTTTTTCACAAAGCACAGACTAGTAACAGGCTCAGACAAGATCCTGGTGATGACTGTAAAGTAGATGCATGCTTGTTTTGTTAACCAGCTTTCACACATTCTAATATCCATATTCCTCTCTTGATTACTGCTGTGAATTAAAGGCATTTTGAAGAGCGTTCCACATAAGTACAAAGAAAGCTATTTCAACAGTATAATAAAATATCTATGGGAATTTGACTGCAAGGTCTCTATTTGTAACTTAAAATTTTCCTTATTAAAGTTACACTTTTTAAGGTGGTGCACTGGAATTTGATATTGTGAACAAATGTCTTTTTGCTCTGTCTTAAGAAACAAACAACGCGCTGTCAAAATGTGTGTTTTCAGAGTGCATTGAAGAGGTGTTCATGTTTAACTTAAATGTGCAGATGTCTGGAGACTGTTTGATTCAGAGGCAGGTTTGCATTTTATAAGCATTCAGCATGAGAACCTGCGTGCATTCGTAGCATCACTGTCAGCTCGTACCTTTGAGGACATTCCTCGCAGGTTTACACCATGTCGCTTATCAATGGATTCACAGTAGCACTGAATGAAGAATTCAGAATTGTGTTTCTTATATAAACCATACAGTACAAGTAACACATTTTACCATAAACCACTATTTGATTGTTGTAATAGAATGACCCCGGTGTACAGTATTCCTGGCCCCTGATGCATGGTCCCAGCAGGAGTTGTGCTGGCGTACAGTGTGTGCAGCCACACAGGGAGCTGAATCATGAAGCCGGTTTCAATTTAAACTAATACATTTTTCTTCTCTTTTTTTTTTTTTTTTTAAAGCAAGATCAGTTGTGTGATCCAGCTCTCCCAGCACAGCACAGTTGAGGGGGCTGTACGCTGCAGCATGCGGGAGGGGATGTGTCAGTGCCTTATGGCACTATTGGTGCTGAAGACTGAAAATTGTTGAATCACAGCCTCAGGTTTCTAAATGTCTTTGTAAATCCAACCCTTAAACACTCTGTCTTGGCTTCTAGAGAACTGTCCAAACGACTTCACATGCATCCTTAAGTGCTGTACTAGGTTTGGCCTTTTGTGAGTGAGAAGTGCAGATGGTTAAGTGTTTGATACAGCTATATGTGCATATGCTTTTGAAGCAGACCACCCTGTGTTTATATGTAAACACTTCTAGACTATTTAGGCACATAACTTAATCTTTTGCATCCACTCAATAATAAAACGTAACTCTTCTATGACCGAAACAACATCCCTAGCAAAGTTGAAAACAAGCTAACTTGCAAGAATAAATGGAAATCTGCCTTCTTTCAGGTTCGGAGTTGAATCTTGCAGCGCTTTCAGATGCGTGTTGTCTCACTTGCCCACCTTCGCCCCACCCTGCAGTAGAGATGAATCTTAACAAATTTGTTCCTTAGGACCTTTGTCCAAGGTCTCTTAGCAAATTTCTTCCTTACAATCTGTGCATTCTGGCTTGCTTCTTCCCACACCTGTGGATTCATACTACCAAGACACTCCAGTGCCAAAACGCCCTCATGCTGATCGTATGTTGTAGCCCTAAGACTGAAGAACTGTGTATAACTCGAGAGACTCAGATTTGCCCCTTCTGCCCTCAACTTACCTCACGGTAGTTAGAAGTCGGTTAGTTATTTGAAAGAGGTAACATTTTTCCTTTATAACGTATTATGAATAAAA
>NW_008824587.1:3293583-3337390 GCF_000699105.1 Pygoscelis adeliae
ACTGAGTTAGTGTGCAGATGAGAAGGGAACAGAAGGAAAGAAGATGAGCCAGGAGGAGCCTGGCTGGAGTCTTCCACCAACAGAAACTTGGAAATCGGGTGAGAAGAGAGAGGAAACCACTGAAGCAGTTTGTTCAGAAAGGACAAGAGGACAGTGTTAACAGCTATAAGAGAAGACAGCCTGGCAAGGAAATTTATAGCTGGAGGAGAAGTTGGTCAAAACAAGCAAGTGATTTTAGTACTGGAGCCAGGAAACTTGAGCATTTTTCTAGAGGTTCTAGAGAAGAAAAGAGCAAGAGCCTGAATTAACAATAAAAAAAAAAAAACCAACCAAACAACAAAAGCTGTGGAACTTGGGGAAAGAGGTAGAGACTTCCAGGTCTGACGTAGAGATGTCACGGATTGTGCCAGCTGTCTAATTGAGTCTTGAGACTTGAAGTCACTTTCTCAGTCTGAGAGGTGTTGAATTTCTTTTCATGCTCTTCATTGCCTATCCAAGCAGGAAGTGTCATCTCACAAAAGCTGGCAGAGGTCACTGTTTTAATAACTATTGTTAACTGATGCTTCTGAAAAGCCTTCTATCAACTTGAATTTGCTACCTGCAGGGACTTGCTCAGCAGGTAGCTGACTTAAATTATAACTCTAATTCATTGATTAATAAAACACTAGAACTGTGACTACCTTGTATGTTTTAAAATATAATATTTCTCTAATCAGGTTGCCTGAAAACTATTTAATCTCTGTATAAAATCTATAATATTTAAAATCCTGCCCCTGCTAAAAGCTTTAAGTTACATATTGAGCCTGGTTCTGCAAAAAATAGCTGTTCATAGGTCTTAGCAGAGTACAGGCAAGCTCTTTGCACCGATGCCTTTATTAGCGAACACTACATATGCTAGCAAGAGTCTTTAGGGCCAGCCCATGCTTCTGAAATATCAGACGTGAAAAGAAATGATAGCTGTGTTGCAAATAGTAACTGAAAGCAAAAAAAAAAAAAAATCTGGGAGCGAGTAAATACTGGGCTAGTAAGTGAGAGAATGTGTGGAGAGTTTCCCCTGTTGCTGTCCAGAATATCATGAATCCAGATTCAACAGAATCGTAGAGTTTCTCTTCATCTCATATGTGGTCTTTTCCACTGAGTGTATAGGAAAGATTCCGTTCTTTTATATTACAAATGTCTATTTTTTTTTCTCCCTCTCTCTTTTTCTCTGTCTCCCCAAGATCATTTAGCAAAGTTTTCTTTCTTCTGAAAGACCTCCTCAGAAAAATATTATTTATACTTACATTTCTAATCTTTAAATTGTTGTATTGAGTGGAAAAAATGAACAGCATGAAAGTTAAACACTGTGTGGGATAAATGCTATTTAAATCTTGTCTAAGCTGTTAAACATCAAACTAACATTGGATCGCTGGATCTAATCCAGTAAAAATAAAAAAAAAGAGAGGTCACTTTAGAGATCTAAGCCATCTGTCCAGTGTGGAATTGAAAGGCATTTATAATGAATTACTTTTCTATGTTACTGTTTTTTTGGGGGGCCTTTGTGTGAATCAAGGAGATGTTACAAGACCGTTTATCTACAAAGATGGTTCCTGAATTATATCTACCTTGTCAACCTGATGTTTTAGTATGAAACTTCTCGTTTAGTGTTTTGCATAACTAATCAGTCCCTTATAAACAGTATTTTCTAACTGGCTTCAAAAGTGTCTTCTGTCCCAGGCATTGTTCCTCTAATAGGGACTAAAGGATTTATGTATACGCTTCTCGGCAAAATGGCAGAGAGATTGTCAAAGAATATTTCTGTTGCTTTATTCTAGTGTTGACTTTTCTGCGTGTTCATAACAAGACTTCATTTGGAGTATAACACTTCAAATTCATTTTAGTCTTTGCTAACGTTCATGAAGTAGATTGCTGTGTTTTGACTTTTGCGGTATTAATATAGCATGTTTGTAGAAAAAATATTCTACTACATTAAAATGGAAAGAACGATTTATAGCGTTGACAGCCTTGGAGAGCATCTGATGTCAGGTCTGATCTTACTGGCTGGTTCTGTTGCACATTCAGATGCATACCCCTGAATGATACTATTTATCATTTTTAAAGTAAAGATTTTCTGTCAAAAATATAATTTTAAAACCTCCTTAAAAATTATGAATCTGTGTCATGAAGGAGAGAAGGATGAGAAAAAATGGGAGAGGGAAGTTGGTACAAACCTGCTATTACAGCTTCTTTAAAAATCCTCCCTCTGACCGGTAAAATTACATTAGCAAAATTGCTTTAGTATTTGATATGCTTTAATGATCGGAAGTCCTGTTGGTCGAGTCTGTTGTTCTTTTCTGACTAGGATGCATACAAGTCTGGATTAGGATGCAGGTATTGATGAGTTACTTGAAGCTTTTTTGAATAGAATGGGACTAACTTAGGATGTTGCGACTACAAGGTGTTAATGTATTGTCTTTTGAGGCCTAGAAGAATAAGGAAGATGAAATTCTGCCTGTAGAGACTTTAAATACTGTGCTGTAATTGAATATGTAGTCTACTGGGTATGATCTTTTGCAGTCGTTTGCGATCTGTCTTCAGACCTTCTTGAGCATCCCTTGTGTGATAGAGAAGCTATGGGGAGGGAGTTTGTCTAAACACTCTATTCAACCCTTCGTAGGTGGAACAATGCCCGTTCTAGGACAAGAGGAGAAGCTACTACCATATAATTTCAGCTTGTATTTAATTCTGAGAATTCCATGATTTTTTTTTTCTTGAGATTAAGATATGCCAAATATTTGAGCAAATCTATTTCCATTTGCTTTTCCCTGCTTTGCGTTATTTCTCCTGGGTTTGTAAATGCTCGTTCCAACCAGCATCTTTTGTAAGTAGGAGAAAACTGAGATGTGGTAAGTACGTTAAAAGTTTGAAGTGCTTATTGGCAAAGTAAAATTAGACTTTTCTTCATCCTTAAGTGCTACGCTTCTCTGAGACTGTGTAAGAGGTTCTGTAACATAAATAGGAACTATCATATTCTTGAGCTAAAACTGAGTGGACAGAGATGTGTAAATTGTGACTCTGCTTATTTTGGCACTAAATTAATGTATTTTAGTTCTGTAGAATAAGTTCCAGACAGCAGCTTTTTCTCTGACCCTCTTTCCAGACAGCCTCAGGAGTGCACTTTATCTTGTCTTTATCATATCTTCTTCAGTTTTCTCTAAAGTCGTCACCAGTTACACTTCTACATTACTTTGCTGCATCTGATTTATCATATCCATCCCTTCGCAAGATGTTTTACCAGATGTCCTCTCTGAAGGGCATATCTATAGAAGAATTTTGCCTTAGATTAGGTTGTTTGTCATTTTATATTTGAGGCCGCCATGTAGTGAGGCTAATTTAGTAATCATATATGCATCTTTGAAGAATCCTTCTGTTCTGATGAGTCCTCAGGAAACCCTGATGTCTACTTGAAAAAAGGCAAAGGGGCAAAACAATGATAGGTACATCAATGCTCTTTTATCGCATTGGTCTTGGATTTTCTCTGACATCCTCTTGACTGAGAAAAGAAGGAAAAGGCTACCTGTGTGGGTGGTCCTGTTAGAGAGTTGCTGAGCCTTGCCCAAGTAAAACATGATATTTCCTTAAGTGTGTGGTTTTAATTTTCTTTTTTTGTCAACTGACTTATGAAGAGTGGTACAAAATTAACAGGCTTCTAAGCCCAAAGTGTCTTAGTAGCTCATCTTTAAGTTCTTTCAGGAGCTGGTTAATACAAATGAGAAGATTTCTGTTTTGCTCTGTGTGTGATTTCACTTAAAGGGAAGACTCCTCACAAGCTCCCTGTGAATTCCCTGTTCTGCCTTATACTGCTCAGGTAGTAGATGATGACAGTTGGGTTTGAGTCAAGTTTTAAGGCACACGATCAAGACAACTTTTACATTTAAAAAGTAATCAGATCTAAGAACGACTTGAAGAATTGGTTACCTCCAACCAGCCTGGATCACATTTTCAAAGAATAAATGTACATCTCCCCTGGGGTTTTTCAGAAGGACCTAGGCAGATTAACTGCCCGAGTCCAACTGTTGTTTATATGATTTAAAATTACTTGACTTTTTTTTCCTTAATGCATATAGACTGTGTCCGTGTGTAAGCAGCCCTTTTTTTTATGCAGCTTCATCTTTTGATGGTTTTTAACTGATTATTGCCCAAAGCTTGGAAAATTAGAAAACTTCAGTTATGCAATAATCTGCATCGTAGTGTGCAAGGCTATAAGACACATTCCTAACCACATACTAATGAAGAAACTCGGAATCTCTCCTTGCCTGTTTCTCAATCAGTCATCTCTATTCATGCACGAGCGATAGCTTAATTTATTTGTGGAGCCTGGAGTAATTGCATTTAGGAAACAATATAAACTCTCATGCTATATAAAAAAAGTATGGGATTAAGTAATGTTTAAAATTAGTTAGGTGCATACTGTCGATGTGTAGCTTACTCATCCTGTCTTACGCGTCTCCTCTTTCACCATGCTAAGGAAGTTCTTGGCTAATGGATGTTTTGACTTTGCTCATCAGCAAGCAAGCTGTTAATGAGTCATTCAAGTGAATGGGGAAAACTTTCTTCTGCACAACAAGAAGTGCAGATTAAGATTTTTATGCAAAATTGTCATAACTAATTCCATTTTTTTGTTACTTTTAAAAGTGGGGTGACTTTACCAGCTGTTTAAGTGTAGCTTTCTTGATTTTATTTTTTTCTGATGACTTCTAATCCCTTGCAAAATAGCAATTGGAGCATAGCACTTCATTGGTTTTTTTTTTGGGGGGGGGGGGGTTAGCAACTAACACTAGAACTGAATAACTTTGAAGAGCAAGAATTCAACATTTTTTGCCTTTATTTAAGCAGGTTAAAGGGAAAGAATTATATTTTTCAGTTTTACTGTTAACCTAACGGGGGCAACCGATTCTTCCAAAATCTTTTTTTCAGAGCACATATGTGGGCTAGCATGAAAACAGTTTTATCAATAAAATCATTCATGGATCTGATCAAGTTGCAGAGTTTGTAGATGCATATGATCACAAGGCAGCAGTGCCCCTCCCTTCTTCTGCATACTTCAGGAGAACTGAAAGTAGTACCAGAGGACACATTAGGGCACAGATGATACAGACTGTCTTGTAAACTCTGCTAAAGAAATACTGTGCATTTTAATTTGTCCAGAGGAATGGCTGACGGATGAGAGACGTGCCCATGGATGGGGTGATGTGTCCTGGGAAACAAGGTCTCTGAAAGGAAGTTTTCACTGTTAATGGATGTCAGCTCTTAATATGATGCCAGGGAACCAAGCAAATGTATGCTGGCTCGCTTTGGCCTGCGTAAGCAGAGGGATTATACCCAGCAGAAAGGATGTTATTTTACCTCTGTGTGTGATCACCCTAGAGAAACTCCTGGAACGTAGTAGCCAATTTCAGAGTCACCAGGACATGAAATAAATCGGAAAGATTCAGAGGAAAAAAAAACCCTAAGAATAGTCTGAAGACTTTGAGAAAACCTGTATCTGCTTTAGTTTATCAAAGAAAGGGTAAGGAGTTGACAACCTATGAATTCCTACGCTGGAAGAGTAATTTTGATAATGTATCCTTCGACAATCTGAGGCAAAAGTATAGAAATGTGATGGCAAGAGTTTGAGGCTGACAGATTTGGACTAAAAATTAAGTGAGTGCATGTTTTTAAGGGCAGAGTAATTAATTTTGAAAACAACTTACATAGGGCTTTGGCATGTTTCCTCTCATCAATAACTTTTTGAATTATGCTTGCATGCATTTTTGAAGAATATGCAGGTATCAAAGAGAAATTAATTCAGGAAACTCCTGTGGAGATTGTTAAAAAGGAGTAATAATCTGAGACTGCGGCAAGGTGCGTGTGTGTTAATTCTGTTGTTTGGTTTGTTTGGTAGATATGTTGATGATGTGATCAATCGCATTGATAGGATGTTCCCTGAAATGTCTATCCAGCTATCCCGGCCAAATGGAACCTCGGCAATGCTTCTGGTAAGTTGGATCATTTAATCCCTTGAGATGGTTTTCTTAAGGGATTGAATTACTGTTCCTAAAATGCAGGTTATTAAAGATATTTTTTTTTTCAGAAACGTACTGTTCTTCATTTGTCACAGCAATGTAGGATCTTTCTTGCTCTTAGGCAAATGAGTGCTAAAAGAATTTCACCTTTAAATGAAAGATCTATTACTTTTTATTGTTAAATGTGATTGTAGAAATATGAGCGCAAACTCAAATATTCGCTGTGTTTTTCAGCAGTCTTGGCAATGAGTGAGTCTTAATCATCATAATTAAGAAGGAAAAGAGTGGTGGGAGGAAGAAAAGAAGGAGGAAACCAGTATGATTTAAATTTGTTCAAGTTGTTCTTGGGTCAGTGAATTGCTGTTATATGATGAAGTCAAGAATTTGCCTTTGAAGTAAAGGAGCAGTAGAAGCTGGATTAGAGATAAACAAGTCCAATACATTCGACTTATTTCTGCCTGACCAAGCAAGATTTCATTCCAGAAGAACCTATTGTTCACATCAATTTTCACAGGCAGCTGTTGTGCTTATAGCAAGAGAAGTCTTTAAAGCTTTTACTCTAGGACAGCAACGTGGAAGTGGAGTCTGTAGCGTAGCAGTTGGATGCTGATTTTCCTCTAGTAGGGTGAAAGACAGAAGTCGCATCTTTTCCCAAATTTTAAATAAAACTAGAAAATAATCAGTATACACAGGTGAAGAACTGAGACCAGATCGGTCTCCATCTCAGATTTCTCATCGCACTTCCTTTTTATTTTTTCCTTTCTCACACAAGCTATTACAAAAAGCTTGGGTGTAGTGTACGTGTGAGTGTATTTCTTCTTTCCAAGCAAATGGTAAAATGAATCTGAAAATCAGATACTTTATCAAAACAGAATTGTTGAGTCAATGTAAGTCAATGTTAGGGCCGCTCCTTAGATTTCATATTGGTTTTAGATTTTGTTGACTTTAAAACACTACTATGGTTAGATTTTTGCCTATATTTTTCAAAGGTTCTGTTAATTTCTCTATAGTAAATATAGCTGTGATTATGTTTAGTTTTAATTAATCAACTGTCTAACATCCCATTATTAACGTTCTTTGAACAGCCCCAAATTTGCAAGAGATTAACTGAGTCAGAGGTTAAAATAAACAGCTGGTATTAAAACATTTAATCTGCAAGTGTTGGATTCGCCAAGTGGAACAATATATTCCAGAAAAGAATTGAATTCATCAGTGCAGTCTTAAGAAGCTATAAGTCTTGGAAGCTTTTGTATTTCCGCTTAAGCTGACTTTATATTTAACTGTTTTCCTATAGAAAAATGTCTGGTTTTACTTCCTTGCTTTGAAACCCTTTCCATTCTCTTAGAGCCCCTTTTTGCATATGGTAAGTGCCTTCCACTTCTAGTGGCTTTTTGAGGTCAGAAAATAGATGACGCTTTTCAAGGTTTGGGCACAATTAGAAAATTAGGTAAATTATCTTGGATGTGACTGATAAGGAATAAGGTAGGGTGGAAGGGTGGTAACTGTAAAAGAAGCCCCTTTTACAAGCAGTAGTAACTTACTGAATTCCATGTTGCAGTCGCTCTCTAAATCAAGGACATGATTGTTGCTACAAGATAGCAGCCCAGTACTGAACCAGTGGCATGCATATTTTCCTTGGATCAGAGATCAAAAGATTGTTTTTAAAGTATTTTTGTATGTGATTGTGTGATGGGTTTATCATTTTTTTCTTTTAGGCAGGTTTTCCCTCTTTCCCATCTGTCTCAGTTGATGTTGCCAATATGGCACTTTCCATCTGGCCCTGACTGCTACAAAAGCTTTTGCTGTTTTCAGCCGCAAATCATTCAGTGAAAGGTGCTGTAGGATGGGCAGTGTGAAGAGCACCTCCCCCAGAAGAAGGGAGGTTTCTTCAGTACTTGTGATTTCTCACTCTGAACTTATCCCAAGTTAGATTTGGAGTTGCTCCCTTGCAGCAGCGTGGTTTACCACAATACCAAAGGATTCAGATGATGCTTATTTTGTGTAAAAAAATATTTCACAGCCATACTCTTTGCCCAGAGTTAATTAACTAACTGTATAATCTCAACTATTTTCATCCTTGGACTGTTCATATCATACCTGCCGTTGCTTATGAAGGTCTTTGACGCAGAGGTCTAGTTCTTATATTAAAACATCTTTAAACACAATCATTCCATTTACCAGAAAAAACATGTATCCATCTTCAAAGGCACTGGTAAGCACTGTACATATTTTAAAAGCGTGCAAATGATTGGAAAGAGATGGGGAAGAAGGGGAAGGGAGTGCCTGTGAGATTCTTTGAAACTTCAGAACAGCTGGAGATTTTGCCAAACAAAGCATCTTTAGGAAAAAGACCTAATACAGGAAGTTTCAGCCCCAGACTCTACAACTTCATGCGCACATGGAAATGAATTTATGTCCTTAGCTGTAGCAGTGGGACTTCTCGCGGTCTAAGATTCGTCTGGTGTTTCAAGAGGAATAATTAGCAGCCGTGTGAGCCTGCTGGTCAAACTCTTCTGGCGAGTAACCTTTGTGTTAAGCTGGGTTCTCCTTGACCAGGGTACAGCTTTCACATAAGCTGAGAACTTTAAGCAAAGAGAAAAAGAAACTATTCCTGAGAGCATAAATGCGGTATCTTGAAAGGTTGCTACCTCCTAGTCCTTTGAGGTGACTGTTTCCTCCAGACAATAAGGAGGTTTTTTGTACTTTAGATTTATACATAGCAATTGTACCTCATTAGTCTGGATTTATGCTACACAGACCAAACACATAAATAATTGAAACCTTTCAGAGCTGTGTGAAATCCTCAACTGATTTTAAAAGCAGTTTATCATGGCATTTCAAGGTGCTGTTTAATCCCAATCTTCACTAGTGATTTTTCAATTAATCTTTTAATCGCACTATGCATAAAGAAGACTAAACATAGAATTATATCAGCTTTAGTAACTGGGTTATGCAAAATTAATTTCTAGCAGCAGCAGAGGGAACTGCGGACTCCTTAAGGTTTTTGTGAGATTTTGTTGGTCAAATGCCAGGAATTGTAAATAGATAAACCTCATCTCATATGTTAAGAAAACATTAATTGATTTTTAATGAATGAAAAATACCTAGATTTTTGCTTGGTTTGAATGATTACTTGAATTCCTAGATATACATTATTTTTTCTAATACAATAACTTGATGGTGTGATTATTATGAGAGTTTCACCCACCTTGTTTCCATTATCAAAATTCAGAATATTTTTTTTCAATGTGAAACACTTAATTCCTGTGTACAATTCATTCATTCATTAATATCAGAAATATTTTAGAAAACAGTAAACATTAGCCCCACTTTTCCGGTTGACAGATATACCTTCCTTCGGGTCACCTAGCCAGTCCTAGTCAGGTGTAGAAACTTACTTTCTTGTCTTCATCTGGGAACTACTTTGTCTTTAAAATTGCTGTATAAAAGCACTACTATAGAAGTTACAAACACTGGGTAAATATTTTTACAGATAATTGAATAGTTTCCTGTAATTTGAGCTGTTTCTAAAGGATAATTATATGTATAACTATCTTCCCATTTGAAAAATTGAACTGTTTCTGCCAAACCAAAGCTCATGGCAGAAATCATGATTTCTTCTTTCCGTATTCTCTTATAAATTTTTGATGATAAATTAATTTTATGAATTTATACTGATGCGTAGATTTTTACTAGATCTTTCATATAAAAATATGAAACATGTTTTTATACAATTTTATTCATTCTCCATAAAATCAGACACATTTGCATTTCAACTTTCAGGTCTTGTTCCAAGCATTTTAAACAGTCTGATTGCATGGAAGTGGGCTGTATTAATTGCAAATAGGCTAGACATCTGTTCACTAAAACTGAGTAATTTCTTGTGTCGCATTTTTGTTTATCGGTGTTTTACTTAAAATCATTATTATCTTCTGTTGGAAAAATGGATTCTGAAATTTATTATTTGCCCATTAAGAAAAGCCACCAAACGGTTTTTTGTTCAGGAGACCCTGATCTTGAAGAACTGGGGAGGGGGGAGGAACACGCTAAGTGATTTGAAGTTAGTATTGATGTCATACTTGATCGGAAACAGTTTAATGCTGGTATTTTCAAAACAGTCTCTTTTCTCCAAAATGCTTAGCAGTGTAAGTGTCCCTCCTTACCCGTCCAGTGGTTCATTAGGAAACGAGCGCAAAGTAGGCACTGGCTAGAGGTAGGCAGGTTTGTGATAGGGATATAGATTTGATGATCGCGTTTGGTGGCTTAGGCACCTAATTTTAGGCGCATGTGATGAACACTAATTTAGGGATTTACTCTCCTGGAGACACTAGCTAGGTTTTGGTGTTTGATGGAGGTACTGGGATGTTTAAGGATCTCTTGTGTGAGCTGGATCTTGAGAAATCGCTTCTGAGCTCATAGTGGGACTGTTGTGACTGCGGTGGCTTCACAGTTTGTCTCTTTAAGATTGAGAACCAGCATTTAAAAAGCATTAAGCCAGCATTTCAGGTCACATATGTGGAGGAAGAATGTCTTGAATCAGCAAAGTATGTGAGCAGGGGTTGGCAAGTAAATTGTAAATTATTCTCTGTTTGTGCAATATAAGAATGAGGAAGATAAGGAAGGGTCTTTTGATGGGAAAGTGAGCAAGAGTAGGAAAAGTAGAGGAAGACCAGCAAGAAATTTCCTCAGCTTTGCTCCCTCCACAGTGTTACTGCGTCCCAGGGTTGCTGTCCGGTCCCAAAGGCTCACAGGTCTGTGTTGATATTCCCATAGATTTATATTCTGCAAGATCAGACATCTTTTTCATCCCTGTAAAATTCCTGGTGTGTTATAATTTAGAACGGAGGAAGAGACAGAATCCGTTTCATCATCCGTAGCAATGCTAGACTAGGGTGACCCTTCCCTAAGTGTGACTGGCCACTGGCAAAATCTGTCTTTTAACCTTTGAACAATATTCTGTGTCAGTTTGTTCACTTTATTAAGAGAATATGCCATGTTACCGAGGGAGAGGATCACCAGCTCATCCCTAATATGGCAAAATCATTTGAAGTCCTTCATTTATGTTGACTTTTTATCATGCACTATTGCAATTAGGTTAGATTAATGAAAGGTAAATTCCAGCCCTTACATAAAAAAAGAAATCCTTGTAAAGCACCTAATTAGTATGTTTGTTTATTTAGACTCTAATGGCTTAATTGCATCTTATCTTGCTATTTACAAATAGGCATAATTAAAGAATAATAAGCATGTGAGGGAAAGCGCAGCGTTCATACCAGCAGCAGATGAGACATAGGAAAAAAAATAACTAGTTAAAAGTCTGGGTAGGGTTCTTTTACTTTAAATATAAAACAAAACCTTACAGTTCTTATATATATATATATATATATATGATTTCCAGGCTTTGTAGTGATTAGTAAGATAGATACACAAGTGGAGGACAACTTATGGCTGGCTATATGGCAAGGAGCAGGTGTCTGGCCTTTTGCTGGAAATAGGTACAGCTTGGTTACATCTCTGGTTTGATGTTGCCTTATTGTTTTCTAAGGTGAATAAAAAACGTATACAGACCTGTCCTCCTTTTTATACAAGCAGGGAGGTACCCATGTTAACTGAAAATAGTGTTTTCTTTCTTTTAGCTCTGCATTGCAGAGCATCTGCAGCTCAAATCAGCAGCAAATTCCCTGGGATGCTGAGAGGAAATCTGGAGCTTTGGGAATATTTTGCAAAGTGTTGGAGCTTGGTGTTGTCAGCATATATTTTCCTAATACCAAACTTTTAAATAAATTTGAAGAAAGAATGTTTGTTAATGCTTTTTTTTTTTTTAATTGTTTATAAAGGGGCTTTTTATTTGGTATCACTTCCAGTGAGGAGGCAAAATTAAAGGGGGGGATTTCAAGCTATTTCCTCCAGGCAGAATTCTGGCATGGTAAATTAATTTTGATCCTTTTCATTTTGTAAACTAATTTTGACCCCAATTCTGACTTATTTGGAGAGGTACTTATTTCTTTTCCAACCATAAGTGATGTTAAATGGGAACTTTTTTAGCAGTCTTACAAGAAATTATCTAAGCCATTTTCACTGATAATTCTGTTTCCCTATCCCCCTTTCTTGGCAGACAGTGTCTGTCATATGCTCTTTGAGAATTA
This sequence comes from Pygoscelis adeliae, assembly GCF_000699105.1. Classification (NCBI taxonomy): domain Eukaryota; kingdom Metazoa; phylum Chordata; class Aves; order Sphenisciformes; family Spheniscidae; genus Pygoscelis; species Pygoscelis adeliae. The sequence continues at coordinate 3,305,774 of NW_008824587.1, forward strand.
TTTTGGTGATAGACAAAATATTTTTAAAACTGGGATACTTCAATATTTTAATTTTATGTATCTTTGTCAGAAAAGCTGCATAATATTGCAGATTTCAATCAGCTGCCTGTCCTACCTTCTTCTGGAGCTTGCCATTTTAGGAAGCAGGGGATTTATGAATAACTTAAACTGTCTGAATTTAGTATACTTTAGTTAAAAGGAAGTTAGAAGTACATTGTTATTACACAGACCAAAACAGAAGCTACAGAAGTATTTAACTTGCAACTGTTTCATTTTCAGCTCACAGAACTGTGGGGCATATTTTTTCATTCATATTAATTGAATTTTAAAGTGACCTTGTACATGTATTGATTTGAATTAAAATTTTCTACATCAAGGACGAGTTGGCATATATCCTTCAGGCGAAATATTAAAAAGCCAAGTGCTGTCTTAACAGGATATCGACAGAAGTTGTTGAAATTTAATAGGAAAAGTTGGCTTAGAAAGGAAACTGTTGCCTTTTTGTCACAATTGAAAGGTATCTTTTCTGTATAATGGAAGAAGTTTCTTTCGGTTGATATCTGTGGAAATGTAGGGACATTTTAGTGCCCGTTAAATAGGGACCATCTGGGTGAGTCTTGACCTCCAGAAGGAGAGACCTGCGCTACTGGAGCTTAGAGTAGAACTATCAAATTACATTTTTACCAGAGCCATTAGTTTTTTATTACCTTCTTTCAGGTGATCTGCAGGGACACAGTTGTATGACTATAGGTGTAAATTACATTCCACACATAGATCTTTTTTGAACATGGACTCCAGTTAGCTAAGTTGAGCAGGCATTGAAAGAAAATGGTTTGCTGGAAAACATGATTTGTAAAATACGGTTGAGGTGAACAAAATCATTAAGTCCTGAAAACCGTTACAAGTCTTGATTATTAGAGGAAAATATAAAGGGTATCCCATTTATTGTGTACAATTTGGAATGTGCTTTACCCGGAAAATAGCTGCGGAGCATACTTTTGGCTTCCAAATCTAACAGCATCCTCCAGTCTAGTGACAGGTTGTTGTTCATTCTTTGTACTACTAGCCTCATTCTTTCAATGCTGTTAAAATGATGAACTATAATTTCTCCGAGCTATGCTTAGTTTTACAAAATTGCTGCTTCTGTCAGACTTCACTAATGATACGGTCCTGCAAAAATCATCTGAAAGTCCCGATCTCTCTTCCAGCCAGTGTAAAACCCACAGGAATCCCATGTCATAACAACAGTGACACAAAACAGGAAAGTTTTCTATTTCAGTGCCAGAGCACTGATAATTCAGACAACCTGGCACTAACCCGGCCAAAGCTGCAATGCAATTCGATAGTTCATTTGTATTACCACGACGCCTGGGTGCCCCTGCTCCTGGAGAGGACCCCCTGGCACAAACCCTCGTCTAAGCTGAGATTGCAACAGTAGTGCCTTCCTCAGGGAGCTCACAGTCTTAGGTACCCATCTAAGGATGGTTTACACAGCTCCTGACACATGTGGGAGACGGTGTAACGCTGCTTGTTTGACATTCAAGCAAGTGGGTGATCGAGGCTACTGTCCCGGACCAGTATGCAGAATTTGACCTTTCAGTATTGCATGATGGATGATAGCTGGCGTCTGGCTAGCTGTGCCAGATTCTGAAAGTGTGGAGTAAATCATTGGAAGGGCATGAAAACAGATGACCTGGGAAAAGGCAGTGAGCTAATGCAGAAGCATTTTGAAAGCATTTGTGCAGGTAAATCTTGTGGGGAGGTTTGAGGCCAGCAATAAGTACATTCAAGCAAGCTGGAGTGCCAAACATGGGATTTTTCAGCTTGTTACGTTCCACTGTTCACTCTGAGGATTTTCAGGAACATCCCACACAGGCTTCAGATCAACTTCATCCAATTTTTTTTTCCACCTGGCAGCAATGTGAGATATCATGAATGCAGAACGTAAGGGAAGAGGAAAGAAGTGAGCATCCACTCAAGTGTGTGAAGGCAATGGAGACAGAAAGTATTACACGTAAAGCTGGGTCTGGGTGTTTGTAGGGCAGCTTTTTTGCTCTTCCATTAAGAAGATTTATTTTCTTTTTGTTTAAAAATTTCTTCTTTTCCTCCTTTTAATTTTACTGTATATGGTTGATGCCTAGTGTGAAGTTACAAAAGTCAGTTCTCTCAGTAGACCTATATCCTAGCGAAGTGTCAGTCTTACTAAGGTAGAAAAATAAATAACAAACTGTTAACTCTAAGTGTGCTGACAACTTTTTTCAAAGTGACTCCATTTCCTCATCTTAGCAGTTATGACAAAACTGTCTTTCTGATTCTAGTGGATGATCAGCATCATAGATCAGGCACCTCTGGGTCATGGCTTTGTATTTTTAACTTAACTGATACAGTGGTAGGTGCTGAAATAACTCTGCCAATTTCCTTTATTTGCAGACCAACTAGGTCTTATTACAGAGTATCCCAGCAAGATACTACCTTTAGATCCAAATTCACGGTACCTGATATCATATGGTTGCCTGAGAACACTAGGCAGTTCCATACACGTTCAGAAAATCTATTGTAAGAAGGCAGGAACCAGAAAAAGCTGTTCATGGGATGTGCGTGGCTCAGGCCTTGGTACAAGTTACCCTACTTCAGCCCGTAACATTTTTCTTCAAAAACTTACCCATTGTTCTGACCTGCTTTTTCTCTTCATGTTCTTGCAAAATTATACCTAGCAGCCTGTCTTCTTGAAGTCTATCACTGACTCTTTTTTTCCCGTCTCTTCTCCCTGTCCTCTCTCTTGCTGTCATCTTGTTCTGCCCTGTTTAGACTCCTCTGTCCTAGAGTTGCTTTCTCCATGTCCCACGCCAAAGAATTGTCATCAGTTCTTTTCAGGATTTGTGACTCTGTCCTGCTATATAGTGATATAATAAGCAGCATTTAGAGTAGTTTGAGTGACTGTTCTGCAAAGTCCTGTATCGTCATCCCATTCCTACCACCATTTCCCCTCCTAACCCTCCTTCAGCGGCATGGTCCCTGCCTCAGCTTCGAGATGGAGTCTTTGTGCCAGATTTTCTGTCTTCCTTCTTGGGGGGGAAAAGCAACTTGGCACTTCAGAGTTGATTTGCCTGTTAGTCTCTTAGTTAGCATCAGGTTGAGGTTACTCATGTTGAAACAAGGTGGTAGGCAGGAGTCATTAGCAGGATTTAAAAAGGAAAAACATGTAACAAATCAATAACGATGCATATTGACTGATTTCTTTGGGTGTGGATTTGTCTGCTGAGGTTAGCAGTAAAAACACAATTGTTCTAGCCTGTGTTAATCTATGCTGGACTAAATGTTGGAACACAGACAATAGAAAATGAGCCGCTGCTGGTTGGGAAATATTAAAATGAAATAATTGTTTCTTTTTTATCTCAGTCTTATGCTTTTGTGGGTGAGGAAAAACTCTGTAATAATCTCTGTATAACAAAACACAAAGAATTATTGTTAGACGCGCATCTTAACAATATTGAAGTGCAAGTTCATCTTCGAAATGTAAATTGATTTTTAGATTAAAATGCCTTCACTATTGCATTTTTGTCAATATAATAATTTAGTGTTATTTCTGTTGTTATACTCTGACCCTATATATTTTTCCGTGATACTAGTTTTATTCTTTACACTTTACCACTTTCACAGAAGAAAATTAAACCTTTGAAAATGTAACATTTTTACTTTTTAGCTGTAGTTTCCTTTTAAGCAATTTTACATTTTTACTGGACTTAAAATGTTTTCCATTAAACTCATGACATGCTTTTAAAAGCTAGCATTAGAAGAGTCCGATTCTTCTTTCAGATTATTTTTCTCTAAGTGGACTTATATTGGAGAATATCAAATACATCGAAAATAATCACATTTGCTTATTGGTTTTGACAAGTTATTGAGTCGTGGTGTTAATAAAATTGAGAGAGTTGCTCGGCAGTGTCATGTCTACACAAGGGAATTTTGTGAATTCATATATTTTCAGTTGCAAATGAATGTTTATTTGTTCTGCACTTTATAGTCGATCTCTTCCTCATAACACACACCATGGTTTTAGATCTTTTATTTTGGTCTGTCTATAAAATATTGAAAGCTGCAATTGCATCAACTTAAGCTGTTAACTTGATGGTCTTGTGAATTCAGACACCATTGACTCTCCTTCAGCTTGTTTTTGTCCTTCTCTTGTTCTTCACAGGTTACCTTAGGAAAAGTGTTAAAAGTGATAGTGGTGATGCGGAGCCTCTTCATTGACCGGACAATAGTAAAAGGGTACAGTGAAAATGTCTATACTGAAGATGGCAAGGTAGGTTATTGTATATCCAGCAACATTAAATTTTATTTTTACCTGGTAGTTAAATGACAGAGAACAGGAATCCCATCACAAGTATGCTAGAAACATAACTGTCAAAAGACTCTGTGGATGTTTTGCAGAATGCTCTGGTTTAAATGTATCATGCTTTGCTTGGATTTTTCATACCCAAATGAAAAATCTTTTTATGAATCTGACTTTTTTCTAAGCTCTGAAGCCCTTGCTTGAATTTCTAATTTATCACCTTAGACCCCAGTTGCCTCATTAATAGTGTGTACTGAGAAAACATTTTTTCAGTGTACCAGCACACCAATAGCCCAGGGTTCAGCTTTCTCTTTTCTGAGAGCCATTGGGAAATCTTGGGCTAGTTTTGTGCTTAACTTGATAAACGCAACTGTGAGAGTCATCGGTAGGTAGTCCTCAATAATTTGCTTGTCAGTAATAGCACATCTTGAACAGCACCTATTAAAGGAAGTGTTACCTGTTTCCACAAGTGATTTGTTTTACGAACAATTCACCCCACTTGAACCCTCAAATTCCGTCTGACTGCACACACTCCATATGGCTCTCTTTAGCGCATCACGAGATGTTAATGGGACCTGACGGCCTTCAGCTCAGCTCGTTTCTCTTTTCAGGGTGGAATGGTCTCTCTTACCGAGACATCCGCCAGGACTCTCCTTTGCCAGTAACAGTACTAAATACCTCCATGTTTCACATTTTCTCTCTGGAGCTTTCTCTTCTGATTATGAAGCCTATTAAAATAAAAAGTTCATTATATCAGGATGAGTACTTGGCAGCCATAGGCCATGTTATAATGAGGTGAGACTTTTTTCCCTTTCAAAAGTGATAACTGTGTTTTAGCACACAGAAGCACGTTGTGTACTGACCCAGAGTTCAGCGGCTCTCAGTCTGAACCTCTGTTCTCTAGAAAAGGCCAGGAGCTGATCTGCTGAAGGAAATGGTACAGTTGTATTTCCCAGGTGAGAGATTCTCACTCAAAGGGTGGGGGATTGGCCTAAGAAGTAGTAAAATAAAAATTGCCTGATTTTGATTTGCATTGTTCAGATATGCAGGTTTAAATACCACTTTGCCGCAGAAGCAGCTGCACTATACTCCCTGTATATTAGCATATAAATACAGACTTACAGCACCAGCCCCTCTTCACCCCAAGTTCTGCTCGGAAGTGAAATGATAGTCTGCCTAAAGAGCGCTGACAGTGCTTGATGGATTCCTGTGTCACACTTCATTTGGGTGTGCTCATTTTCTCCGATGAATCCAGTTTCCTTTGAAGCTCCCTTGAAATATAATAACACTATATATGCTGAAGAGCTAAGTAAAAGAGTTCCTTTCTGAAACGGCATCTGGCGTTGGGCTTCTGTTTAGCTCAAGGTTAACTCTCTTGAGAGCCATATACAGTTTCTCTGTCATCGTTTCCTGCGCGGGGGAGAGCGGGACTCACCAAGGCTGGTTTTGGCATGGGACACTAACCTTTGTCTGCTGTCAGTGGGGAGCAGTTCACCTTCTCCAGAGCATCGGTGCTAACACCTGGCTTATTTTCTTGCTTTAAGCCAGTCTGCAGGGGAATCGTGTTTTCTACCAATTTAGCTTTCTGTGTCCAAAGCTAAGCTATGTGACTGCTCCCACAAGGCTGCATGAACCTGTGACCTTTACGTGGCAGTTTGCTATTCCATTGGGCCATCCCAGGGCTTTCGCAAACCTGAAGATCTGCGTTTTAGGTATAAATAGGAACATTTCATTTGACTTAAATAGAATTGGTGTTGCAGCCGCTTAAATCATGAGTAAATTTGGCTTGGAAGATTGAATAAATGCGAAGCTTGCTAGTTTTGCCAACTGGAGCACATATTGACAAACAGTGAGCTCCCTCTTTTTCACTAATTAACTACACTGGTAATTGGAGAATAAGAATAAGATTGTGCTCTTGCAATGATTCGCTTTACTTATTGTGTCTGCTGGGAATAAGCAATTACAGTCAATTGCAAACATAGTCCATTCCAATTCCTTCTCTGTCACAACAGATGCTGTTGGGAAAGTGCTCCAGTGAGGTTTCACCATACTATTCTAGCTTCTCAGTTTCTAGCCTGATAGGGGGAAAAATGCTCTAGCTTTCAGAAGAGACACAGAAGAGTATGAAAAAGGAGAAGATCAGCGAGTATCTTCTTTATTAAATAACAAAAATACAGAGAACCCTCAGGATCACAGTAGGAGGTGATCGTTTTTCCAGTGAGCAGTTTACACTGCTGATTTGGGGGTTTGCTTATGTATTCCTGGGAAGCATTTAATATTTGTAAACAGCAGCAATAAGATTAACTAGGTGGTATCATACGATATGGCAATTTTGGAGCTCCTGTCTTTTCTGTAAGCCATGTTGAAGAAGGGACACTGGGTAAGTCATTGTGCTTCTTTACACCTAAATAGCTGAATGAGGGTCTGTTGAGTCATCCTCCTAACTGCACAAGTCAGAAGGTCATTTAAGTAACAGAAGTGAAATTCAGTGGGGGGCTTTCTCCAAGTAGAGCAGGGTTTGGGGCAACAAAATGTATTCAACAAAAGACGAAATGGCCATCACTGGGAGACTGAATGATCACGCAGACAGTAAGTGAAAAATGGGCTGTGCGCAGAAGAGGCCAACGATTTGCTTGTGGATCAGGGGAGTCATCATTTATCTCTGAAAGTACAACTGTTTTAGCAAATCTTGCATTACTGGGAGGAAAAAGGGAAGAGGTGAGTGCAAACAGCAGAGGCGTTGATAGTCTTCTGGTCCATTAGTCAGGCAAATCTAGAAATAAAACAAATATGGGTGTTCTCATAGTTGTAGAACTGTGCGTGGTGGCATACTAGCAGTTACACAGGAAAGCTGACATTGCATTATCCAGGTTGCTTTAGCTTGATGTGTGCTTGTACGTTGTACTATGTAGGTTGATGGGTACTTACGTGAAAGCTTCACATGGTTTCTGCTGTTCTGAAGTCTAGTTAAATTGGGTACTTCGTCTTAGAGATTTAAATACTTTCAAAATTAAGGTGGAAAAAATAGAAGTCTTAAGCTTGCAGTGGGTAAAATAAGACACTACATTCTGGGGTTTTATTTTCAAGCTTTGCTTATACAGATGAAGAATCATTGCATTTCTTAGGTGCTTCATGTACTTCCCTCGTGAATTTTTCACAAACCCTGCAGAATATGTCTTTGCCAGGTTGCCAGCTGCATAACTTAGGCATTTTTGGTGACACTTTGCGAAAACAATAGGTGAGATCTGGCAGCCTCTCTCATGTCGTGTGTTCTGGATGCTGATCATCGCTCTGCAGTCTCTCTTGCTTACCATACTAACCCATTGCGTCCACCACATATTGATGCGTTTTAATTAGCCCCCTGGTTTTAGTGATGGCACCGTGCCACCCTTAATTTCAAACTCTGACATACTCATTGTGCACTGGAATTTAACCGTGGATAGCAATTAATTACTAGTGTTGTCCTGATTCCTGAATAAATGAAGCTATGCAGCTCACCCTCGCAGGGCAGGCTTATTGTCAGCTGAGCCATTAGTAGCCCTAGTCTGCCAATAAAAATAAAAACGTATTGGGATTTTTTGGCATAGCAATACCCTGCTTTTCTTTGGATGCAGAGACCAAGAACCACCTTGACAGGGCGTATTTAGAGTGGGTACTTAACAATGCTGCCTAGCCAAATTCCTATTTTTGCATCCGTTGGGACTTAACTAAAGAAACGTAAGTGTCTGTGTTGAAATACCATGTTAAGGAACTTAGGATATGTTAATGCTATGGCTTCATTAATTACCCCATATCAATAAGAAAAGGCAGCTTTTAGCCTCCTCGCGTAAGAGAGGAAAAGAAATAGTAGTATCAAAGGAAAGCTTCAAAGACAGGCAGAGCTGTCTCTCGGGTAATTTCTGATCCCTGCATTCTTTCCACTTCAAAGCTGGATGTGTGTGTGTTTGGGTGAAAGGGGGGTTGAATCCGATTTCTCTAATAAGTGTTGGCACTGGACCTGTTTGATATTAGATGCAGGGAACGTTCTGATTTGTTATCGCCTTTGAAATCGTTCAGACGACCTTCAGAAAATGGCCTCTTGTTACTGATGCTGGGGGTGGGTGGGGAGAGTGGGGCATTGGGAAAAAAAGCCCCAGTTTAATTCACATGCAGAGGATGCCCTGAAATTGTGCTTTCAGCAGTTTTTTAGTTACAAATGTGTGTCTTGATTGAAAGTGAAAAGTTGAAGAATAATAGACCTATAACGATGCATTCTTTAATCTGCCTCTGCCTTAATCCTCTGTTTCAGGGGGAAAGGTGGGCAGTCATTTAGGATGTATGCGTGTGGTTTGGGGCGTTTGGTTGCTTTTTCTTTCTCTTTGTTTTTCTTTTTTCTTTTTTTTCCTTTTTTTTTCTTTTTTTAACTTGGATAACATCATGTCTGTAAAACAGACATTCATTACTTTTTCAGCTTTTTGTCATGCCGACTAATGAACGTTCAGAACCTGTTGGACTCCTCTTAATGCAGCATCTGAAGTGGAAATTGTTTTTATTTTTTATTTTTTTTAGATCTTGAGTCTTAACTAGAGAGGATCCCATACTTGGTTTGATCACTAGAGATTAGCAAAAGCATATATACATTCCAACTATAGCAACTCTGTCTTGCAGTCAAAGAAAGCCTTAAATTACATGAAAACAGTTTTTAAAAAATACACATTATTTTTTTTATTTTCAGTAGACTTTTCTAATATGGAAATGCAGTGCTTCCTTCCCAACGGGCACGGGGCTATTATTACATTGTAAATCAAGCTCAGGTCCAAGTCCAGGCTGGACTGCCGCTCGTGGACTCTAGAGTATGAGTGCTGCTGGTGCACGCACAGGTTCTTGATCCCACCCTAAGAGCGAGTAAATGTAGAAAGGGTTGTAGGTACATGCCTCAGGGTACTTCTGTCTTCATCTAACCTGGAAAAGGCATTGAGACTTCAGCTGCCTTTTGTCTCGCGGCAAGGTCAGCAGTACCAAGCCATGAAACATCTATCCTGAAGTGATTTTTGAAGTCTTTTGAACATCGCCTCCTGTCCAGCCTGAGGTTTGGGGATGCCAAAGTTACCAGTATTTAGAAGTGGTAACACTTGTATCTTTAGCAGTGTTACTCTGAAAAGAATGGGAACATGTGTCCAACCATGTTATCAAGCACTAGAGGAGCTACCCCCGCTTCATAAATTCACTCAAAAAAATTATTTGCTTTGGTCTAGACTAAGGTTAATGCTGTATCAGACACCTTTCCTGTGACAAATTTTTGTGCATATGGAATTGTTGAGTACAGTGGGATCTGTAGGGGAAAAAAAAAAAAGTGATTTGCAATTCTGGGATTGATGGGAGTTCCTCTTGTTTTTCCCTGCTGCTTTTCCTTGACAGAATACAAGATCTTCCACAGGGCTGGGCTAAAAGAGCATTAGCATGTCAGCTGAAATTGTTTAACATGTGAGCCATTTGGCTGTTTAAGGAGGACAGCCTTACCTTCTGGTTTCCGGGGCTAATAAAACTTATTTCAATTTTGTTCTTTAAGTTTGCATATAGTTGAGCACACATTTAAGTCATGGATGTGTGCAGTTATCTACAACCTTAAATCTCTTTTAGTGCGATTTTTGTCTGCAAATTTAAATGCGGTTTCCTAAGGGATGTTTTATTTAGCCCCAGTAGACCGGTGCTTTGGCTTAATTCAGCTAAACGTTCTTTGTGTCGTTTGTAACTGAATCACTTACTCAGACACAAGACAAGCATAAACTTAGTAAAAATGCCCTCATTTTAGAAACAGACTGAAGCTGATGAATATTTGCATAGATCAGCCACAACCCCATACAAATGAAGATTTTGCTGTTTTTAAAGAGAACGCGCTAATTCAACAGGTCTTGTATATATAATTTTTTTATTGAAACTGTGATGAGCTATGTTCATTCTTCATTGCAATACAAAGGAAATCTTACATCATTAATTCCCTTTCTTGGATTGCAACAGGTAAAGGCAATGGGTCAAAATACTGAACTGAGAAATACATCTCCCTAGATCTGTTTGCCTGCTCTTTTAATTTGAAGAGCTGCTTAGTTTCTTTTTCTCCGTAATCACGTGTGGTAATACATAATTCTTTTTTTTTTTCCTACTGTAGCTTGACATATGGTCTAAATCCAACTATCAAGTTTTTCAGAAGGTAAGTCTCACATCATTTTTCTCTACATAATGCGCATAGGAGATATGCAGAGTTTATTTTAAATATCTAGGCCCTTATGTAAAAGAATTCAGAATTTATTCCTTTGTCATCACAACTTGCATATAACAAACAATAATCTGTAATAATGGAAAACTGTGAATAGAAAAGGAGATCACTTCTGCTGTTACTTAATTTGGATTTATTTCCCATCATGGTTCCAGTCCATGGTTTGGAATAGGAAATTGGAGATTATACTACTCGAGCCTTAAAATTTCATGAGGAGTCTTCAAGCACTCTTTTTTTAGTTTAAATCTTTTGGGGGAGGAAGGACAGTTTCAGGTTCGTTTGGATTTTGTTTTGTTGTTTTCATTGTTTTTGGTTGCCCCCCTCTCCTGAGGGCTTGAGTTTAATAAATCAGTAGAACTCACTTTCCAAAATGCGTTTGGAAATTTTTTCCATGACGTTATTTTGCCTGCTTCTTTTCCCATGATGGTGTAAGGAAAAGGAGTAACTTACTGAAATGGATGCCATTCCAGAAAGTAAGAAAAGACCAATGAGAGAATGGGAGCAATAAGTATAAAACTATTAAGAAGGTTAAAGTGTATTTTGGAAAGATCTATGTCTCGCCATTTTCCAGGCAGGGAAGAGAAGATTTCTCTTTGAAGGCCTCTTGTCAAAATGCTGTAAGTTCAGATTGATCCCGGTTTAAATTCCGGTTTCCTTACCTCCAGGCCACAGTTCAAGGAGCTTGAGTCTCCAGCTAGTGCACTAGCTTCCTTTCATCTGCTTCTGTAGTTTGTGTAACAAATGGGGGTCAGGGACTCAAAAGGGCATAAAAGCAGAGGTCAAAAGTGTGGCATATTGGCTGTATTTGTGCATCTTCCTTCCAAGATTTCAGATGCAGTCAGAAGGGAAGAGGTTTGACCTATGATATTAACCTGCTAGAGATCAAAGGACAGCTTTTGGGGAGGTTGGTTGCTCTCCCTCTCTGCCTAGCATTAAAGCAAAATTTTGCTGCAGTTGATTCTTTACCCCAGAGATCAGTGGATTAAATATTCTTTCTTTTTTTTTTTTCTTGCTCCTCAAAAATATTTAGTGTCAAGTAGGGTAATACAGCGGGAAGTAAAACAGCGTATATCTTAGTAACTAGTTTATCAGTATGCTTTAAAGTAATTTTTGCCATGGAATAAATTTAAGGTTCTGTAATTAAGTGCATCATCTCAATTTCCCCATGTGTCTGTTCATTTGGGCATAAGATTGTCTGCTTGGATGTTTTGGTTTAGAATAACTTGGAAGGGTTAAGTCATATTGCCATAATTTGTGCTAAATGATAATAAATCGTGAGGTTTTGATTGTATAATTTTAATTGCCTATATGCAAGATAACAGAGTAGAGTAAATGTATGGTTTGCTTAGAAGTCCAAGTTAAGGACTTGGGGAGCATAAATATGTAGAGTAAATTTCTCTTCAGGTCCAGGTGATGGCCTTCAGACCAAAAGTGGAAGAGGTCAGTGAGAAAACGTGAAATGCCCCTCTTACTGCTGCCTGTGTGGCTGCGTTATGGATAAATAAGAATCTTTATTCTCTTCCTAATTCTCTAAAATAATGTGACGCGACCTGGATATTATGTTCCTGTTCTCCAGTTCCCTCTCTAAATAATACTAAATGCAGTAATGTTTACCAAAAAAAAAACAACCCAGAAAGAAAAGACTGCAGGAGAAAGGGTCGCCTGTAACCAGTTGAACAGCTGTCTGCATTTTTTATAGTAGTTTTATGCATTTTGTTCGCAGCTGTCACTGTGTTACCTTGGGCAAATTAACCTCTCTTTGGATCAGTTTTCCGCATCCCTTAGGCTGGGGTAATACTTGCTGACTTCATGGGAGCTACCTACACAGGAGCTATTGTGGAATTGGTTGCATGGTGCTCTCAGATTCTTGCATGAAAAATGTGATAAAAATGCAAGGTGATGGTACTTTCTAATCAAAAGATTCTGTACTATTGAGCAGATAGTTAAAGAAGTTGAGGCTAGGACCTAAGTCAAGTTTTCAAACAGATGACAGAAAATGCTGTGGTTCAGCATAGTAATTTTTTCTCTCTGTGGTGCTGTGCTTGGTTTGGTTTTCTCTTTATTCTCTGAAGCTGCACTTCTAGCCATTTATAATACCCAGGAATAGTGATATAGCAGTAACAAAATAAAGGAAATAGATAAAATAGTGTTAGAGAAACTATTATACTCTGTTACTAGTGTAGGATCTGCAGGATCTTCAGAACAAATGGTTTCATGCCATTAAAAAAATAATCAGTAAATGTGTCAGAGCACATCTGAATGTTCCTGAAATGTGTTTCTCATGGCAGTCACCAGTAACGCGATGTGGAAGTGCTGTGCTGAGAAGGAAAAATACGGATGAGTAACTGCTCCCACCGAGGAGGCTGGGTAGCCCTTGCAGCTCTACTGCCTTTAATACCGCAAAAGCAATCATCCCTCTGAAGGGCAGGGCCGTTTCTCTTTAAAAGCTGGACCAAGTTCTCCAACTGTGTCTTCAATGATGATATAACAACATCTGGAGCTCGCAAGATACCTGCCAGCGGTAGCTGCAGGCCTGTCAAATTCTCACAGGGTTGCAGCATGACTTTCTAGGTTAAGGACCAGAGACCTCTGATCTTCAATCCAACCCTGTCAAACGAAGCTAAATTTGTCCTGACTTTTTGTTTGCAAACGTTGGCTGTGTCAGCAAGCCTTTTCTCTCTCCTCCTTATTAGGCAGGATACCCGAGTGTGTATAATTTGATGGGGGACGGCTCCCAGAGGGCCCATTGCTGTTAAAGTGTACAGTCATTTTCTAAGTTCCCTGGAGACTCCTTGAATCTGGTCCTGGGGTGAATAAGCTTTATAGGCATTGAATCCACCAGCAGGGTTAGATTCAGAGAATGGAGCTGGGAAATAAGAGAGGGAAGGCTGAAAGGGCAAAAGCACAAGGAGCAAAGAAAAGGTTTTTCAGACTTCCATGTTGGTCTGACATTTAAACTCCGCAGGAGCGGCAACTGTTTTGATCTTAAACCTCCTTATTTTCACACCTTGCATCTCTTGATCCACTAGTGCAAGAGGAGGAACAACACGGGAAATAAGGAAATATTTTGGGGCTTAAATCTTGGTGGGAAGAAGAGTGTACATGAGGGCTGCGTAATTCCGGGTCATTTTGCAGAGGGTTAAAAAAATATGTATTGTGGAGAATGGGCATTATTCATAACTTTGCATTCAAAAAAGAGGCAAAAATATAGAATAGTGGAACTGCTATGAGTGGATCAAAATGGGAGATGGTGTCAAACATTAATTGTTTCATTTATCAAGCTGCTCAGTTAAGAGCGGCATAGCTGGTTTTGCTGTGTAATAGGATCAGTTTGGCTGTTTAAGTCATATGCATAGCATTAAACCCATATATTTCATTCTGATCTCAGAGTCCCACTCTTATTTTCACCTAAGTGATCTATCAATTTTAGCATGCCACAAACTATTTTTGTTTTGGCTAGATATGATGCTTCCCAAGGCACGTTTTAACCTGAACTTCAAGAAGCTGTTTGTGCCTATCCAGCTGTTTGTGAGCTGTGTGATCCCAAAGTGATGGAACTCGGGAGCACAATTTTCACCACTACAAGGGCACATAAGTATTGTAATGTATGAAGATGTATTCTTGTCAATAATCTCAGAATAAAATCACATGCAGGATGAATGCATGCATGAGACAAATATTGGGCTATTGATGATGTCTGTTCAAGGAGAGGAGATGGACTGTTCCAGGGTCACCTGCATGATTGCTCCTGTGCATGATCAGTACCTGGCTCTGTTCAAAGACCTGCTTAGGCGAAATAAAGTCTCTATGACCCAGTCCGAATAAGTAGAACAAGCGAAATAAAAACTTGAACACTCTGTGAGCTCTGAAAACAAGTGATAAATCCTATGCTTCAGAAAATTCTGGTAGTGCTTTAGAATCATAGGATAGTTTGGGTTGGAAGGGACCTCTAAAGGTCATCTAGTCCAACCCCCCTGTCGTGGGCAGGGACATCTTCAACTAGATCAGGTTGCTCAGAGCCCCGTCCAACCTGACCTGGAATGTTTCCAGGGATGGGGCATCCACCACCTCTCTGGGCAACCTGTGCCAGCATTTCACCACCCTCAGCGTAAAAAATTTCTTCCTTAGATCTAGTCTAAATCTACCCCCCTTTAGTTTAAAGCCATTCCCCCTTGTCCTGTCGCAAGCACAAATTACTGAATTAGGAGTGGGGAAGGGTGTGTAAAGGATTTGTGTGGAGTTCATCGGTGCCTGTTCGTAGAGGCACCATCTATCATCCCTCCAAGCACCTCTTGGGCACTGGGTTCTGTGCACCAGATTCCCTCCAGAGAGACTCAAACGTGGTCCTGGAGAGAAGATTGAGTAATGGGAATCCTTGGAAATGAACAAAGGCACTCTGCAGTTTTCCACACTATAAGAGGTCTAAACACTAATAAAATAACTTCCTTTTTTTTTTTCTTTTAGTGCTGTGATCATCCTCCAGAACTCATTGTTACAGGCTACTGTTAAGGCCATGAACTTAGCAGGGTTTAAAAAAAAAATTAAAAAACTTCCAGGGGATTTAGAGAATCCCTTTATATTAGATAGAATTGTCAGTGCCATACTTGAGGGAATAAACCAGTAAGTAAGTGGCAAGGAAAGTTATAACTCTTCAAGAAAGTTTTGCACCTACTTTTGAAAAGCGTATTTACTGGCAGTGAGATAAAATGCTAGAGGAGGGAGACAGCTTCTATAATTCAGTCATGTGGTGTTTGTATTTTTATGTTTTAGTTTTTATGCCAGGTATAGCTTCATACATCTATGGAACGTTCCGGGTCTATGATGGAGCAAAGCTGTACCATAGGTCTTTGCTTTTGTGCTTCTTATTCCAGTTAGAGGAAGCACTTGTTTGGCTTTCTCAACCTGTGAATTGTAGAATGGCTTTTTTTTTTTTAAATGAATTTTCAGCTTTGGGAATTCTATATGACTAACAAGTATCATCAAGGCCCAATAATGCCATGTTTTGGATGTGTCACCTTTGGAAAGCGCGTTTCAGCAGAGCAGTACTATCAAGTGGGTAAAGAAACGACTGGTGGTGGCTCGGTTGAGACAAATAACAGGGATTTTGTTTTCTGCTCATCGCTGGGTGTTGGTCTCATGAGCTATTTATACCTTTACCGAGCAGGCAAGCTGAGCAGTCGGCTGCGAGAGGGAAGCCAGGAGTCCATGTCTCCCCACGCTGCCGCAGAGCAGAGCAGCGGCGTGGGCTCGGCAGGCAGTTTCTCAGAGTGGGCCGGTACCCAGACAGCCCTGCTTCGCTTGCTGGGGCCTGATTGTTCGCCGAGAGCGACAAGTACATAGGATTTAATTTGCACATAGTCGCAATGAAGATTAGGTTTGATCCAGTATCAGTCTGTTTTGTATACAGGGCACTGAGCTATACAGTGCCCTAGACAAGGGAGCAGAGGTGCATTTAAGAAGTACATGGTTATAGTCAACTTGAATTTGGAAGCGAAAAGGAGGGGGGGGGGAAAAATCTCAGGTGATACAATTAACGGTTAGCAAGAAGGGAAGTTTTCTTGTTCAAATTGAGTCTCTTTGCCAAATTTTTTTTTTTCCATGTAACTGAAGTCTCTTTTGCTCTGTCTCAAAGTACTTAGTTAAACAACAGCTATTTTATTTAGCAAAATCGTGCTTCAGGAGATTGCCTTGTCTTGCCTTTTTTTTGGATAAAAATTCCAAGTGCTTTTCAATATATGAATTGTGAAATACTGAGCTTTTCTGCAAGATCTCTTGAAGATCTATTTCAAGGTCCAGAGCAACAGCTATCCCAATCAATGTGTGCTCTCCTGAATATGTTCCCATGTAAAAAGAGGTAGAGAAATTAGAAAGCGACCAATAACTTAGATAGCAGTAGGTAAGGCAGAGCAATAAAAGTGAAGTTAATAAAATAAACCCCTGAAATGTACAAAATGTCATCCTACACCCAGAATAAATTAGTTTGTGATTCCAACTTGGCTGGCAGGAAAAGTGTGTCCCTTAAAGTGAGCTGGCGCGTATGCAGTTTGTTTTGCTTTGCTTTGGTGTGAAATCGTATTGCCATTAGTAAAGCTGGGTATTGATCTTCCACCACCACCCCTTTTTTTTTTTTCTCTTTTTTAATCTTGGCCAGTTTGTGCTTTCTCTCATCATCTCTGTTATCTTGGCGGGGGTTAATTCTTCCTTCACTCGCATGCACTGGCCAGTTTATCATTTGCCCAGCTCTTTTCTGTTTGACATCATGTTCTTTGCTGGGCTGGGGGGGGTCATCCCCTACTCGTCTTCCTCAGATTTGACACCCACTTTGATCTTTTTTAGAAGCGCTTTATCAGCACTTGCTTATGGTAGAAATCGCCTCCTTTTTGTTCAGAAAACATTATTAGTGTTCTAGCAATGCTGGGATGGCTTTTATCTCCCTGTGGAATCTCATTAGCTTTACATTACAATAGGAACAGCATATGTGCAACTTTGCCAAAGTGGCCAGTCAATTTAAATTTGTTAATAGCAGTATTTTTTTTAAGCAACTTTCTTCAGTGCCAAGAGAAAACAACTTTGTTGTCAGGAAAAAAAATACAGTTTGTTAGAAGTAGAAATACAGCAGAAGGAGAGCGGCTGCTCATAAATAACTTCAGAACTTTCTATCCTTTGACATGTCTGGTACTATCCTATAAAAGCACCATCTTAAAAGAAAAAAATTCACATAGCTAGTAGGGCTTGGATTACAGTCATTTCTGAAAGCTACATGAGATGTGTTTAAAAGAAATGACTGATTTGAGTTATGCTGTGCTATTAATGCACTGTTAATCACGTTATTTCTAATTCTTTTTTCCTATGGTAACATATAAATGGCTTAAGCAGGCTGAGGTCCATTGTGTGAATATTTGTGCAAACTCACCAGAATGTGCACGGTCCCAAAAGTTTTCCCTTCCAAATGTCAGAATCGCATGTCTTTATTCGCGCTGAATGGAGCTGCTTTTGGAGTTAGTTGTGCACGAATGATGAGGAGCAGAATCTGTTTCTAAAATTGTAGTATAACTTAAAAGTGGATTCAGTGTAGGACAGACTGATTTGATGTGGTGTTCTGCGGAGGAAGTTTGTATGGTGTGAATTAGAGCCTGTCTATACATGGATTTTTTCAGGAATACATATTTTATAGATTCACCTCCCTGAATAGCTTCAAGCATGAGCCTCTCTTTCTCCAGTGAAAGTTTGAGTGCTTCAGCACAATTCGCATTGCTGAATTAGACTAAATACAAATTAGGAACAAGTGGAGTTAGCCAGGAATAGCAATTGTAATTTCCGTTCACACTTTATCTTACTCAAAATTTACTATAGTATATAGACAAGCCCTGGGAAATATATAGACAAGCCCTGAGAAGAGCACTACTTCTCCACATTAAAACTAGAACATACAATTTAATCACTAACTAGACAATCACGTAGTTTCTTGGATGCTTTGATATTACTGATGAGGACCGTTAATAGATTTATAAGTTACAAGATGTGAAAGAGCTCTCGTGCTTGTGTTGAGTTCTTTAATAGTCCAGCCCAAAGAATTTTGCCAAGAATTTCTGCGTTAAGCCTAGGACTTCGGAGAAGAAGCAAGCTGTTGACTGTGTAATAACTTAGGAAGCTGACAGGCTGAATACTGTTAGTGAATTGTATCACAGCTGTCAGAAACTGCCCCCTTCCAGAATCCTTTCAAAATGGTAGTGATTTTAAAAAAACAAACAAACAAAAAAATCTATCAAAGCATTGGTTGGTTTTCCTGATTTTTTTCTTTACTTATTCTTGTTATTGTAAATATACATTTTATATGTATTCTGTCTAGCTGTAATTCCCATATGTAAGATATTGTTATGGCTCTGTCTGGGAAATTAAAAAGCTTTCTATCAGAAATCTTTTACTAATGCAAGTATTTATAAACCATAATCATATTAATTGATTCCTGGTTTCAGAGGAAATGAAACTGAGAGCTCGATTCCTGTTTGTTCAATGTAAGCAACCTGAAACAGGACTACAGGAGTTAAATATTTTAAGTTTTCCCATTAAAAAATGGACTGTACTCGTTTTTCTGTAAAAATGTAGTTTCAATTCAGGGTATTTTATCCTATTGAGAGGGGGGCGGGGGAGCGGTGTCTTGGTTTTGGGTTTGGTTTTTTTTTTCGCTAAAACAGACCAAAACCAAAGCTTTGGGTTTTGAGGGTTTTTTTTGAAGTTTTAACCTCTGTTCTTATAAGTTAGTCTTCCAGGACTATTTAATTTAGCTACATTATTGACAATGTTTTTTCTTTTGTTGAGCAAATCATCATAGATTAAGGGAATATATTCTCTAAAAAAAAAAAAAAAGACCAAAGAAAAAATGGGAACATTTAAAGAGAAAACCAAAGTGCTTTCTTCTGACGTGATTTGTTTAGTGACTTTGCTTGGTTATGATTTCACAGAATACGTGGGATTTCAATCACAGAAGCACAGATTCTGCTCTTATGCTGTAGACATTTGAAAGTTATTTGCTCTTGGTTTTACAGAAGATTATTTTTTTATCCTTTTTACAGCAGGGTTGGTAGCCCAAAGTGGGAAGTGAAGCATGTTAGTTTAGTATTGTTCCATATGGCGTAGAGCTGGACACCTTCCTCATCACTTGGCTCACTTTGGCTACCAGTCTAGATTCTTTTACCAACACTATAGCTTTTATCACGTTTTTGAACTTCCAAAGGTGTATTTGATTTTACTGTATGTGTACAAAGTTATTTATCAGCTTCAGCTGATTCTTGTATGAAGTTGGCAGCGGGAATGGAAGCTAGCTGTCAAAAACTACCCAAAATTACTTCGAGAATGTCTTCACAGTCATGTAATTCTTGGTTTGCTACTTCCCCATGGGATTTATAGTTTTCCTGCAAATTAACACTGCTTGGTCTGAAATAGAGAATGAATAAGCGTATATTCTCCTTTTGTGTGATACAGGTGACAGATCACGCAACCACTGCTCTATTGCACTACCAGCTGCCTCAAATGCCAGATGTGGTAGTCAGATCTTTCATGGTAAGTGTATTGGAAAATACATTTTTCCAGATAGACTTCAGTATGCTTACAGTGATTGACATTAGGCAGTTCTGATGCAGTTGTAATTTGCCCTATATAAACAGGCTAGGCAGTAGAGAATGACTGTAATTCTTTGTATCTGATACCTGGACAAGGATGAAGAGCTCATTCTCATTACCCTGGGATAACTGCTGTTGGAAGACTGAGCTGTATATGGTTCTTCTGTCACAGGTCTCAATATTTGCTTGATGATTCCTGTTTGCAAAGCTACTCTGGGTCACCTCTAAAGACAGCAGGAAAAATTCTCTCAACCAAAATCTTTACTATAGTCCAGCCCTTTCACACTGTTCATACTGTGCAAGGAGTTGAGTTCTGTATGTAGAAAGTCTGCTCCACTGGAAGTTCCCCAGTAAGAGGAGACTCCCAGGTAGTGTGTTCCAGCTGAGGCAGCTTGCTTGTCAGCTTGCCCAGTATGGGAAGTGATGAGAGTTATTTGGAGAACGTGATCAGGAAGAGTCCATTTTGCTGTGCCCACTTTCAGCCCCAACTTTGTTCCTAAGGAATTGCATGTACTCGCCCAGCACGACAGCAGGTGGTTTTGGGAATCAAGGAAATGCTTACTTAAGTATTCTGCTGTTTTCTCACTGAATAAAATTAATCAAATACTGCTCTACCTTGATGTGCAGATTTAAGTTTATCACCTTTAATTCTGCTTGTATTTAGCTTGTAAATAAGCAGCCCTGTTAATCAGAGGGTGAGAACAAGGGTTTATCATCCAGAATTCCTGCTACCAAGATGAATTTTGGCAGTGGAGATTCTTGCTGTTCTCTCTGCTGCGGTCTCCCAAAGGAGGCTTTTGGGAGAGTTTTCTCTGCTCTTCAGACTTCTTCCTGCACTTAACTTCCATTACGTTACCCCTTCACCTGGAGCAATGTAACTGAGACTTTTAAAAACAAACATCTAATTTTGCCATTCACCATCTTTAGGTGTGTACAGTAGCATCGGGTCTTTTATGTCTGTAATTTCAGATCAGTCAGACTCCCTTACCTGCTGTGCTGGTTTGTTTATTTAATAAAAAGGCCACTAAGGTGAGAGATTTGCAAAGGTCTCTTCTCTTGGAGTGCACCTTAAAATAATAAGTTTTGAAAGGTGAAAGCAACTCTTGCTGGTCAAATCCATGTTTCAACATGTTTCTGAAAATTAATGTTTAATAGAATGGGTAGCACGTTTGTTTAAGCCATGGACCTGCCTTATTGATTTGATAAAACACTACTAAAACTTTTAACAAAGCAAAACCAGATGTACACCAGAAGTGTCAATATGTTGGTCCCTTCACATGTCAGTTGTGCAATCCACATGACAGGACGTAGTGAAGCCCTAATTTTCTGATGGGAATGAAGAATGACTTTTTTTTTTTCTTTCAACAGATGTCTCAAGTGCACAGTTTAACTTCATTTACCTATTTTTGTATTACGGTTCAGAAAATTCGATTTCTCTGTAGTGCAAGCAAAGCTCATCCAAGCTGAAGTAAATAACAGCAATTTACTTGTAGTATTCTGTTGCCCTTGTCCCCATATTTACTGCTAAACCCAGAGAAGATCTAGTTCCTTTGGAGGAGAGTTATTGACGGCCAAAGGTTCGGTTGCTATAGAGAAGGCTCTGATGAAGGTGGAAGGATTTGTTTCAATAAACTCGGCTGACCTCTTCTTCAGAGAACAATTTTCTCTTATCGATGTAATTCAATAGGACTTTAAATGACAAGATTCATGCGCATCCTTCAGAGTATAAATCTGCTGGTCTAGGTGTTTTTTAGTTGTGTATCTCCTTGAGTTGGGAGTTGAGTTACGTAATGCTCATTGCTATGTATGACGATGGGAACAATCCACTTTAGAGGCAGGAACTTTACCTAGGAACACCTGAACTTACTCTGTGTTGTTCAGTACTAGCCTTTTTTATATATATATATATATATATCAGTGTAATCAGATTTAAAACGGTACAGTATTTTTATGACCAATGAGTATTGATCTTAAAATCGCATTAGAGAGGAAGTTAGTTAGCTTGCTGTGAAAGTCCTTATATCTTCAGCTATGAAGAGTTCAGACCATTGCGGTATGGTTGCAGTAGGGGTATGATAGATGATCATAGGAAGAGACAAACCAATATTCGGTTGAAGAAGGTACCCATCAAGAACAATTATATCCCAGTAAAAATATGAGGAGTGTTACAATACTTGCCTTCCATCATGGTTCTCTAGCTGCGAATACCTCCTGCTCAGGGTGCATGAATTTCTATTAACAAATTTGCTTAAGTGACTAAAAAAGCAAAAGATGATTAATCAAGTGGGAATTCAGCTATACAGTGACCTTGTAATCTTCGGCATGTTTCTGTTTATAAAATCACTGTATACCTCACTGGGGCCTCGCCAAAGTACATCCTCTGTCCTTGCTATCACTGACAAGAGTGATGACAAACGGCAACATCTGTATCCAGTTTTCTTAATTTCTTTCCCTTTTTCTTTTAGACCTGGTTAAGAAGTTACATAAAGCTGTTCCAGGCTCCATGCCAGCGCTGCGGAAAGTTTCTGCAGGATGGCCTGCCACCCACGTGGAGGGATTTCCGAACACTTGAAGCTTTTCATGACACTTGCAGGCAATAGTAGCCCAGCCCAGCCGTTGATACGCGAGGAGTGAACAACCTGTCGGGCTCGGAAGAGAACTGATGGTTTAATAGGTGGTTCAATTTCTGAACCTTTCATCCTGTACTAAGTAGTGAGGTTGCACTAATACATTTGACTATTTAAAAGCCATCAGTCTGCAAGGTACATGTGAGACTAATGTATTTTGAAGAAGATGGTAAGAAGCTGTGTGTGATCGCTTGATGCTTCTGAGCTGAAATGGTATGTCTGGGGAGATCTGACAGTAATAATCGTTATTCTAAACCTTAACGAAAATATCTGTGTACAGTTAGTGTTTTGTGACAGAATTTGCAATGTTGAAGACTTTTATAAGATTGAAATAAATTTTGTATTCCAGAATTTGTGCTATTTATTTCATTATTTGATCAACAAAATCCTTGGTTTTGGTGTGGATTTTTCAGCGCTGCTTTTTTTCTTTAGAAAAACTGGAAACATTTAAACGTGCATGCTGATGTGATGGGGGGGTGGTTGTTGTTGCAAGGCTGCTTATCTGAGTGCTGGCCTTTTTCTGGAAGAGATTATGGCACTGATTAAACATGGAATTTCAAAGGCATGTGGCAGCTGGGAAGATGCAATATACTTTCTAAGGCAGGGGGAAACAGATGTTTCCCTTTACTAAAATTGTAATGAAAAATGTTAGCAAAATCTGCGTGTATTAAGTGGTTAGAAAATGTGTCATGAGCAGTGACAGTGTGTGCAATTTGTCGTGTTTTAGGACTGAAAGGTAGTAAAATAATTCATCCCTAAAGCACAGCTTCTGTAGCACAGACAGCACGTTTCCTAAATGATTTAAAATTTACATGCAACACACCAGCGAAGAGGAAGATCCCTCCCAGTAATCATTGCACTTGGAATGGATGGGAGTGTTCAGCTCCGAGGAGCCCCAGCCGTTTTTGCTTCACCCAGAGACGGGGAGGGTCCCTGGTCCTATCCCAGCTGAATGCTCACTGGCCTGGGGCTGTAGCAGGTTACGTGTCTTCTCTGGTGTTTTCTTGAGGACGGTACGTTTCATCTGTCATCTCCTGATAGCCAATTTGATTAATTCAACCGCCATTCCCCCTAGCGCACCCTTGTTTCCTTTACGAGCCACAGAGGCTTCGGTAATAAGCTTGCTTTTGGGAGCTGGTAAGGGGAGGTCTGGAGAAGCTTTGTCACTCAATTAATTTTCAGATAAATCGACATTAAAGTGTAGTGCTGCAGGCTAATTTTTGAGGTTTCTTCTGCCTGTGTGAAAAGCTTCCATTGCAGAAAGAAAAGACGCCCCTCTCGGAGGCTTTGGTGGTGGCAAGGTTTGGTTTGGTTTTCAGCAAGGAATGTTGAGTGAAGTTAATCACATTTAATAAAAAGAAGGGGGCAGGGGGAACAAAAAAAACAGGGCAAGAAGGGGAGGGACTTTTTTTTTTTTGCAGCTGATTGATATAAGGTGTTTAGAGATTTTTAAAGCACTTGTTTAATTTAATTTGAATCTACAGCATTTATGAAACAGCCCGTTTCATAGCTGTGGAAACTGAAAAACGAAGAAACTTGAGTGTCACCCTGTACTTGCGTGATACTAAATTAACTGTGTTTGCTGGGTACGTAAAAGACTGAGCTCCCAAAGACAACAGTTCCCTCCTGCAAGAACAGGGTGTGATGTGGGAATTTCAGCTTTCTAGGTATAGAAATCCGTGCAAAACTGGCTCCTATAAAAGAGAGAGAAACTTGAAAGAAAGTACACCTTTATGACTTCATTTGGAGGCACAACATCGCGTATGAAGAATGAGCATATATTTCTTTGAGGATGTTGGTAAGTGGGATTTTTTTTCAACATTCCCCCCCCACACTTTTTTCTTTTCCCCTCCCAATCACCAGACAGGAACATGGCCACAGCAGTGGGATAATGGCCGTTTCAAATCCGGCTGCAGTTGAATTACCTAATGAAAACTTGTTGTGCTATTATTTGACCCAAGGAGCCTTCTCGGTACAAAGATCACCCAAGACAGAACGACGTGTGCATCTTAGATGAGAGAGCGCCTTGTAAATAAGCAGCCCTGCTATCCATCCCGTTACTGTACTAATTAGAAGGCCTGGGTTTCTGATAGTGTAAGCATTTTTTTTTGTTAATAAAAAGGTCGTAATATGGTATCCAACCTGCTTTAGGCGCTGCTGTCTGCTCCGTTCTGTTTATACTTAAATAATGGCGTAGAAAGCAAATCCTGAAGTTCACAAAAGTATAATATGTGGAATCATGTCTTGGCACTTGGAGATAATTAGTTGCAGAAAACAGCATCAGCCAGTCTGTGTGTTAATTGAGCCTGAAATTTTAAACCTGTAATTGGCGAGCCTGATGGAGAGTCATAAAATTCACTGTAGGTACCTCAGTACAAAAATAATTGTCTTACAGCAGTGCAACACAAACCTGTTTGTCACGTTCCTTCCCCCAGAAAACTGCAGTGGGAGGGAAACTTCTCCCCTGTAGAGGCCCTGGGAGAAACGGTGATTTCCATCCCTGCAAGCCTTTAAGTGCAACAGGTTGGAATATTTCCATTTTGGGGAGTGGAATTAATCTGTCTAAATTCTTCTAAAGCTCATGAATTTCAGCAGTTTGGATACAGTGTGTGCTCGTCTTTGCTCGTTGTCCTGGAAGTGTGGATGCTGGGAGGCCGGTGCCTGATTGTCACCGAGATGGGGATTTCTGAGCCAAGCAGAAGCTCGCTCAGAGTTTTGAATGTGAGGAACAGAAACCAGGAGATCGCTTCTAACTAAAAAGCCATTCTCGCAATACAGCATTTTGGTAGCTTGGTTACTGGACATTATTATTTTTCTTTTCTACCCGTAGTTAAAAGGGATGGGTGACAAAAAGCAGTTTAACTGCAGGGTGAGCGACCTTGCTGGCTTTTATCTTTGGAGTTTGTTGCAGCTTTTAAAACAGCTCAAGTCTTTAAGGCAAACAGCAAGGACCACGATCCCTGAAGAGTGGTTGGCTCTCACCTCTTCTAGAGCATCTTCTAGAACCGCATTGCTCCTGATACTGGTTTCTGCAAGGCAAGCGCCACCGCAGAATCAGTCGTGGCCAAATTTAACAGAGAGAGTAAAGAAAACTAACCTGCGTGCAGAAACAACAGTGCTGCTTTTAGTGCTCAGGTTGTACGTGTTAGAGCTGCGTCCTTCCAGCATTGTTGTTTATAGCACAATGATACATCAGTCTCACCTAATACTGCAGGAAAAGCGCATTGCCTCACCCTGGTTGGTATCATCTCGGTATCCCTTACCCTGATCAGGACACGTGGTCTTCTATTGCATCCCTGATGTGAAGAAATTCCATTTTGTTTTCCTGCGTGCAAACCCCACCTACTGTGCTTGTGGCGCTTGCAAGTGCTAAAGGTTACAAAATCCATCTTTTCACTAAGAAACCAACTTAATTAATGTGAAAGTTTCTCTCGTGAAGGGAACCCGCAGCAGATATGCAGTGCATATTGCAGCCGGCTCCCCTCTTCCCTCCCAGCACCCCTCCCCAAACCACTTTAATTTCTCTGCCAATATTGGACAAATGTAACAGGCTGACTTTTTAATTTTCTACTCCCAGGTCTCCCTTGTCCCCTCATGCATTTTTCATCACAGCTCATGGCTCCCTCCCTGCCTGCCCTGTGAACAATATTGATCGACTGATTAAGCCATCAAGCCATGGCAAACAACTTTAATTTTCTAACCAAAGCCTTTTAGTTCTCTTCCCTTTCTTGTATATTTGTTACCTTCTTATGAAGTTTTTAACGTCTACTTGGAAACAAATAACGGTTTTTGTATTAGTCTCTGGGTTAATTGGGAGCTACACACCACCGAAAGCAATCCACATCAAAATATTAACCCATAAAATATAAAAAGAGCGGGAAGTGCTAGGTACGGTCCCCTGTTTCAAAGCCAGAATCATTCCTGCCCAAGCTTTTGGAGAAGGGCTTAAAGATGACTTACGGTGCTTGCCTTTTCTCTATGGTCTCTCCCAATAGCCTTAAATTTTACTGAGAAGAGAGGAAGCCCACCGCAGCGGTACAGCACCCCTCGTCATACCTACAGCTCTTGGGCTCTGGGTACCAGGCTGTGCTTCCGCAAGTTCTTGGACCACAAATTAACGTTCTCAGCTAAACCCACCGAAGGCTCATCAGGTTTCATACGTACCGCTGCTTGCATGCTCTGAAAACTCTAAGAGTTCCTGCAAGTATACGTGAGACACGGTTTGTCTTGTAGAACATCTTTAAGCGATGATAAAGTGAAAGGAGATTCGCCTGACCTGAATCCCAGGGCTGGCACGTGGGTAAAAGCGTCTTTCTTGCAGACTCAGTACATGTGGTTTCAGTGAGGCTTGTCAGAATTGTGCTGTGGGTTTGCAAATTGCTTTTCAAGGTAAAAATGCTGCTTAAATATCAGGATATTTGTCTCTCGCTGGAAGCCTTCGAGCTCTGCATTGTGCAGTGATGCTGCTGTCCTGTCTTAGGTGCTGGTCCCTCAGGTGGCACTGAGCCGTGAGAGCACAAATGCTGAACCAAAAAAAAGCTGGCTGGACGGCTTGTTCTGATGTCTCCAGATCTGTGAATTGCGAAGACGAGCAAAACCTTCCGAAGGAACCGGGCCACCGCCGATGGAGGGTTTGCATAAAGGCAGTGCCAGGCCCAGGCGTCTTTACACCCCTCTAACTGCCCTGTGACTAGTCTTTCTACTAGTATTTAGCTGGGAATCCATTGCCTCTTGCTTTGTACCGATACACGCAGAGAGCCGAGCCCCTGGAGGTGGCAGACGTGGCTCCTGGTGCTCACAGCGAAGCGGTTAAGCGGGAGGCTCAGTTGTCTGATTCAGTAGCTGTTACCCACCGCTGCGTGGAAACCTGAAATATTCCTATTGCCGTCCGCACCTCTGCCTGTGTGACCTCAGTACAGATTCGTGCTATGGGTTTAGTTCGAATACATGCAATAGGGTGACAGGTCAACCTCAAAGCTGGCTCTCAAGGCAGGTTTCATCAGTGAATTTAGCACCTTAATCCATGTCCCGGTCTCCATCCCCTGGCTCCGCATGGGAGCTGGCTCCTCTATCAGGTTTGAACCTCACAGCCCGTGCCGAAGTCTCCGGTTCCCCTGGTTTATCACAAAGGCACCATTGCTAGGCGGGGCTTTTGTTCTCCTAAACTCACCTGGTGTCCTTCAGAAGAGGAGATTTTTCTGCAAGTAAACGGGGGAAGTGACTGGGTTTCGTTACGTCAGAAGTAGGCTGTTTTGCCCGTGGTCATTTGCTTGTCGGAAGCAGCCGGGGTACGGATGGAGTCGGCTGTTTTGTGAGCAACAGCCCCAAAACAAAGCTGGCTTGGAGTCGCTGGGGTTTGTGTCACCTCTCTTGCTTTGAGGGACTCTGGTTTCATTATCAGATAATTAGTTCCTATACAGACGTGTATGTGTCATGAACTTGTTAGAATTTTTGAGGTTGTCTCTTTTCCTCCCCTTTTAAAACCAAGCGATCAAAAAAAAGAGACGTCTCCAGATGTGCTCCTTGTTAACACGAGGAGAGTGCTGAACCCTCTGGGAGGTCAGGGGTGTACGCCTTTGCAACAACCGGGGTTTTTTTTATCATCTGGCATTTTATCCTCTGTAAAGCTCAACAGTGGCACTGATACCTCACTACCAGGTTTGTGTGGTAAAAATGAAAGGGGATTTAAAAAAAAAAAATGAAGTATGGCATAGGAACGTAGATGGTCTTTTGTTGTACATTGAATTGTGAGAACCCAGGGACAGCTGAGCCTTTCTCATTCTATTTACTTTTTTATGTTAATAAGGAGGCTAATTTAAAATGAGAGTCCTTGTAGTCGGTAATAGAGGGGTTTGTGCTGATCAAAAAGCTGCTCTGAAAACCAGAGGGCTGGGATCAAGGACGGAGATGTTTTGTTATTCAGGTGCTGAGACTAGTCATTTTGGGTTTAAAGATGCCTGCGTGCACCACGCTCGGGTCTCTCGTTGTTCAACATCTCCAACAAGTTCCTGCAAATCAGCTGAGGAATATTTCCAGAAAACGACAAATATGTGGAAAATGTTAATGGTGAGATAATTTTGAATTCATGAGAACAAATATTTGCATCGAGAATGTGATTATAAGAGTTACACTCATGAAACGGTAACGCAGGCTGGGATTTATGTACCCAATTACAATTAACCCACGGTACCAACATTTCAGCTATTGAGTTTTCACAAGCAGCTCCTCATTCGGCATCCGCAGGTGAAGAGTTATTAGCAGGAAATTTCACCGTAGCCTTGGTATAAAAATAAAATTGATAGCGGGGAGAAGCAGCCTGTGCTTGTGCAGCGCTGCCGTGCCCTTGTCTCTCACCATCTGCACTTCCTGCATGCATTTTGCTTTTATAAAGGTATTTTTAGCCCTTTCTCTTTCCTTATAGCCTCACTACTCTCGATGATCCCTCTTTAAAATGCTGCAAAGAAAGCAGGAGCCTTTTTTTTTTTCAAAGGTGCTGAAGTCCCGTCAGCCAGGGCTCAGGGATGACAATGGGGCTGTGGCTTCCCCTCCGTTCAGAACAATCCATAGAGCAGCTACAGGGAGAGGTGACCTGTGGACACTGTCCATTTTCCGCTAGATAAAAAAGTCAGCCAGTCGTCGGTTCCTATAGCTGAAGAGGCTGGAACCTGCCGGGGGACCTGAAGGAAAGTGAAATGTCAGATGAGAATGGCAACTCAGGGAACCTCTGCCGAGGGGCTGGTTCTTGTCCGCATCCCGCTGGAGGGAATAAAGCTGGTCCCCGGGTGGGGATGAAAGAGCCTGTCCAGCCCCTGGGGTCAGGGTGAGCCGGAGGCGGGTGAGGTCTCAAAATGCCGGATTTGGGCAAGAATCGCTAAAACAGGACCTTAACAGGAGGCTTCATTACACTTTGTTTTCTTTCTCTGAGTTTTTACCCAGCTCATGTATAAATCCTGCTCTCGTGATAAATCCTTCCTGAGCCAAGAGGTGACTGTTCTGACAAAACGCTCGCGCACTGCCAAAACCCTTCTTCCTAAATTTCCCAAAACCTGCTTTTCTGACTCAGACGTGCCCCCAGCTAAGGGAAGGGAGAGAAACTGTGCCGGTCCTTCACGTAAAGGTCTGTTCTGCTCAGGCGCCGTGTGAATTCACCTCTTGAGTTTTGGATGACAATTCCCCCCCTGTAACTACAGAGAGGAGTGATTGACGCTGATGTACGATGTGCTCACGATCTTACCCTCCCACTCAATTTAATTTCCACCACTGCACATGGTTTTGAGGCAACAGCCATGGAAGATTACAGTCAAATTAGATTCTTTGTATTAAATATTTTTCTCCTACTGAAAAACATGAGGAAATTAAACCGAGAGTATTTAACAAAACATGCCAAAAAGTAAAGCTGCTAAGCTCTTACGATTTTTCTTTTTGTTTTTACTGTGCGCCTCGCTATACTCGCATAATTACAGACATCCATGAAATTAAAACTGCAAATCGCTGGTGTAAGAGAGCGGAGAAGCTGTGCTATGAAACATTTAAAATTACTGCGATGTGACATTTTTTTCCATCCTTAAAGGAGCCGTGGGTGATCAGTAAGGAAGAAAAGTCCTGGTCAAACTCTGCTGACAACTGTGTTAATTGTATTGGGAGATCAGAGGGGAGCTCTCAGGTGTCATTGCAGCTGACACCAGCAGAGTTTGCAAGTGTGCGGGGGATACTGCCCTCTGCAAGAAAGAAACTCCTACACTTGCTCAAGAGGCTGTAAAACTTTACCTTTTCTTTGTACATTTAGCTCTAATCCTCGGGTATAGCCCCGTGTTTGACATCTCAGTTTCCAAACCAAGTTGTGTGCTGCTCTTAATAATCCTCTTTTTGGTTGTATTGCTGTTCATGGGCCGTTACAAAATTCAGCAGAAAGGTTAGGATTTATTTTTCATCTAAGAACATTTTTTAAAGGGTTTTCTTGGGGATGGGGGAAGGAGGGTGGCTCACCACTACCCAAAAAGCAGTCAAACCCAGGCCTTTTCCTAGCAGGCTCCGGACTAGAAAAGAGCTGAGTTCTCTCTTTTTTAATACAAGCCACCTTACAGCACAAGGTAGAGGAATTGATACACCCTCACCCAGGTTATCAGAAGCGTTGAAAATATTCATCGTTAAATAGCGGTGATATAAACAAAAAGTAACACCTCCAGCCGTTGAGATTAAAAGTGGATTTACTTTATTTTTCCCAAGTAGAGTGCCGTGAGAGCTCTGCGCAAGCACTGTGCGACAACTGCGTGGTAGAGACGCGGCATGGAAAAAGTAAAGCTTTTAAAGGGCATTCACAAGGCAAAGTAATTAAATCAAAACCCCCCAGAAACAGAAACAAAAGGGCCCCCACCTCTAAGTCAGTGATTTGTAAGGTGCATTTTAAATTGGTGCTGCCAACCAAAACTTTCTCTTGAAAGACTGTTAGCACAGCGTAACGTGCTCTTGGTCTATTTTAATGCCATTTTAATTCCGTTGTTTTACCAGCTTTAGATAAAGCTGTTCCTTTCTAGGCTCCTATTGCAAAGAAATAACTTACACCTTCAGATACCTGGCAGTTTGTCCTCTTCTCCCGTTATTTTGAGGAAGCTGCAAACAATAGGGTTTATTTGCTATTCTTTCTTGCTGCGCTTAAAGCCATCAGTGCTGAGAAGAGTCTCCTGGCTTGTAGCATTCTTCAACGTGAGTTCAGAAGTGGGTTTTGGCACACGGGCTCCACTCCGTCCTCCAAGTTTGTGCTTAGATTTCAGCAGCTTTCCCCCTGTGCTCAGTGTCTGTAGGATGAGAACAATTTCCTGATTTTCATCACAACAGGCAATGCTGGTTTTTTATTGGCCATGGAAAATCAGTTTTCTTTAAAATGTAAATTTTGAAAATAGTTATATTTTTATCTTTCATTCCTGAGGTGTCGCAGACTTTACAAACCCTTTTTAATCTTGGACTGATTGATGTCAACGGGAGTTTTCCACTGGCTTCGATAGATCTTGGACTGGTCCCAGGGTGCAGCAATGCAACGATCTCTGGGAGGGAATGCAGCAGCTGTTAAACCTCATGAGGTGATGCTCTAGGACAAGCCGAGATGCTTTATCAGGCTGAATAAAATAGAGGTAGCTTGTGGGTAAGGCATCTGTGAGCCCCTGAAGCGGTAAGAGGTCAGAGATGGGTCTGGGCAAAGAGCCTGGATTTAATGACACCTCCAAGCGCGTCATCTGCGGTCTCTGCCTGAGCACGGGAGGTGCCGGAGGACCGAGGTTCAGGAGA
>NW_008824587.1:3337427-3342283 GCF_000699105.1 Pygoscelis adeliae
CGCTGCCGAGGTGGCGTGCTCCGAGGGGTGTCCGTGGGGTCTGGGATTAGGGATGCAGGACGAGAAGGGGTGAACCGTTTGATGCTCATCTCACAGTTGCATTGCGTGGGAAGAGGAAATGAAGCCTGGTATTGCTGGGGAAGAAAGAGGGGCAAGGGGGGGGGGTCCAGACCTCAAGAAGAGGGATGGGGTGGGGGGTGTCACTCCATGGGGAGACCCGACAGCCCTCGCGTTGCCCCATGTGCAGGCACTGGGGCGGGGGGGGGGGGTCAGGTCCCCAGTACAGGCTAGGGGTGCACTGGACTGTCCTCTTCTCCAACCACTGCTTGTAGGAAGGTGTTTCTCCCACCAGGATTTAATTATATCCCATTAAGTGTCTGCACATTGTGTTTCCACTGCTAGTTAAAGAAACAATGCCGTGGTGTGTGGGGCACGTACTTGTAGTTGCTCAGGGACCGGCTTATAGAAATATCCTAATATGTGGTATAATATAGACATAAATCACACCACTTTTTTGTAACGTGCTTGATCAATCTGTGCTACAGATCCCCCCGCTCCTCCCATTCATAATGATCTGTCCGTCTGCAGTGCGAGATTAATAGTAGCCAGTTGGAGAACATTAAGATGACATTATCTGGAAAGAGAGCAAACACCATTTGGATGAAGGATTGTAATGGGATTGACATTCCCAGTTTCTGTGGGAAAAGGTGACTGACCGCTTGTGCCCGTGGAAAAGCCCCTGATGCGTAGATTGGCATTAAACCCGGCCCGCAGCAAGGCGCGGGTACTTGTGTTTTGCTCAGAGAGATGGTGGTTCAACCTCGGGGCCAGGACGGCACTGAAGGGGCCAGGTGGTGGCACAGCTCCATGAAACGCTGACGATTATCAAGCGCATCACCCAAGGGTTTGGGAACACCGAGATACCAGACGCGTGGGACTAACAGGTACCTTCCCACACACAGCCCTGCGTGAAGAGCTGGTAGATTTTCTTTTAAAGATCTAAAAGCCAAGGGGTGAGACCCGAGACGCTTTAAAAACACCATCCTCCTTTCACGCACTTTCAAGCAGCTCAGCGCAAGAAGCAGCTGAACGTCCTCTCCTCTCCTTAGCTCCCTCTTCGTTTCCCAGCTCTGCTTTGAGGTCCTCTGCACAAAGGTAACTCCACGACATGCGGATGTCCTCTACTTGTCCTGCTCTGAACTGTTCGGTTGCAGCTTTTTCTCCCGAGCTCGGAGCTAAAAATACTTTAAAGGTAAACCCTGGGGTGGCTCTTCCCACCGATTCATTCTCCTCCTGCCTCCTCCTTCCCAGGCAATTTCCCCCGCAGCCAAGCTGGCTCTTTCATCCCAGTGGAAACTCGGTATTGATCTCGCCACTTTACAAAGGGAGGGAAAACACGGCCCCTTTCATCTTCTCCTTGCATAGACTGATCCCCTTGTCCGGTTTGCATTTGATGACGGGAGGATTTTAATCCAGAAGGATTGGAAATCTTTACCTGATCAAAGAGTCCCCCTGCACGGCAAGGGCTTCAGACGGGGGCTGCAGCTGCAGCAAGCAGGTGGAAAAATAGGGAAGCAAAAGGGATGCCCGGCTCGGAACCGGTCTCAGGTGTTTCTGGGGAAGTAATTGTAAAGTGGGCTCAGCCAAGCATCATGTGGCATAAACCCTCGCGTGGGACAGCTGCTGCCACCTCCTCAAATGAAATCCAAACTCTTGTGTGTTTGTTTTAACCCCACCCCCACCCCGTTCCACTTCTTCATTAACTCAGTCATTTTTGAGCATGAACACCCAAGCTGTAAATCTGGGGCCATTTAGCAGGTGAGGTGAACTGTGAAAAGCAGATTTGCACAATTTGCAGATTGCTTGTTGAGGTGAGAGCTAATGCTGCTGACTCACAAGCTGATCTGATGCTGTTGGCAATCCCTCCCCGGTCTCCAGCTATTTCTATCCAGCCCTTCACCCCTCTCAGGTTTTGGCAGCATCCAAAGTTTATTCCAAGAACAGAAGTTTTCTGGATCCAGCAAAGCCCCCTGTTTTTCCCCAAACCGTGCAAATACACCATTGCCTCTTCCAGACCCTGGCCCCAAAGCTGCATTTAAGTGGTCTCAGCTTAGACTAGCAATTAGTATTCAGGCAGGAGAGCCGGCTGCTGGCGGGAGCTGGAGGGATGCCTCAGCTCGATCTTTATTCATAATCCGAAAGGCGTGTTTGCTCTCCGGGTTTGGGTTGCTGCAGTGCTGGAAGAGGCTGAGCCACAGAGGACCTCTCGGGCGCTCCAAGGTTCTGCTGGTTTTTAGCATTTCGGGATCATTTCTGAGCTCAGGCTCTCGCCGAGCCCAGGAGGGGCAGAAAACCCTCCCGGCGCAGGGCTGGTGCCGGCAGTGCCCACCCAGGGCAAACCTCGCCAGCGCCGGCTGGCTGAGCGGCAGCGGGCACCTCCCTTCATGTCTGCTTGGTTTTCTCTCCCCATCACAGCCACCTCTCGTCGGTCCTCATCTCCTCCGCACGCTGGCATAAAACCGCCTCCAGGTACAAGCTTTGTGGTGGTTTCCATTGCTCAGGTGGAAATCTGTTTCAGCGGCGGCGGCCAGGCAGGGGAGAAGGGTTTCCCTGCCCTGAGCATCGCTCCCGCTGACCCTTCAGCTCCAGGGCCTCCCAGGCGGGGGAAAACCACTTGTTCTTCCAGCCCAAGGGCCTTTAGTCTGGGCTTTGTGCAGAAACAGGGATGACTTTTTCAATCTCGCTGCGGTTTGCATCCTTCTCGCAGAGGATAAGAAGCTCTGGAAGTTTAGCAACATCTCCCAGGGTGAAGCCTGCACCCACTGTGTCCCTGGGCTGGGATTTGTTGGGAGAAGGGGGTGAGGGACGCGATGCTCTCGGGGAGCAGGTTTTCGCCATGCCTCCCTGGCTGGAGACACCATGGCGTCCTGAGCAGCCGCAGAACAGCTGCCACGAGACAAACATCTTGAGAACTCCGTCCTCGCGCTGCCTGGG
This sequence comes from Pygoscelis adeliae, assembly GCF_000699105.1. Taxonomy (NCBI): domain Eukaryota; kingdom Metazoa; phylum Chordata; class Aves; order Sphenisciformes; family Spheniscidae; genus Pygoscelis; species Pygoscelis adeliae. The sequence goes on from NW_008824587.1 coordinate 3,340,422, forward strand.
GAAAGGCAGTGATAGATTAATCTGAACAAAGATTAATCAATAATTTATGCTGGTGTTTTCACTCACCTGGGGCTTAGACAGACTTTGATATGATTTGATGGGGTCGGACCCACCTTGCTTTAATTAAACGTGATGGTGAAAATTAAAAGGAAAACCTATCGGCTAGTGGAACTGAAATCAATCTGTGATCAGTAACGAGAGACTGATTAAAGAGGTGATGCCCAGGAACGAAAGGACAGATTCAGCAGATGCTTTCTGAAGGCCAGATTAGCGGGACATATTGAATGTAAATACACCTATTGGCGTTTTGTCATGGCGTGGCCTTTAGCGAGCGAGCTGTTTGTATGCGGTGATAAATGGCTTTGCATCAGGGAGGGTGCTGCGGGAATTCAGGGCTGGACTGGACGCTCTCCCACAGCATCGCGGGGGTGTTGGCTGGGGACAGGGTGGAGGGGGGGAGCCGGGGCAGCGTCAGCAGAAGAGCTGAGCTCGGTGCACCCGCCGCCCCTTGCTCGGTGGGGTACAGGCAGGTTAAGGCAGCGGGAAATGCAGTTTGTCTGGTTCTTTGGCAGTGAGTTGCCTGCCAGCGGCCTTGTGCAAAGGCAAACCCGTGCAGGACCCCGGGCACGGCAGGGGACGGGGTCTGGGTGCAGCCGGCTCCCGCGCCTGCTCTTGCCTTTCTCTCCAGCTGCCAAGCTGCGGTTGGGCTTTGTAGAAGCGGAGCTGCAGCGGCATCGCAAAACACGCTCCGGACTGAGAGCAGAGGGGGATTAACAACGGACCCGGTGCTTTGCAGGGGCTAATTAAGCAGTGTTGCATCCACCCGGGGAAATGGAGATGCTCTAGGAGGAGAGATGCTGTAGGAAGGAGGTTGAGACCGGTGCTCTGACGGCACAAGGCTTGGGGTGGGGAAGACAGAGAGACCAAAACCAGCGCTTTCAGGAGGAGAGGACTTCGCCCTGAGAATGGGGCAGGGCTCTGGGGGCCCCCCAAGTGGATTAGGGCTGGTTGGTGGAACTCATGGGGAAGGGAGCAGTTCTGGGAGCAGATACTGCTCTGGGCTCTTTGTTGCTGTCAGTAGAACTGTAAAATGTCCTGAAATTCAGAAATTATGGCGGGGAGGGATGCTTTCCTCCGGTGAAGCTCTCGCCTGCCCCCAGAGCAACTGGGCAAGGCACCGAGTTAGCACATTGGGGTGCTTTGCTGCGGCACGTTGGGCTGCGGGTTCGCGAGCGGCTCTGCCGTCCTTCCCCCACCGCCCCGGCACCAGCATCGCCTTGCGCCGTTCCCCCTGCAAACCCTCCTGCAGGAGCCGGCCTCGCCTGGGCCTCGCCAGGGCAGTGAGGGAAGAGCCTGGCCTCCACGTGCTGGAAGTGCTCCCGGTTGCGATGCGAAGCCTGGAGCATCCCTGCGTGCAGGGCGGTTGCCCGTCTCTCTTTGCAAGGCTAGATTTTTCCTCTGAAGAGCAAAGAGAAAAATAAGCTGAACGGTTTCCTCTCTCTCCATCCCACCCTCGACTCTGTTCCGTACCAGACAGGGGGGACGAGCAGTATTTTTCCAGTCCCCGCGTGCCCCTATCCTCTGCTCTCCTCCGCATCTGCGGCTCCGCGAAAGACACTTGTAGAGCCCGGAAGGTACGGGGGACGGCAGGGATGGGGACGGGGTCGGGGTCGGGGACGGTTCCTTCCCTCGGCTGCTGCAATTGCTCTTTTTTAACTTCCCTGTCGCTTTGCAGGGGGAAATAGCCGGCAGGGAGGCAGGCGCTGGCTGCAGCGAGAGGTGCGGGATTTTAAGAGTTTCAGAGGCTGCAGGTGGGGGATGGAGTCACCGTGGGCCAGGCAGAGCCGGGGACGAGGGGCCCT
>NW_008824587.1:3342915-3349337 GCF_000699105.1 Pygoscelis adeliae
CAGGCCTGTTTTGCTCCTCTGGCTCTCAGCAGGTGGCTGTGGCAGGGGCAGCATCCCACCGCGACTGGATGGCTCCACCGGCCAAGCTGTGCCAGAGCAAGGTCTGATGCCTCAGCCCTGGGTGAAACTATAACCTCTGCCTGAAGGGAGATGCTTCCCAAGGGCATCCCCCGCTCACGTGTGCCCGCGGAGCACCTCAGGGCCGCCGCTGACCGCTGGTATCTGCAAAGCCCCTGCTGCCCCAAGCCCTGAAGTTCAGGGGGTTTGAATAACACCTCGGTTTCTGCCTCACCACCCTGGGAACTGAGGCTGCAGCACGGTTCCCCCGCTGCCGCCTGCTCCCGATGGGCAGCACACGGATCCCCTTGGAAAACGAGGGTCGGAGGAGCTCTGTGCACGGCGGCACGGGTGGGAGAGGGGATGGCTGGGGCTGTTGGCAAAAAATGCCCGGGGAGGCTCAGTGGGGGCTGAGGACCTTTCCTTGGTGGTGCTTGGGCACGGGGCAGGGGTGTGTTGCTAGAAAAGCTGGACTGCAAACCCCCTGGGAGCATCTGCTCTGCTGCCCAAAGGGCCAGCCCGGGCTGCCGAAACTGCCTCCAGCCCCTGGGCTAAACCCCTGTGACAACATACAGGTGCTTTAACCGGTGTTTAATGTTTTCCAGGTTACGTGGTAGCATTTGTTAGCTGGCTCTTCAACAACTGCTTAAAATCAACCGAGCAAAGCTGCGAACGTCGTAAGGAGAAGAGCTTCCAGCTTAACCCCACTGATGGACGCTCGCTGCAAAGCGGGATGCTGTAAAACCGCACTGAACACCCGCGCGCCGACTCCAGGAGATCCCAGGAAGGGAAAAGGTGGTTGAGAAGATTTCATAAGGAAAAATTAATGATAAAAATATTCTGTTGCAAGTCAGCCAGAAGTTGTAGACTCAGATCCCTGCGTTGGTTTACAGCTGGGTTCGCGGCGGTGGTGGGGGCAGGCGGTGCAGGGAGGCGTCCTGCAGCTGCATCCGAATCGGGGGGGGGACCCGTTCAAATCAGTGCAAAAAAATCTTTGCTGTCGTGAAGTTTATTTAGGAAAATGAGAACAAGAGGCGGCCCCTGCCCTGCTGAGGTATGCACTTGTGAAGCTGTCTGAAAGCCCTTGAGGGCAGCATGCACCGCCGCTGCCATCAGCCTGCCATGGAGAGGAGGAGGGAGGCGAGATGGGAACTCTTCGCCTTCCTGCCCCCCAAATCACCCCGAAGCGCTGCTGTCCAAGCCCAGAAAGCCCCTTCCCGGTGAGCGGGGTTTGCAGCTGGGCGAGGCAGAGCTGGGGGCTTCTGCGGCCTCGTGGAGAGAGAAGAGCCGAGGCCAGAGCCGTGTCCACTGCAGCCCCTCGTGCTCAGCGCGGCCGAGGTCTTCTCCAGACCCTCGCTCTGCCCCGGGAAGGGGCTGGGGTTGGGGCCGGACCCTCGGTGGCTCCACAGGCCCCTGTTTCGTGGCTTTCGCTCCAGGGTGGGATTTTCTTTGTCACTCCAAAGAGCTCTTGTTTGCCAGAACAGCAAAACTGGTGCAAAATATTCATCGGGATATTCCCACACCGCGGGGAGGAAGGTGAGTCGGGAGGTTTTGCACCCCTTCACCCGACTCATCCAGGTTTTCATTTGTTCGCTGTAGAGCAAGAAGACGGGATGAAGTCTGCTCCACGTTGGACCCAGGAGAAGATTCGCAGGGACTTTGGGGTCACCTCTCCCAGCGAGTCCTGCAGGTCCTCAGCTCCCAGGAGCTGATGGGCATCTCACTGCTGCATCTCCCGAGAGGGGAGAGGATGCCCACATGGATACAGGCGCTCTGGGCTAGGTCTCTTCAGTGATAAGCTGTTTCAGGCTGATGGAAATGGTTCACAAACTTGTGCTGAATTAGACGAGGAGTTGATGAATGGGGGTTGGGTCTTGTGTCAAAATGTTTCTTCATAATACTTAAAAAATGGAGTATCTTGACTCTTTGTTTTGAAATGATGTTAAAATAACTAAATTTGGCCAATACCAATTTCAACCTAAACAGCGTGAGACATTAGGGTTGGTGGTGAAACATTTTCAGTATTTTTTTCATTTGCTTCTTTTGACAAGGGAAGGAAAGCGGCAGCTTGGGGGGGGATTTTTTTTTTCTTTCTTTTCTTTCCTGAAGGCCACAGCAGTTTTTACAGCTCTGCCTTTTGCCAGGTAGGTGGAGGTGGTAGGGGACAGTGAAGCAATTCCCGCTATTTAATTCTTGGCCTATTACATAGAGGAGAAGGAAGATATTTAAACAACAGTAATTTATCTCCACCGTGCCGAGCGCACGAGGGCTTTTCTGCCTTCCCCTCTGCAGCGCGGCGGGCGCGTCTGCCATCCTGGCACCTTCCTGCAGACCCCGGGTTCCCCTCGCTGGCGAGCAAAGCGACGCAGAAGCCGCCCGCGTTGGACACGTGGATGGTTAATCAGCTGATTAATTAATCAGTCTCTGGGATCCAGCTGCCAACTCAATTTAGCGGCGTTTAGTTTCTCTCTTTGGTGGAGTAATGATGCTCATGACAACTTTTCCGTCGGACCGAGAGATGGACCCGCAGCAGCGAAAACATTTTACGTCAAGAGCTTGATCTGCTCAGTCCCCCCCGCCTGCCACGAAGGAGGCACAGCTGCGCCGAGAAGGAGATAAACACTTGAAACGCGGGATGAAGGAGGCTTCAAACATCTCTGCTGCCTGCAAAATAGTTTTCTGTTTCCAACTCCCTTTCTGAAAGCCACAGAGATCACAGGGAGATGCTCAGAACAGGTGGAAATCTGCGGCGAGACATTACTTATTCATAAAATAATGTGTAATCATTCCTGTAAAGCGTTGGGGTTGGAAGGGTCACTGTAATTCAGATGAAACCTGCTTACTCGTTTCTATTTCAGGGGCGGTGGAGCCCGGTGCCGAGTGGGACGAGGCTCCTCCGGCGCTGGAGGGGAGCGGGGGCACTCGTCTTTCTTGCAGTTGGAAAAACACAGAGAAGGCTCGGAAAGGTTTTTTTTTGTTGGAAAAAGCTGCTTGAAACACGGTCCCTGTTGATCAGGTGAAGAGCAGAGCAGCTTCCCGCTCTGTCCCACTGCAGAGGGGCAAAGCGAGCTCCGTGTCTCAGAGCCGCATCCACGGGGTCTGTGCGGCATCACTCCGTGCTGCCTCCACGCCAGCTGTGTGACCAGGACGCCGCGGAGGTGCCTCCTCGGGGCTCGATAGCCAAAAAGCGGGAGGGAGCTGGGCTCTGTCCCACGTTTCCTGGGGTACCTGTAGGAGCTGAGAGGTGCTGCGGGATGTGCGCCGTCCCTGGGTGCACTCCTCTCCCCCCCCACTGCTGCTGCAAGCGCCGAGGTGACGACCACCGGCTGCTGCCTCCGTCCCGCGGGCAGCTGCCATTCCTGTGCTCCGGCTCTTCCTCGGTCAGGTTATTCCTCTTCAAAAATGGTGGCACGAAAGCCAGTGGGAAATGAGTCATCTTGTGAAAGGGGGAAACCTGTTTCATTAATCGATAGGAGCTCAAATGCTCCTCGCTGGAGCGCTGTGGTGCGATTACAGTTACGAGATTCGCGAGTAGTTATCGCGTCGCTGCTAATTCATTTGCTGGGTTAGAGTATCCGGCAAAGGTTGAACACGGACTGCAGGCAAGGAGTCTCCCGCAATAATTCACCCAACATAGAAAACGAAGCGAAATGACAGCTGATGGACACCATCGACGTGGAGGACTTCATCCCACGTGGGAATATCACCGCATCCAAGGCTGGAGCCGGCAGCTTCACTGCAGCCGATGTCCCGAATGGCAGCGTGGAAGCAAGGAAACCTCTTTTTTGTCAAATCTGTGCTGGTGGTTTGGGAAACCAGAATTTATTTGCTGTTAGCACTTTTTACTTTGAAAATGCATCATAAACCTGAACAACACCCACGGTGCTGCTGTCAGTCAGACACGGGCACCTCCATCCTGCAGATGGAGAAGGCACGGTGGTGAAGGCGGGATCCCCACATCCCCCCCCAGCACAGCAAGGGCAGGGGGCTGCGGGGGACCCCATGTTGTCCAGCCCATGCTGGTTCCTGGTGGGGTCACCTGAGATGGGCACTGGGTCTCCGTGCCTGAATGCCACCTCCTGGGGACAGCTGCCCTGCCCAAGGTCACCCGTGCTGTGCACGTGGGTCCTCGAGCATCCCGGCTCCTCGAAACTCTCACTGCACATCAGATCTTTTAAAACAAAAAAATAGGAGACAGCTGATCCTGGATGCTCAAAGGATGTCTGAGAACAGACTTTCCCAACAATCCCACTCTTGCATACGTGGCCGTGACCTCTCTGGGGCTCCTGTCCCGGCTGGGCCCCCCCAGCTGGCTGCTGGCACTGACTCCTCCTGAACGGCCCCAGGCGCTTAACAGGGCCTTGGAAAAATGCCCAGGCTGCTCCTGCTCAACGCCAAGATTTCTTTAGCTTGCAGTCAAATATTAGGGCTGGTGCTGCATGTTTGATTGCATTTCTAATGCTCCTGCCCTTCCCGGAGCTGGGAATTGCTTCTCCACCTGAAAGCAGAGGGTGCACAGGGGCTCCTGTGCAAATCGGTCCAGAGAAGAGCCCAAAAGTCCCAGAAGGGACTGAGGTGCTTCCAGGGATGGGGCTGGAGCTTGGCTCGGGGTGAACATCACCCCGGGGCATTGGGCAGCAGCTATCCTGGGTCTCTGGATGAAGCTGCTCCTTCCACCCCCTCCCAGAGCCCTTGGTCCTTTGATCGAACTGAAATACTTTCTGTGTCCCCTCGGATGCCGATAGCAGAGCTGTGACGTGCCGCAGCCCAGGTCTTCAGGACAAACCCAGATTTTCCTGCAAAGCCAGGTGCTGGGGGGGTCTCCATCCCCTTGGTGCACCCCACCGCCTGTTTGGTACAAGGCTCTTCGCTGCACGTTGCCTCCTGACCTTGGGTAAGTCATTTGCAAGGTGGGTCCTGGGGAGGTTCAGGCTGGACGGGGCCTCGGGAGCAGCCCGGGTTCCTCTTCCCTTCTGTGTGCAAAACTTAGGAAAATAAAAAAAACCCAAACCAAACAACAAACCAACAAATCAAACCCAACTAGTTCTTCAGCTTCATTTGGACGGAGGCCTAAAACACAGTCTGGCGAGGCCTCGCACAGCACAGATGGTAATCCTATATGGGGCTACTGACTCACGGCACTAAAAAAAACCTGTTAGTCAACGTTCAAAAGGGCTGGAGCTCCTGAAGAAACCCTCCATGGTCCCCAGGGGGATGCTCCGCTTGGGGACTGCTATGGGCAAGGGACCGTGCCCCAGGGGCTGCATCCCCCTGCGATGCTCCCGGGGCCGATGGGTGTTGAGCGCTCGAAGCCTCGGCGGGGTAATGAGGTGGATGTTATCGACCGGGGTTTTTGCCTCCCCCTCTCCTGTTTACTGATTTCCCATCCCTCCTCGGCGCACTGCACTTTCTAATCCATCCAGGTCACGGCCCGCTCAAGCGGGGCTAGCCATGGGGTCAGCACTAACGATATGCTAATGAGCCTGGGGCAATCAATTCCCCCTAATCATGCGATCGATCCCCACTGCAGGAGTTTCTGATCTCAGGCTGTGCGGGAGCAGCATCCGATTTTAATGTGGAGGGGCTCTTTGAAGCCGCTTGTCACAGCGGGACCGGACTTGGAGGAGACTTACAGGGCTTATAATAAAAAAAATAATTAAAAAAAAATTAAAAAGAGGGTTTGGGGATTGGAGCATCCTTTTGAATCCAAGTGCCGCTCTCTGGTCTGCTAATGAATAAAAGCTTGTTGGCAGCGGTGGGCCGGGGCACACAGGGGTCTGGTCCAGGTGGAGGGGATGGGGATGCTGCAGCACCCAGACCCCAGGGGAGGGGGGAGGCTCCTCCCTGCTCACCTTTGTGCCATCGATGAGGTCTCGCAGATGCGGCATTTTGTGCATGCCCACGTGCACCCTCACGTCTGCCCCGGCAATTCCCGTATCTCTCTCGGCAGCAGCCCCTTCCTCGCAGGAGATGTCCCACGTGCAGGTCCATTCCTCCGCCATGGGGCACGTCGTCTCTCAGGGCATTGGGAAAACAATGCCAATGCTGCCCAAGCAGAGCTTTCTCCAGAGGGACACTAGGAAGGTAAGAGGTTTCCGGGGGTTTCTCTGCTGCTGCCGGTCTGGTAGAGCCTCGTGCGTGGAGGTGCTCGGAGGGACGGACACAGCCCATCCTGCACCCGCTGCAGCACCCAGGGGATACACAAGGACAACGTCGGTAGGACAGATCCCAGATCCCCTCCTTGGTCATTGCCTTTTTGCTGCAAGAAAAGCAGCATTTGCTTTCCCCTCCCCTCCTGTTTCCTCCATGGCCGGTGAAACAGGACCGTTTGCTCCCAGCCCTCCCTGCCGTGGGGGCCCCTTCCC
>NW_008824587.1:3349774-3352706 GCF_000699105.1 Pygoscelis adeliae
CTGGAGGTGCCTGCCACAAAATAGTGGCTTTTTAGTGGTTTTTAGGTTTTCTGTCTCCCATAGTAGCCATAAGCAGATGCACGAGAGCAAGCAGGAACAGGTCAGGGTGTTTGATCCCCCATAATATTTTGTGTTTGAGCCCTCTAATAGTTTTTTAGTGTCAACTGTTTTTGGCTCAGGGAATTTCTTGAGCCTGGTGTGGTTTGCCCTCATCTCTTTGAGCTCCTTATCCACTCTCCTCTTTAGCCTACATGAGTTTTTTTTCCACCTGCATCACCCTTGGGTAAAGATTTCAGCAGCTCGGCTGACACTTATGTGGGAAAACCCATTTAACCACCTCTAGTCCTTGCACGGGGAAAGCCTCTCTTCCCGGCAAAGGGGAATTAAAAATCCCCCTGTGTTGCCTGAATCCTCCCCTCTCTACCTGGAAAAGGAGGAGGCGATGGGAGGGCAGCTCCGCCGCCTGCAAACCCTGCACACGCTTCGCAGATGTTGGGTTTCAGTGTCTCGTTGCATCTGGAAAGGCTGGAATTGAAGTTGCATGTGTGTCATGTCGCATGGTCCCAGTGTGGGTTTATGGATGTGCACCCACCTCGGTCCTCCAGCGTGCGGCTTTAATGGGAAACACTCTTACACCGAACCCAAACCGCTCCTCCGTGGCCTCGTGGCGATGCAGAGTTCTTGGCACGGCCCCACTCAGCCAAGCGAAGCAAGGACAGTGGCAGGGCCGGACCCGTTCCTCGGACTGCCAACAGGACTGCCGTAGCCAGGACTGCCGGCATTGCCACCTGGCAGGCTCAGTAGGTTCATTAGAGGTACTGGGATTCATGCTTTTGCTTTGGGCAAAACCCTCTCTCCAAAACAGCCGTGCCCCGAATTAACCCAGGCTGTGCTCAGAGCCCTCTGTGGATCCACGCAGATGAGTTAACCGGGGCTCGGATCCAGTATTCTCACTTGGTCATGCCCAGTTACTCCAAGAGAAGTAAAATAAGGATCAAAAGAGCAAGAAATGCACTTAAAAAATGACCAGCATCTCTGAAGTGACAGCGCCTGGGAGCAGAAGGAGCAAACCAATCTCTGGGAGGAAAAGGCACCGGCAGCACCGAAAAGAGATTGGGTGCAGGGGATGGCTGGGGGTCCCACAAACGAGATGATCGAGGAGCTGCTTGCTCGAATAACGTGGCCGGCGAGACAGCTCTCAGGGCCCATTAGGAAGTCATCAGTATTGCCCGCGGTGCGGCCATGCCAGCACCCGGTGCTCCGGCTCGCCGGCGGCGTTTGCCCCGTGTTTGGGTGGGGGCAGCGTTAGGGAGGGGTTGGGTGTGTGTGGGAGGGTGAATCTTGTTGGACACGTTTTCTGGCAGATCAATTAGTTCTGCACCTTTTTTCCCCTGATCTACCTGTCAGTCCCAGTATTATTGTTAGTTAGAGTGTACGTCCAGAGTTAGCTAATGCAGCGTGAGCGGCCGGCTGGCCTGTCATTAGCCACGCTCGTGGTAGAGGCCAGGGCTGATCTGATTACGTATCCCGGCATCCTCACCAGCACAGCCCATGCCGAGGGTCACGCTCACGCCTGCAGTTCTCGGGTACCGGTAACCATCGGCTGCTCTGGGTCCTGCCAGCGTTACACAGCGGCTCCTGACAGCACCTCCTTTGCTGAGTCAGCGGGTTCCTCGCTCCGGCTGAGTCAGCAAAAAGCACCATCCCACCCACCCGCCGGTGCCGGGCTGTGCCCTAGGGAAGACCGGTGCTGCATCAGAGGGGGAACACCCGCAGGCACCTCCCCAGCAAACGAAGCGGTGGGTGCAATGTTGTTTCTACCAGTTTGATGCCATCTGCGACCAGACGGTGATTCCGGCGTAATGCCAGCACAGAGGTGACCAGACAAGAATTTGGCCCCACAGGCAGACTCAATGGCAGGTCGGTGTCTTGTGTGGTGATGTTACGGCAGTTTTGGTCCCATAACCGCAGCCCCGGGGCTGGATTTACTGCTGCCTTGCTGGGCTCTGAGGTCCCCTGGCCACAGACACGGCGGGGGGGCCCCCCCCACAGCTGTAGGGCTTTGCAGGCCAAAGCCACCTCCCTAGGTGGAGCATGGGGTTCCCCAAACATGGGGGTCGCTGCAGCCTTCGAGCTTTCCCAGCCCGCCGGGCTCACCTGCACAGAGCTGCACCCCCGGCTCAGCCCCTGCCCTGGCCAGAAAGCAATGGGGTCTTTGGGATGCTGAGCTGGGCACCGTCACCTCCCCTCCTGCCAGCCCCTCCTCATGTCCATCCCCTCCCGCTTCCCTCCAGCATCCTTCTCCCGGGACTGGCAAGTCCCTGGTCCCGGCTGCAGCCTGTCATTGTCACCGGTTACCGCCCGGAGTTGGCATCACCCGTCTCAAGGTCAGGAAGAGCTTTGGGGTTATCCCTGTGATCTCCCCAGGCTCCACTTTCCCACCAGCACGTTCCCTTCATCAGCAAGGAAACTGTCTTTTCTTAACACTTATTAAGCCCTAATTTTCATCTTACTCATTACTACCAAGTCATTAAGCTGGCAAGGAATTAAATGAGGTGAAATGAAAAGAATTGAAAAAAGACTGAAGGGTTTGGGGTGGTTGGGTTTTTTTAAAAAGAGACCAGAAAATAATCTCCCAGGATTAAGCAGGTGAGAGAGACTAACCCTGCAGAAGGGCACGTAAGACTTAAAGATGAAGTTTCTAATTAAGAAGAGGTACCGAAGGACCCCGAGGGGCGTCCGTCCGCTCCTTCCTGCCCGCCGAGGTGACAGCGAAGGACAGCCAGGCACCAGCGGCTCCCGGACGGCGAAGCGGCTCCTCCTTAATGTCTCTGCTCAGAGAAAGGACGCTGCAGGGAGAAATGGGGGGCCCAGTGGACATTTGTGAGGCTTCCAAAAATAGTCTCTGCCAAAGTCACTGCTGTCGGTGCCA
>NW_008824587.1:3352758-3355267 GCF_000699105.1 Pygoscelis adeliae
TTAAGGATATTATTTAATATATTAGCATGTTAAATATAAACATACTAATATATTAATATATTTAGGGTTTATATTTAAATATATGTCTGTATATGTGAAGCCATTGCTTTCAGAAAACCACCTTCAACCTGCAGGGTTATCGACTGGCCCTTGCTGGGAATTTTCTCCAAGGATGGCTCTCCGTCAGCCGCACTGAGTGCACGTACGGCATTTATGAAATGCTTTGAAATCAACTGTGATAAGTGTCTATCTGTCCCTACCCTTCTCTCCACGCATTTGATCTCCTCTGCCCGCATGTCCCCAGGGCTCCTGGCACAGCCGGGTACAGCCCCGGGACATCTCCTTGCTCTGGGACGGGGCTTGGGTATCCCTGGTGAGCAGCCGGGAGGTGCTCGCAGCCCAGCTTTGGGGCGACCTGAGCTTCTCCGTGAGTGACCCGAGCATCCCACCCCTCAAGGAGCTCATTTCACAGAGGGATCGGCTGCCGCCCAAGCATGTCGCACCGGTGCGTGGCTTTTTTATTTTTATTGTTGTTTCCTCAGACTGAATTAAAATAGCAGTTATACAGAACAATGTCAGACCTGCCAAAGGAATGCCAAATCTCTGGTGACTTCATTAGTGCCAGTGCCTCCAGTCAGCAAAGTCACGGGGCTTTATTAGCGCATGGTGGGTTTTCTTCTCTCGCCCTCGCGCATGCAGAAACCTCATTAGTGGGGAAGATGGAGCACTTAGAGTCCCGTTAAGTTTCCATCCTGACTTGTTTCATCTCCTCCTTTCCTGGCACGCTGCCCCGACACCTCCGGTTTCACCAGCAGAACGAGCGAGGCCCTGCCACAAGATTCGGGACCCAGCATCCCCCCAGGACCGCGGTGCTCGCGTCCTGTCGGGGACTTGGGTCACCCCCCGGTCCCCCTGCCCAGCCGTGGGGACCCCGACGATGTCTCCGTCCCCACGTTAGGGCTGTGCTCGCATTGCTCATCAGCAGACATACACCGAGCTGGCCGGACTCCGCTAGTGCCGTCCCTGCCGGGAATATCCCAATTCTCGGGCAACGGGAGGCAGGGAGACCACCAGACAAAGGTGTGTGCAGCACAGCTCTCTTCCTGGCCTGAACTGGTGTTACTGGTTTCAAACCCACCTGGGCGGGAAGGTCTGAGTTCCTGGAGTCCAGGTTTACCCGGTACCCAGCGGGTTGGGATTTGTTTCCACCCCGCCGCTTACAGCCTTACTTCACATTCAACATGTCCCTGGTTGCATTGCGACCCTGCCGGTCTCCCGTTCATTTTGATGCATTCAGGATCGTAAGAGGCTGTTATTTTATGATGGATTAATGATGCTGTATTTGCTTTTAGCCTGTTTTATGGTGCCCCGAGTGCCTTGGCTATAACTCTTCTGTTTATTTGTTTTATTATCCCAACAGGCTGCTCACAGAGATTACTGCGAAAACACCCACTTTCCCCACCACGTGCTCCCCCGGAGAGGCTGGGGGAGACATCCCACCCCAGGTGAGGCACAGGCCCACGGCTCAGCCCGCTTGTGCCATGGGAATGCTGCTTTGAAGCTGGGCTTTGCTGGTCAGGTAGGCTGGTTGCAAGGCAGGGGGCTGCCTGGGGAGGGAGGGAGGGGGCACTGGAAGCCGAAGTGCTTTAATTCAGTGTCTTTCTCAATGCATCCACCCACTCGCATGCCAGGCTTGGCGTGAGCACTGCCCTGGAGCAAGAGGAGCTGGAGCAAGGAGCCAAGGGCTTAGGAGAGGAGGTGCAGAGCCATCACCACTGCAGGGGGTCGCATCCATCTCAGCTTCATCCTCACTGCTGGGGCCCTTCCCCACCTTTGCCTGGGTACATATGCGCCGCTAGACACCCCTGTGCTGCTCCTGAGACAAGTTGTGCATGCAGGTAAGGTTTGGCTGGAAGGCAAAGACAGGCTCAGGGCTCTTCTCACCTTTGAGGGTGACCTTAGGGGTAGCCCCAGCCCCGTACCCGCTCACCACCCCAGATCTTCTCCCACCTCCCCTCCCCGGACGGCTCCAGCAGTATGTTATCTCTCCTCTCCTCTCCTCTCCTCCCCTCCCACAAGGCTGGTATATTTGCGGTGAAGTACCCGAGTGCTCATAACCCACATTAGCACCTTTGGCTGATGGATGTCAGCGCCAAGGGCCAGATTCCATTTCAGCTGAAAGCCAGGCTGCTAATTTCCAGTAGCAAAGATCAACCAGGAGCTTCGGGGATTAGAGCAGTGGGTGGAGGGGGAAAGAGAAATGAAAGAGGAAGATAAACATAAAAGTCATACAAAACAAATAGCTGGCAGTAACTCCATTAAATCAGACATTTCTAAAAGGAAATATTAAAATATTAACTATGTAATTAAGTATTTATTAATTAAAAAGGAAGCCAAGCCACATTAAGCCAAGCAAAGCCCTAATCATGTGCAAATTCTTGTTTAGCCCAGCTGCCAATTCAATGGACCTTGTATCTGGCTTCCCAGGGCCTTGGGCTCAGGTCTATCG
>NW_008824587.1:3355389-3355879 GCF_000699105.1 Pygoscelis adeliae
GCCCCGCGGCTGAGCGGGGAGCTCGGCCGGCAGCAGGGCAGCAGGCGAGGGCAGGGACGATGGTTTCCCCGGCTGTGCGTCGCTACCGTTCCTCCAACACTTTGGCAATTCCTACTTGTACGACACCCAGGCGTGCCAGAACCCATGTGCTATTGTCCTGGACCTCCCGAACCGCAGGAGCTGGGTATGGAGGTGAATCACTGAGCCATGGACTGGGATGTCTTAGCAACTGGTTTGAGGGAGACCTCAGTGTCCCCCTTCGAGGAGCTGGTGCCACCAGAGCTGTGACTTGTGCAGTGATGCTGGAGCCAGCACTGGGGTCACATTGAGCTCTCCCAGCCCTGTCCCGGGGAGCGTGAGCTGTCTGGTGCCTCTGACAAACTCATCTGTCACGGAGTGAGGGCCATCAGCTGCGAGACACCGCAGAAGAGAGAGAGAATTAAAGGAGGGAGATAGAAAGAGCAATCAATACATTATTTAACAGCAGGAA
>NW_008824587.1:3356057-3361020 GCF_000699105.1 Pygoscelis adeliae
AGAAAAAGAAAAGGGGGGGGGGGGGTGTGGAAAAATTGCATCTAATCTTTGTTTTAAAGCTACAGTTGCTCATTTTCTCTTCCCCGAGGGCAGCCGAGCGACAGAAGTTGTCACCGCGGTGTCACCGTGGTGTGATGCTCCCTGAACCCCAGCACAGCTGGGTACCTCCGGGCTGGGCTGGTGAGGAATCGGCGCAGGGGGTGCCAACATATGTATGGAGGAAGAATATTTGTTTCTCCCCCTGGTACGCCCGTAAAGAGTCTTTTAAGCCTCATTTAAAGATGAAATAGGGCTGAGCTGGCAGAGACAGCACTAGGGATTGTGTCTGGGGAGGAGAGAGAAGTTGGGGGCCTGGGATAGAAGGGAGGGAGCAGACGATCAAAGCAAGCCACGCAGTAAATCCGGGAGGAGAGACCGGCTGCGGGACAGGAGGAGGAGGAATTCCTGGTAGAAAAAGTGACTAGGGGAAAAAAATATCCAGCAAGTCCCTGAAGCATATCAAAACCACTCCCGAACAGCAGAGATGCGAGAGACCACGGGAGCCAGCACAGAGCCACTATCAAACACGCTGGCGAGTGACACACTGCAGGGATTAATACTTTATAAATGTCATTGGCTTCCTGACAGGCTCCTGTAAAATCCTCTTCTTTGGTCTCTCACAGCAAACCAGCAAAACCCTCCGAACAAACCAGGTGGAGCAGGTGGTCCCCGCTGCTCCCGTTATCCTGTCGCCCCGAGCCAGACGTGACTTGTCCCTCCTCCCGCCGGTGCCACCGTCCCCCTCACTGTGCAGGAGGCGTCTGAGCTGCTTTTGCTGCAGACCGGGCTGTCCCCACATTGCCCTGGGGATGCTGTTTGCTGCAGAGCAGTGGGGCAAGCCAATGCAGCTGATGCCGCAGGAGCCCCTCAGCATGCCAGCATCCTTCCCTCCATCCCCTAGCCCTCCTCGAGTAGCCACCTGGCCCTGAATTTATAATCTGCTTTCCTTTTTCTGCAGCGCTCATGTTTACATACCTTGCTGCCAACTAGATGTGCAGCTCTAGGGAGGGAAAGCTGTCGGCGCATTGCACACGCGTGTAGGAGCCATGGGCTCACAGCTGAGCTGCCGTACGTGTGCCCATGTTTTATCGTGCCTCAGTTTCTCAAGGCAGACATGAGAGAGTCACAGGCACTCACTTTGAGATCCAGGGACCAAGGGCATGCCAAGTATTATTATTCACTGTTGCTTTTTTAATAGGTCCTCAAAGGTATTTCTCTCATCTCGTGGCCAAGTCCCTCAAGGACACTTACGGCATCTATTCCAGGCAGATGCTGAAATCCAGCTCCTGTTTCCCCATCAGTAGCTCTGGGCCTGTCCTCGGGCTATTTAACAGAAGGCTGTTGGAGGTGTAGGAATTACCCCCAGAGGTTTGTTTCCCCACCCCTGTGTCCCGTCTTCAGCAGAGACCACACTGGAGACCTCAAAGGTACAAAATCCTGGACAGGACAGTTTGTATCTTATTGAATTAAACCCTGGAAAACACTGGTGTAGTTCTGGTTTATGCCCGCTGGCGTTGTGGATCCTGCTAAACTCCACATGCCTGTGAAATCTTGTGGCAGGGAGTCCTGCAGTTCTGCCTGTCAGTATTCCCTGCTCTTGGTTTGAAAGGTATCGTCCTCTAATCGCATTGAATGTCTCCTGTTTTGGTGCTGCAGGGGCAAATCTGTGCTCCCAGGCACCTTCTCTACACCAGGCGTTGCTTTGTATGCCTCTGCCATGCCCTCCTTATCTTCACCTCTATCCCATCCCCTCTTCTTCTTAAACTAAATAGTCCTAAATCTTTTTAATCTCTTCTCATGGATTATTGATACTATTTGTTGCACTTCTTTGGATCTTTTCCATTTCTGCTCTATCTTTGCTGAGATGATGGGGTGATGAGAGCAGACTCCCACTGAAGGTGAAGTTTATAAAGTCACGGCAACATTTGCAGGTTTGCCGCCTCTCCCTGCGTTGCCCAAACCCACCGGCTTTGGGGAAGGGGCTGCTTCTGCCCATTGCGTTGCATGTTCCTGGACCTGCCCGCAGCAATCCCCAGGCTGCTTCCCCGAGAGCTCATCGCTCAGTTAAGACCCCATCCACCAGCAGAAGGATCTGTGTGTTTCTCCCTGTTTCTGTTAGCGTTGGAGTTGTCATGGTAGGTGAGATCCACAATCGTGTTGCCCAGCCCCTGCTCTTTTTTTGAGTTCTCCTTAGCATTGCTCAGCTGTCGCTGGGTCTCAGGTAGCTATTTTGAGTCCCCCCACAGGTCTTGCTGCTGCACAGTCCAGAGCCTCTCTGCACCCTTCGGACACAGAAGCGGTGCTGCTGCTCCACGCGATGCCTTAGCAGCATCCCTGTGTAACAGGGAGCGATCGTGTTCCCCCTCCTCGCCTCGCTCCCGCCCGGCCTCCCCCAAGCCCCAGCTCTCTCCCAGCACATCTGCAGCCTCAGCAGCTTCTTGTGTTTGCAAATCCAAACCCACCGGGGGGGGGATGCGGGCAGTGCACAGGCTCCCGTTTAAATGGGGAGGTGGCCCAGTTTATACAAAATTATTTGGGCCCTTGGGAGACCTGGTAAGCCGGGGGGTGGCGGGCCATGCCCCCCACCGCCTGCGCTGTGTGTCCTGCTGTTGGGGTGTCTCAGGGGGCACAATCCCTTTTGCCAAGGGGTTGTCCCCGCTCATCATGCTCACCTGGATACTTTATTAGTTAAATCAGTTCGTTTTCTTATTATTGGGAAGTGACTGGTCTGTGATTCCCTGATTTTACCACTTGGGTCTCCTTCAGGTTGGGGTTTGGCTTTTCCAGCTTGCTGGGGGTGCTAATGAGAGGTTTATTTTCTTCCTGTCAGCCGCAAGGAAATGGGTCTTAAGGTCCATCTGAAATGCTGCACGCCGGCTTTTCTGCCACCCCGACTGCAGCTGTGTCAGCTTTATCAGAAATGGAGCTAAACCCCAGCTGCCTTTAAGCTGGGGAGAAAACAGGACTCGGCCCCATGGTAATAGATATGAAGGCTGAATGACCTGCAGGAGTGCAGGGGCTGCTCTTGCTGAGGAGCTCATCTGTGCCTCTTCTTCCAGGCCGGAGATAGCAGGAGTACCCCGGCCGGCTGCGCCCACCCATCGCTTCCCCGCCGGACCACGCTGTCACCCCACGCAGCGCTCCAGCCTGGGGGACACGGGCCAGCCCGGAGAGCTGGGAGCCTGGGGCTGATCACAGCTCCCGGGGCAGGCTGGCTGCTTCGAGGGGCTCCAGTTAGATGTGCAGAGATAGACAGGGGGAGAATTCAGGTTTGTGAGCTTTGTGCCTTCTCCCCAGTGCCCTGGAGCTTCCTTGGTTAATGGAGACAGGACTCTGACCGAGATTTCAACCCCTCCATCTCACCATGCTTTTTACATTCTCTCCTTATTCCTCAGTTAAATCCAGTCACCCCTAAGGACACAGGAGACATCCCTCAAATATCCCAGCCTGCAGGGAAGCACTGAAGACCAAAAGAAGCAAAACAAGACAATGAAGCTGATAAGAGCAGTTGGAGAGGCGATTGCCGAAACGGGGCTGTCAAACAGTTGAGAAGCTCTAGCTCCTGTGGTGGGACCCCTCAGCCCAGGTAGGCTGACACAGCTGACAAGGAAATCAGCCTTTCATGGAGCTGAAGGTCACCCTGGCCTGGCTGCAGGGGGACAGAGAGCAGCCACCGTGGTCACCATGGTGCTGGAAATGTCATGTCCAGCCAGAGCATTAGTTTTGCTTTTCCATTGTCTGTTCTGCTGAAGAAAGCTTTGTTGGCAAATGGACTTCATGGGCAATTTATCTCCCTGCTGCTAACTTTGTGTAAAAAAAAAAAAAAAAAAGCGCAATAATAAGGGGAATCCAACATAAATTCCCAGGCAGAATCAGGAGGTCAAGTTTAAAAAAAAAAAAAAGAAAAGGGAGGAGGAAAAAAACTACACTAAACAACCCATCAGCGCTGGCTTGACGATGAAGAGAAGCGCTCTGGGCTGAGAAATAATGGTTTGAAGTTTGCATCATTATCAGGGCTACGTGCCCCACATTTACAATGCTCTCTGAAATGTATGCAAGCTGGGACTTGTGTGGTGCAATGGAAGCAGCACAGTGGTGGGCCAGTCCCTCCTTCAGGAACAAAACAGCCAAAATAGAGACTTGCACGAGACATTGCAGCTCATCACCCCGCACACTTCTGAGAGGGACCTCGAAGGGGCTGGGTGAGACTCGCTGGTTCATCTTCGTACCGGCTGCCAGGCCAGCTGCTGTGCTCACAAATGAGGTCCAGAGGAGTCTGTGCCTTTCTTGTCTAATTGCAAAGGTGAAAGGGCCCTTTTCAAAAGGGGAAACTGAGGCACAGAGAGGCCTGCCTGCCCCAAGTTAGCTTTCTGCAATGAAAATGATGCCCTTCCACAAGGAAACGCGGCTCCTCTCTCCCATGCACATCCTCTGTGCCGGTGCCACTCACTGCTCAGAGGGAGCGCTGCATTTCCCGAGCCTGGATCCTTTGCTCTCATGCAGTCTTCAGGACTCAGCACATCTCAATCCTGACCCGCCACAGCCTCTTTTATTCAGTGCTAGGCTCCCCAGGCGGGTGTGCCAAACCGGCTCATTCCTGCCCTGCAAGACCTCTGCTATTTCAAACTACGACCCTCTGCATCTCACTCAGTTCCCTCAGGTCTCTCTCCCCTATCCTTCCAGGTCTGTGTGTCTGCTGTCAGCTGTACGAACCGTATGGTGCTTCGGTAACGTGGGCAGGTGACACTTTGGCTTGGGCACAAGGTCTCCCCACCCGGGATTGGCAGCGAGAGGAAATCAGAGCTGGGCTGTCACGTCTGATTACATTTTTCTCTGGGTGACCTCTGTTTCCATAACACAATTTTTATTATTTGACTTTGGAATATTGCTTTTAATTTCCTTTTTTGATTCATTTTGGTTTCAC
>NW_008824587.1:3361048-3363272 GCF_000699105.1 Pygoscelis adeliae
CAGCTCCTGCTTGCTCTGTAGTGTGAGGCAAGAAGGGTCACTTGCCCATGGAAAATGACCTGGAAGAAAAGCAATGTGTATGGAGCGGTCACGTGGAGGAGGGTTTGCATACGATGCTCTGAATTAGGCCCCTCCATCCTGTCCCTCCTGAATACCCCCCGCCTACGTGATGACTTGTCTCCCTCTCCAGGAGGTCCTTCATGGAGGCGGACGTGAACCGCACTGTGATGAAGCAGGTCTGGATGTGGAGCTCCTCTGATCCTTGTGGGCAGCAAGACCAGCAGGACCAGCTTCTGATCGAAAGGAAGGGTTTGCCGCAGAAGTGTGTCCGTCTCCTCGTGTCCCGTCTTCAGCAGTGACCCGTAATATTGCTTCAGATGAAGGAAAAATTCAGTTGTACCAGTCAGAGTCTAAGGTAAATTACCTGCAGAGCCTTCCCTCTCCTCTGCTTGCTGTGTGCACAGAGGTTGGTCGAGATCTGTAAGAGCTGGTGCCCGCTGGCTGTGGGCAAAAACACAGGTGCTGGTTTCAGTGGGTTGAGTTACTTCTCTTTTGGTTTTGCTGCCAGTGGACCACTGTGACAGAGTGAAATGCCACCCAGCCCACCCCCTTTGCAACAGCAGCAGCTGGTGGTCTGAGAAAAATCTCCACATTTTCTTTTCTTTTTTTTTTTTTTTTTCCATTTAATTCTGCAGCTCCAGCTCCAGTGCTTGTCTACGGGCTCTGTGGTGAGGAGTGGCACTTGCTGATGTGCAAGCCATCCTACGGGGGTGGACTTGGGACCATCTGTGTCTCTGGGAAGATGCCCTCAGAGTCTGCGAGTGGAAAGGACTGCCCAGGATATACTGTCCGCTTTCATATACTCTGAAAGTAAAGAGGGGTCTTCCCACCTTCCCTGTCCTCAGCAACACAGACTCCAGAGCCAGAAGGTAACCCACAGCACACGGGTCAGGACAGGCTCCAGAGTCCCTGCTCAGAGCTGCTTTTGCTCTTCAGGGGCAGCAAGGATGGACACATGATTTGGTCAGCGAAGTCAGCAGCTGAGATCCAACCACGCACAGCAAAGATCTTTATTGAATTACCTGCCACTATCTCAATAAACCCCAAGAGGATGAGCTATCGATGAGAACCTCTGCATGCGGTGAGGCGAAAGGCCAGCCAGCCATCTGACCACTAAGGAAGTGCTGACAGAAACACCTTGGGGTACCAGATGGCTTGTTAGCCTCTCCCTTCGGTGTTAGCCAATATATATTTTGTGGTGATTCACACGCTCAATTTTTCCATTGTGAAATATAGTCCCCAGTAGAGGAATAAGATTAAGCCAGAGAAAGAACCTTTACAGCCTTTTCTCCTTTCACCCTCACCTTCCTAATTACTTTAAATGTACAAGGGGGTTGTCAAAAGTTGTTAATCTCTCTCTCTCTCTCTCTCTCATAATCCCAGGGCCTGAAGTTCTTCTCAGCCTTCCTCCTCAAATCCACCTCGTCCTCCTTCGGCAGCATGAGGCCAAAAAAATTGCTTCCTATTTTCTTACTTTCACAAAAGACTGAGAGAGGGACATCAGAAAGCTTCACATGAAGCTGCTACTTTAAGGCATCTGAAAGTGCAATTTATTTATTTTTTGGTTAAACCACCTAGCCCCAGTGACCTAAGCATCTTTGGGTCTCTGCCCTCCTGCCTGCACGGCTGTCTGTGTTTTACAGGTGGGGAGCCCTGAAACAGTGAGCGACACATCTCAAGCAGCCAAAGGACCTGTCGGTCTTGGACTCCTGAAGCCAGCGATGAGTCCGGGGCAGGGGGTCTGCGGCTGCAGAGCCCTGCCTTGGCAGGGGCACGAGCCTGCGGGGCTAGGCTGCGGGTGGGGATCTGGGCTGAGACTTTCCGTCTTTGATTTTGGCGCTTCATTCCTTTTGGAGATTTGTCTGGGGAACAAAAAAACAAATCGAAAGTCTGTGACCAAGCAGGAAGGGACCAAGGCGTTTCAGCGTTGGGATGTCCCACCTGCAGACGGGGATGAACCCCCTCACCACCCAGTCCGGTGCCTCCCTGCCTCCTGGCCCCCCTTTTCTGGGCTCAGATGCAGAAAGGACTCGGAGGTCAGCGTGCGCCGTTGGTGAGCATCCTCACGGTGAGCATTCCTCGGGATAACGAGTGCCGGGATTTTTTTCCTGCTCCTTGCACCCGAGCGTTTGCTTGGCTCGGGCTTGCGGAGGGTGCGGGGGGG
>NW_008824587.1:3363326-3366606 GCF_000699105.1 Pygoscelis adeliae
GAGTCAGCACCCAAACTTCCCTTTTTTTTTAAAGGAAAAAAGCTGGTAGAGAGCAAGTCCTGTCAATCATGTGTCTCAGTGGCTGAACCAGAGAAAAATTCCCCCCGGGGCTCGGCAGTGTGCGGGGGCAGGGTGAGACCCCCACGGGGGGACCAGCCCGCATGGCCGCGGACTGCAGCGAGAGGGGGGGATCCACAGGGGAAACCACGGCCCCGCCTGCCCCATCTGCCCAGACCACCAGCTTTCCAAATAGTAGCTTGTCTCTCGCTCCGGCACGTAGCACACCAGGGTCCATCCCGCAGCTGGGACCACCAGCCAGGTACTGTTAGCTGGTGCACCGAAAAAAACCTGCAAAACACTGAGGCTGCCTCAGGGAGGTGAAAGTGGGGATGTACCCAAAATCAAGGTCTCCCATTTGTGCTTTTTTGCTCATATGAAGTTGATGCAGCGCACATCACATATATGTATTTCCAGGGGACTGATACAGGAACTCTGTCCTTGTCTACTTCAGGTCACAGCTCTGGCCCTTTCTGCATCGCTCCCCTGAGTCTCTCACCCAGAGCCTGTCGCCCACGATCATGCTCCTTCCCTGAACAATTCCCCTCCTTCCCCATATACTGGCATCTCACTGCTATTTTTTCCACCCCTGAAGACCTCGGAGGAGTTGCATCCATTAACAGGAGGCGAGAATCTCGCCCTTTTGCTTTAGTTTGCTTGCACTAATTTTTTTTCATCTCTTCCCGGTTGCAAAACTTTCCACCCTGAGGGCTGAGCGTGGGTGGTGGCAGGGGCACATTGGGTCACCGTGGTGTATCTGTCGCTCGGGGGTCCTGGTGCACATTGAATAAGGTCTTTACAGGGAGCTGGTTGTGTCTTAACCAAATTGCAACCTCGCTGACCACCAACGTTATCAAGGCCAATGCTGGTTCTGAAGCCCTCATGCAAGAAGGTAGTTGGCTAAATTGCATTTCCCTATGGAATCCCAGTTTTTCCCTGCTACTGAAACCCACTTGGACGGCTGTGTTTGGGGGTGAACGGCCGCTACCTCCTGGCATTTCTGCAGGGACAGACACTGCATCACCCCAGCCCCGGCCCCACAAGCCGGAGGAAAGCAGGAGAGCAAAGGCTGGGGTGGGAGGAAGCCGCCCGGGCGAGGGGAAGGGCACTAGAGGGCAGGAGAGCTCTTTTCTAATTGCATGTCTCAATAGTTTTCTTGGCATTTCTTGCACAATTTCCCCTGTTCAGTGGGTCAGTTGTAAAATTCAGTGACTCATTGCAGGAAATGACCCGGTGGGGCTGCAGTTTATGTCTGTTGGCTTACCCTAGCTGGTGTCAGCACAGGTGGACAAGGCTGAAGCAGACTCAGTCGGAGGGGTTTGCATGCAGAGACCGACTGCCTGCCGAGTGTTGCTGACAGGTTTGCTGACAGGTAGTTTCTCCCAGCAAAGAAACATTTGGGGAAGCAGGCTGCAGTTGTTAGCCCCCCCTTGCATGCCTCTTGCTGCAAGGGGAACTTTAGCACTGCACTCTCATCTGATAGCAAAGCAGGTATCCACATCGGTACCAAGACCCAACATATTCTTCTCCTCTTCTTCTTGCTGACGTAGCACCAGCACGTGAAAAATTGGCTCTTTGCAGGATGCTTCAGTATTGCTCCCTTTTGAAGGTAACCAGCTACCGTCATCCCCTTTCCTCTCTCTCCCCAGCCTGCAGCAAGAAACGTCCCTGGAGGATCTCACCGCCGCTCTGTACCGGCATGAAAAGCCACGTCTCTCTTCACAGCTCTCCTCCCGCTCTCCTGGCCCAGGTTCTGTCCGTAACAGCACATTCACACTGACACAATCAGCTCTGGGGTGGGTTTGTTTTTTTTTCCCCCCCCCACCCATCAATGGGATATTTAGAAGCCTCAGGTTTTCCCAGCGTTGTGAATTACATCTTAACACAGAAAGCACAAGAGAAACTCCAGCATCCCCCGAAGGCAATACATCATGGGCAGAATGGGGCTTTTTATATCAGAGACTATGAAAAGACCTTCCAATTTAGTAGCTGTTCTGTTCATAGCACACATTATTGCACACACGCTCCTTCTTCCTTGCCCAAGTCTGAAAACGGAGGGTGTAAGAATAGCAGCTTCTTACTTCATCTGTCTGCTTCCTGTGTGTACTCGCAGTCGGGTCTGCTCACATTAGCATCACCCGCTACGGCTCCTCGTTACTATTGTTCACCAGTGTGAGTGAGTCAGCACAGCTCAGCACGGCTAGAAGACAGCCGCCTTTTACACCTGTGTAAGTGCGAGAAGAAGCTGTCCCCAAATCTTTTTTGTTTAGATTTGTTAGGCAAATGCACTCAGGAACTCTCCACAAGCCTCTCAAAAACAAAAAGAAAAAATTAATGAGAGAAAAATGCATATTCTCCCTCTTAGAGATTTCCTCCTCTAGCTTGTGCCCAGCCCCAGGTGTGCGAGATGTTTAAACAAGCTGGTGTCAAGTCACTTTAAAAGTTGTGTGTAAAGCTTACAAAAATAGCAGCGTCATGAATGATTTATTTGATAGAGGGGGAAGTAAACAACCTCTGACAGCTCGCCAGGCTTCAGAGATTTATTGGCCCGTAGCACGGGGCACTACCTGCAAGTCAAGGTACTGCTGTGACATTTGTCCCTAATTAAGTCGTAGAAATGAGTTAATTTTCAAATAGGACCATAATCCTTTTATTGTTGCCTGGGGCCGTCCCCACGGGCTCTGCCGTCGCTTCCCGCTGGAGGGAACCCACTTCTCCCCAGGGAGCTGCCACCGCTTCCTGGGCTCAAATTGAAACAAGCTCTGGGTCAGGGTGGCCAACACAGAGCCATGGGGGTGAGGCAGCCGGGAGCTGGGGTACAGCGCTCGTCTGCGGCTCCCGGGGGGCTTCCAGCAGCGGCGGTGGGTGACCTCGGGTTTGGGTCAGCCGGGACGGCCGTGGGCGCTGGAGCTGGGGTATTTACAGAATGCCGTGAGGATGCTCTGCGGCAGCAGCAACCGCCGTCCGGTCCGAGTTCAAAAACGAATCGGGGTTTGCACAGATCCCACCCTTGCTCCCCCTTGGTTAATTGCAATTTTGCTGCCGACTCCTCGAAAAGAAACATTCTGCCGTAGGAGCAAATTTGGAAAAAACGCAGCGTGCCCGCGAGGCCTGACGAGTTTCTGAAGGGCCCCAGGCAGCGCAGGACGGCGGGTCCCAGCTCTTCCCAAACCCGCCTACAGAGGATTGCATTTTGGGGGGGAAACCTGCCCCCAGGGACGTC
>NW_008824587.1:3368271-3389228 GCF_000699105.1 Pygoscelis adeliae
CGCTTTTTCCTTTTTCTTCCCCCCCTTTTTTCCTTTTGTATTTATTTTCCCGCACCCCTGCCGTCCTTTCCGTGTAGCAAAGCATCAGCAAAGCCGGGGCGCTGCAACGCTTTGGGGCCTACACGCAATGATTAATTGCAACTTCTCCAACTTTCCTCTTCTGGTGTTTGTGCAAGATCAGAAAAGATGAGTCCGTGGGCAAAAGTCAGAGGGAACTTGCTCATTTTTTCCTCTCTCTTGCAAAGCTCTCCCCTCAGCTTGGGGTGCTCGCCTAGAGCCGGAGCCGGGGGAGGCTGCTGAGATCTCTTCTGCTCTCACAGGGAAACGCTCAAGCACGGATCATATTGTCTCTCTGTGCTTCTGGAGTCGTGTCTGGTTCTCAGTTGTCACTTTAGATGGTTGAATGCCCCTGTTTTTCTGTGTAGCGGGAGTAGTACGTTTAAAGATTCAATTAGTGTTTTGCAAATCAAGCAGTGAAGTTATTTAGTTTAATTATGTTGCATTTAATTAGCAGAGAAAAATCAATGCTGTTTTGTATTTTTTATTGTAAGGAATAGCTAGGCAGTTTCCTACTGGGGAACGCAGGGTAGCAGCCTGAGTCAGGATGTGCGAAGCACAGTGTTCAGGCTTTCCAGGACAGCAGCCACCGATTTAGGAGAGATTCCTGTTTCAAAGGAGTAAAGTTGGTAGCAGTGCTTTCTGGTTTTGATCATTCGATCCTGGTTTGTTCTGCGCTGCACTGTATATGAATATGTTCTCCTGTGGTACGGGTTCTGGAGCGGCCTCCAGGGATAAGCAGACTTGGCTGCCTGGCAGCCGGCTTTTAAGTGCAGTACGCAGGCACGTTTCCAGCTCTTAGCGCTAAGTTACTGTCTAACAAGTGTGCATCACATCATGGGACAAATGTTATTCCAGAAATATCATAGGTTAATCTGATGCACGATCCCTTACATAGAATCGCAACATAACGCTTTGCTTTGGGATTCTGGCTATGTCTTTTCAATGCTTACTGGTATATCGCTGCAACTGTTTGTCTGGGAAGCGGGTAACTGAGTAAGAAGGTGTTAGCAGCATATATAGACCTGGGGCCAGCTCTGAAATAATTGCCACTTGTTTATGCTAGAGGTGAATTTGGCTTGGGATTTTAGTAACTGCTGATAGCGCTGTAGACAGTAATTACAGATGTATAAATAAGTGATCACGTTTTGTTTATTCGCGTGCAGTAAATAACCCTGTGAGAATAGTAAATATAACTCCACACCAGCGAAGCAGCGTGAAGAGTTCAAATGCGGGAAGATGACTCTGTAGACACATACAAACGCAGTGCGGTTCCATAAACAATAGAACAGAAAGGCCAAAAATACCATACAAAAATCATACGCTGCGCAACCTAGAGACCCGACCTTGCAACACACTGAACTCCCATTGAAGAACTCAAGACATCATGCAGGATCCATCCCCAGGTCAGTGCTGTAAATGTACAGTTTTGAAGATGCAATGGGTGAAACCTTGATGTGGAGGCATTCTTTCTAGTGGGTGTGTATCGTAGCGATGATTTGCTGAACAAGAGAAACTGTAAATCTGGGAAACTGTCCTCTTTCAACTGCTCGTGCTTTCATTTCTTTAAGAAGGGTATTTAAAAAAAAAAAATTAAATCCAGTCCAAATATAAACTGGAGGAGAGGAGACGGGGAAGGGGAGGGAAGGAGGGCTGGAAGCCAGCTGTTTCAGTGCAGTACAGTCTTGATCACCGTTTCTGAGTGTTTGAACTTCTGATTGACACAAACAGTTTGGTTAATAGCGTCACCGAATAAACACAGTCTGTAATACTGCAGTAATTCTGGGATAGTATTTGTCAAAATGTATACAGTAGCAGAACAAAGGATACAGAGTCATGAAACAAACGCTGTGAGGTCTAAGGTCTGCATATTTGTGTACATTTGAATTTGTTTTTTTTCTTATGGGAACGGAAATACAAGCAAACCCCATTATGTTGTAAATAAAATAGGCTGTTGCCTGATAACAAGCCATCTTGACAGACTTCGGAATTGGCTTGGGCTTTGGTTTAATTCTCATGTTCATCTAGTCAGGCTGCTGGGAAAAGAAGTGTTCCCTTATAGGGTTAGATCCCTAGAGGTCTTACATGCATCTGCTCCCTGGGTCCTTAAATGAAACACCTTGTCGGCACTTAATAAAAAACAATAATAAACGATTAGAGATAACAGCTACCATCCTGGCCACCAAGAAGAGCGGGCAAGGCTCCCCCTGGAGCCTCTCTGTACTGTTGTTTAATCAACAGAAGGGTCACTGTAGAGCAATTCAGAGCACTGCTTTGGAGTGAAGGGGAGCCATCTGGTAATGTAGAATAAGACGGTATATTTTGTTTTCACTAATATTAGACCGCCTGTTTCGTTAGGCTCCAGCCAGGAGACTTCCAAATACTTTTTGGAAGCATCTAGTGTTGGTTTTTCGTTACTGTAGAACTGTGACTTTTTGTCTTCGCTTTCAGGAGACATTTGCTCTCACCCTAGTTAGTCTTAGAGTTTTGATCTAAAATCCAAAATAGGGATGCCAAGAAAGAGTTGAGAAGGTCACAGATTCTGCTTGGGTTTCCTGTTACCATCGCAATACATGAATTCCCGTATTTATTTACCTGATGGATTACGTGCTCCAGGGAGTGGAACTATTCTGCGTCATTCAGTGAGAATAAGGGGGCAGTTAGACACCATCAGGTCTAAAACAAAAGCTCTTCCATGAAGCAGGTCCATTCAAGAACGCCCTTTATTAAAACCAAAGAACATATGGGTGCCATACTTTGAAGGTTTCTTCTACTTGATGTTTTCAGTCTTAATCTTGTAATTTCTTGCAGGGTTTTCATATCCCATGTAAGCTTGCTTTTCAATAGCTGTCTGCTAAAGGTTGTTTGAGATAACTGTTTCAAGCGTTAGCTACCTGGAGTGCAGTCAGTTATCTCTATTCTGCTCAGGACTCAGCTGGATGTATTTATTCCCAGCAGATTGAAAATGCTGTTGTCTTCACCTTTTGCTCATAAGCATTTGCCTGATAAGCAAATTCATCTCTGAAGTCTCATTCTTTAGTATTGGTGGTATAAGCATCTAGGGGCAATCCCAGGAGAACTCCGTTCTTAAGGAAAATGGCAAAATACGAGAAAGAATTCAGGAGGCCAGATTATTCCCATCTTTGTAGGAACTTAATGTTTGTTCAGAGTCTTCCACACCGATTTACACAATTCTGAACTGTGCATCTGTGACTGTTTTTGTATTAACGTGAAGTTTCCCGGGGATCTTACTTTTGGGGAAGATATATTTTGAACAATCATCTCTTGGATCATTCTGTGGAAATTATCCTGCATATTTTTTACGCCTGTACAGTTTTCTGCAGTTTCTCTTCGTTTAAGGTATGCTCAGGTGAGTTACTAGGCAGATCTCTTTCTCGGTTCAGTTGTGCGTTCACCGCTGCGCCATGTTCTTCAGTATAAGTGAGGGCTTTCAAGTTAGAAGTTTTGCGGTTGACCAGTGTAAGTGCTGCTCTACTGGTGGTTTTCAAACGAAGTAAAAATTCTCTGTGAAATGTCTTGTCCTGGAATCTGAAAATTAAACTCTTCTGAAGACTCACTTCACAACCCTAAAGGCAATTCAGTTCCAATTCTTCCTTACTTGGGCTTCTAGCACCCACTGCATTTCCTACTGTATGCCCCTCACATAGTGACATTGCATGTGAGTTTTATTGTAACTTGTTTAAAAAGCATCAACAATTCAGCCTAGTTTTGCGTAGAGGCAAAATACAGGTACAAGATGATCACTATTTAGTGTTTCCTACAAAACGGCACAAAGAGCAGAATTTTGCATTTTTCATAAGTCGGCATAGGCTTGACAGGTGTTCTGTTGCATAGCTTCAAGATTGGAGTGTTCAGAAATGTAGCCTGTGGGATAACTGCTGCAAGATTGAGATGGTCATAGCAGTTGTACGAAGGAAGTGGACAAGGAGTGGAGAAAAAAGACAGCTGAAGTCTACTGGAATGTGAAGCAGCTGGGTTGTGCCTTGGTCAGTGAAAAAGCAGAAACTGGCAACAATTGCTAAATTTATTTTCAGTGCAAGCAATCGTTTTCCTTGAACCGCAATGACTAAATATATCTATCGGTGTGATTTTTATGTGGTGGCAACTCTTACTGGCTCTTGCTAACCTCCTGGCAAACAGAGAGATGAGCGGAAGTTCGCTGTCAGTCAAGATCGTAACACAAATGTCCCTCATCCAGGTCCATTGCTTCACTTGCAGAGAACATTTCCTATTTGTAAGGGACCTGTAATCTATCAGCATGGCTTTACTTGTTGCAATGTATTGCGTGAGTGGAAGAAACCTGGTATCTGTTCCTAGGGAAGGGAGTATTTCTCTAACTGCTTTTTAAGGTTTCCTTGGGGTATTGTTCATCTTTTTGGAAGTTTTGAATTGCAGTTGATACCTCAGCTGATATTCTAATAACTCTATCTGTAAGTGCCTCTGTGCTATGTTAGAAAGGCTCTGATGCAAAGGTGTGGGTCTTTTTTAAAAAATATACGTTAACTCCTTATTTATTCCAAAGTTGAAAGCCTGTGGGTAGAATTGGCAAAACGAGCTTTGCCGTTGACTTACAAATCCTTTGAAAGGAAAGCGTTCGATTCTGAAGCTTACAGCATCTTAACTGCAAGCGGACGAGTGGAGGAACATGAAGTGTAAACTTTCTAGACTTTATTTTAAAGAAACCAGAAATGTTATACCTTTCCCTGGCAGAGGCATTTGATGGCTAATCAGATTTAATTCAAGCACTTAATTGTTATGTGTATTACAGGAGATGTCTAGACAGTTCTCAGTTGGGCTACTGAGAGGTGACAACTGGAATTGTTAGTTATCATAGCATCTAATTTGGAAATCCTTGTACCCCAGCAAAGGTAAGATGATAGAGAGCATCTCCTGTCTTTGTGCCAGATAAAACTCCAGAAACGATGTAGTATACTAAAAACAACAAAGTACATGTCAGAGCTACAGGTAAGGTGATTTAGTAGCCTCCTTCCTCCCTCCTGCTCCTCACCACACCCATCATTTTGCAGTTTGGATACATGTAGAGGATATAACTTGTTCCATTTTCCAAGGCAAATCATCCCAACATTTTTCTGCTGAAACTAGAGATCTGGAGTTTTGGGGTCTTTTGCCGGTTTGCCGAGCTATTGACCTCTGTGTACTGTTGCTTAGCAGTGAAATGAATCCTTCCAGTCTGTATTCTTCCTGTGGAGACTTCACATTACCTGGAGAAAAACCTGTGCGTGGAGAGGGATCCTTCAGCTTCTCAAATTTGTGACAGAATAGGCTTTTCTCTCGGAAAACAATTGAGAATTTATTGTTCTGTAAGTGCCTGAATATTTGGGAAATTCTGCTGTGGTGCTACATCTGTCTTTTTTTCTTTATTAACGTTAGCAAACTGTACGATTCAGCCATTGTCATGGAAGCAGTATGGAAGGAGTATTAAAATCAGGTAGCTATTGCAAGAATATTAGCTTTGTTATTTGTCAGTTTTGTCTAGATAACCAAAGCTAGGCTTTCATGGTGTACAGCTGAGAAATATTGGAGACTGTAATGGGATGAGGGGATGGTAATAGAGAACAGCGTGTCGTTCTCAGTGCTTTAGTAGAGATTAGAGGAAAAGGGAGAGCTGGTTGGAGGAAAACTAGATTTATTCACCTTTGCAAGTTTGAATTTGCAGCCCCACAATTCCAAGGTGTATAAAAAGGTGGCCAGAGAAGGAAAAAGGGACATCACAAGTGGAGATGTTGATGGAATGGTTGGAAAGACCAGAAAAGGAGCGAGAGGACACGCAAGCCCTGGATGTTAGAAAAGGAGGGAATGGCGGGCTAAGTTGCATGCAAGCAAAGCAGATAGGAAAAGGCAGACGGATGACAAAAAGGGAAAGCGGATAAGGAGGAGGCTCCCGGCAGCTTTCACGGGAGTCTGTTCCAAGGCAAAGAGACAGAAGATGAATTTCAGCAATCCAGAAAAGCTGCAGGAATTCTGCAGGTTGGGACGTGTTGCCAAAGGAATGTTCTGCAGTTCTGCTATTCACGTTACTGCAGCCTGACAAATTTACAGCTACATTACCTGACCCATAGCATCCACTCTCAAAAATGCATTTCCGATCTCTTCTTGTGGTGCATGACATTGATGCTGATAGAGGAAACAATTTCACCTATGTGAGAAAGAAATGATGTCCCCACATATTCTGTGAAGCAACCTGAGAAAGCTGATGGATCAGATTATTGGTCTACTTCTATTTGCGTTGCATATTTCAGTTAAAGCTCTTCAGCTTTGAAACAGTCTCTTGATGTTAAATCTGTTTGCTGTTTCAGTTGCTACCGTAGCTAACCTTCTCTGGAGTTTGTAAGATAATGTTTTCATGTTGAGAGCAAGGAAGATGTGAATAGAAACACGTATAAGAAAAAGATGGTCTGTATCAGAGCGTTCACTTACTTAGTGTTGTGGGAGATACGGTATCGACAGCATTTGGGAGAATTGGTTCTCCTACACTTGCTTTCTACTTTATCATATTTAGAGAAGTAATCTAAAAGATTTGAGAATTGGCAAGAGCTGTACGGAGATTCTAAGCCTTGGCTAGCATTTTGGTTTCAGGTTTCT
This sequence comes from Pygoscelis adeliae, assembly GCF_000699105.1. Taxonomy (NCBI): domain Eukaryota; kingdom Metazoa; phylum Chordata; class Aves; order Sphenisciformes; family Spheniscidae; genus Pygoscelis; species Pygoscelis adeliae. The sequence continues at coordinate 3,374,953 of NW_008824587.1, forward strand.
TTCATTTTTTTTGTTCCCCTTTTGTACCACTGAGAGGGTTGATCGAGCATGGGTAGCACCCGAAGAAGAGGTTTCTTAATTATGGGGCTGAGGCTCTTTGAATTAAGCAAATGCATGTTTTGCATTATCTTACTTTACCTGCGTCACGGTCTCTGCTGCTTTGTGTAGAGCTTTTCCGGTGTCATGAAAATACTGTGCGTTTTGTGATTCAAGTTAACATCTTGGTATGGCTATCAGTTCCTCTAAGGAAACATTAATTCATTATTCTGCTGAGGGAGAAAGGTTAAAGCTTGCTTGCACTCTCATGCTCTCATTCTTTCTCGCTGAAGGCTTCATGTGGGGATGCCCTTTGTTGCGTACTTAACATATTCACTGAACCAGTCCCATTTATATTCTAAACAAGGTTTTTAATTTCATTGCTCACATGTACAAAAATCTTGGGTTTTGAAAGAAAATAGATGAGAATTTTCTTTTTAGGCTTCTGGAAAGAAAGGAAAAAATCAGTAAAGGTTAAAATCAAAGAATAGTTACCCATAGCTGGTAAAGTTGGAGTAAGGAGATGCCGCAACTTGGGTGGTTGATTAAACCTTGTTAGAATTTTACCAAGAGGCTGAATATGTAGTTCTATATCTGTTAAACTGTAGTTTTCAGGTAGTCTCTAATAATTAAAATGGGAGCAAAAGGAGCGTGTTCACAATGTACAGCATGCGTTATTTTATCCTCTACCTTTTGATGTTTTTATTGTGCTTCTCAGTCTACCAATCTGTCCTGTCCATACTGCCCAAGAGGTGGTAAAATAGCCTCAGGAATTAATTCCATATTTAGAAAGTTTCCTTTACGAACCGATAAAGGGCACCCAGGGAAATCAATATTTTAGTTCTGGTTGTATTAGTACATTCCAACCAATTCTAGATAGCAGTGCTCAGTGAATCCATCTGACGGTGGGCTTCGGTTAGCAGGACGATACTGTTTAAAACACAGTTTTCCTTGCGTGATATATTATCCTTTCATTTTGTGCTCTAACTATATTAACTTAAGTTTGTCAGTTGGAGTATGGGGAGATAAAGTGTGGATGGTTCCCATCCACTTTTTGCTTAACAATGCAACCTTGCATTTCATTGTTGGGAGTGATCTGTGCTGCAGCTTTCATATACAAAGAAATTAAATATCCCTATCTGGATATATTTTTTTATCTTAATTTTTTTAAGTGTATGTTTTCTGCTTTCCTAATTAGAAGCCGCTTTAAACTGAATTATATACAAGAATAATAAGTTTGAGGAAATAGGGAGGTCTACCAACAGGTTTAGTTAGAGCTCACCTATGAATTTACACGTACTTACAGAAGATGTAGAGCACTGGTTTGCGCAGGAGGTGGTTTGTCTATATAAATATCCTTGCAAAGGTCACACGAAATCATATGTTAAGTCTGATGCCAGATTTTTGATGGAGCATGGTAAGAGTGGTGCAGGGGTTGAGTTTACTCTTTCACTGCTTGGAATTGCTTCTCTGGGGCTACTATTGTATTTGCAGTACCCAAAAAACATTATGCATCTGAAAGTCACATGACTTTAAAAAAAATCTTGTATCTTTATAAGCAATAGCTAGAGAACATAACTGACAGAAACTGAAGTGGGGAGTTCCTCTGTTTTCAGCGTAGTTTTTCTGTTTGCTCTTTGTCGCTGGAAACAGTGGCACTTCTGTCTCCTGCTCTGTCGGTCTGGTCTGTTGTAGTTACAGGAGAGACACTTCGGAACGTTGTAGAACCACCCTGTTAAAACGTTCTAATGAATATAAGAAATGGTATTTAAAGTACATTGTTTACAGTGAGCTGGCTCTCTCAAATATGGCCAATTTTGTGATAATCAGGTGTACAGTATCCCTTTAAAGAAGAACCACTGAGTCTTGACGTGTAACTTGGTGTGTCTGCTCAGAGGTAAGCTTGCTTCTTATGCCTGTACCTCTCTTACTTAGTCTGTAGCATCTTTTCATGAGGAAATCGTGATGGCTTATCCATCCTCTGTTAGAGCTCTTGGAGCTCTTGGCCAATTTCACTCAAACTTTGCAGAGGGGTTGGTACTAGAAATTTATTTAAATTTCTGCACATTTTCTGTAGAAGACTGGGTAGAACGAAGAGACCACAAATAGTGCCTTCATTATGGCAAAAGGGAAAATGTAGCTGTCCCATACTCCGTTTGGCCATCCGGTGTCAACTGGTACACACGTCATTTCAGAATCACTAACACACATGGTGCTTCTTGTTCAGAGGGGTGCCAAGGGAGACGCGAGGAAGCTAGATTTCTTGTGTTGGAAGAAGAATACATAGAGTTTCACTAGTTTTGCTGCTCATAGAAAAAGACTATTTTTTTAGATAAGGCCTGGATGATGTAGTTTGCTGTTTGATGACTTAACTAAGGTTGTGATCTTATGTTCATTCAGTTGCATAAGCATTTTGTCAGTCTGAACTTGTCTCATTAATTTATCTTGCACTGTAAAATTCACAGGCATGAAATAAATCTGACTGTATTTTGAAAAAATATGAGAAAATTGTGCAGTGAGCTACTCTAGTTTAACCTCAGCTGGATTAATTGATGCAACCTTCATGTATAGTCAAGGTCTAAGAACGAACAGTATAAATTCTTTATTGCCTAGAAATGTCTCCTCATTTTTCCACTAAACTTCTTGCACCAGCACACTTGTATTAATTAAAAACTGATTGTGTCGTTTAAGCTTTTGCCTCTAAATTTATGAAGGTAAGATAAATACATGAAAGAGGGATTTATGGTGATTTGAGAATACCCTTGCTCAGAATTAGTCAATTTTGTGAAGATGGCTCAAAATTGCACCTATACTGAAACAGATATTTTGTGTATGCAAAGTCTAAAATATTTTTTATTTATGTATAATCTTTTTTTCTAATAATTTCTATTCCCTCGTGGATTCCAGCAGTTGTCAAAAGGCTTTAATAGTGATTATACTGGTTTGGAAATGCCCATCTTTCACCAGGGACTATAGGAAAAGCCTGTGGTGACACGCTAGACCGTGACTAGCGTAGACCATAATGCCTAGCATTTACCCAGCTAAGTTTGGGGGAGATGAATCCCAGCCCCGGGCAGATTTCTGTCCTGTTGGGAAGCTGTTTAAAGAGATTTTGGATACTGCTTGATGCTATAGTTATGCGAAGCTGAATGCATTGATTTAGCCAACTGCTTGCTGCATCTTTGGTTGAGGCAGAGCTGGGGAAGGCATGTCTTCACTGCCACCCTTGCTTTGGCACGCCTGTTTCTCGCAGTGCTAAAGCAAACGTGCTGTTTGGCCGTAGTGTTCACCCCTCGGACTGCATGACTCTCCGGGGAGGAAACCAGAGTTAGGAGAAGACCTCTTGCCTCCGGAAAAAATCCCATCTCGCATGCAAGTCACTGCTGAGAGAACTAACGAAAGAACCCACATACCACAAAGGGGATGCCTGCCAGAGCTCACTTAATATTAACCCTGCTGCTGGTGGCAGGTCTGTGAGCTGGCAACATTATTATCTAATTTGCTGTTAGTTCCCAAAGATGAAACGGACACTAGACCTTTTAAAGTTGAATTTCTTTGCTTTCCCTTGAACTGCTCAGCCCAGGGAGATGCGAAGTCCCGTGTTCCATCAGCTGATGATTTAGCATCAGGCTGAAAGGTAAAAACACTGATTAAAAAAAAAGTTTTCCTTTGCTGCTAGAACAAAGACTACTTGAATTGTGAGCTGGTTGGCCTGGAACGGGGAATGCCAAGGCAAAGGAAAATCATTTGGAAAAAATCAAATAACCTGTGTCTTCTAGGGACAGCTCAGAGGAGCCAACTGAGGGCAGTGAAGGGTGGGTTGCTGTTAAAAGCCAAAATATCATGGTAAAAATGGCAGGGCAAATGAATCCTTTAAAACCGTGTAAAGAGAGAATTTGGTTCTCATTACTGTCCGTGTATATTTCCAGGTAGACTTTAAACAAAGATGGTTTTGCTCCTGTCTGTCTTGGGTGAAAGCACTTCTATAAATTCTTTAAATATGCATTGGCAGCTCTTACTCTTAGGTTTTATCCTGAATTACAGCCTTGTTCATTAGACCTCAAATCTGAGGTGTACATTTCACTGTAATGCTTCTAGGGCTCCCTGGGGACATCAGGTATACCGCAAGTGATACACAGGAGAACTGCTCCGAGCTTCCATTTGGCTGGCAGCCTGGGGAGCGCCAAGGTCCGAGGGATCAAAACCATCGTTTGGACCAGACGTTGGTGTAACTCGTGTCATTGCCTAGGGTTGTCAGGATCGTTGTGGCTTTTTATTATGTGCAGCCGCGCAAGGAAAAAATACTTACCTGGCAGTTGACCACAATTATCCATGTTCAGGGTTACCACCCGAATGCGTATTTTAGGCTTTTTGTTCCGGCTGAAGTTAACACGATAAGGAAGGGAAAACTAAGGAAACATCTGAGGGATTATTTCTGACAGCTGGGCAGATCAGTTTATCTACAAATCCTGAGAGTCTCTGGCAACAAGGTGTGTAATAGTAACAACAAAAACTATGTTGGAAGGTTGTTGATTGCTTATGTCATTGTTTTGATACTTCTCAAGTTCTGTAAGTGCTTAGGGCTGGTATAAATAATACCATCTAAGGTTACAGCCATTGGTCATCCAGGCTGTTGGAGCTCCACTGGCAATATGCAAAAAAAATTCCCCCATCAAGTGAAAGCATAACTGATTCTGAAATCATTCCTAGCGTGCATGTGCTGTTAACATGAATGTTGATCGAGGCCCCGATCCGAGTCTGGCATCCAAAGTTGATAACTCATGCAAAACACCATTCTCGGCAATGTTACCAGTGCTGTGGCTTGTCCTGTGGGGAGAGCTAACAGGGTGTGGGTTTTATTATTACTATTATTTTCATTTGTTTTTATCATTTAAGACTTCTCAGATGAGGTACTTCACATCTAAAAGCTTTGGCAGCCTAGTATGCTAAGTTTCAAATGTTAATATAATGGGAGAAAAAAATCATGCTAGACATATTAGTAGTACACATTTAATGAAATTGTTATTCAAAGCTCTCATATCCAGAAAAGTAACACTGGTTTGTGTTGATGCTGCACACTATGATCTTAACCTTTGGGATGATAACAAAGCACAAAAACTGGCTCCTCCTGCAATCCTGTGCCCTTGAAGGAGTCATTTAGTTAAATTCCTTAATATTTTTGCAGCTGTGGTTGTGGTTTATTAACTGCTGCTGCCTTGAAGAAGAGCCGATGTGTGCAGCAGAGTTTTCATTACTCATCTGTCAATACTTGCAGAGTAAAACAAATGGGTCTGGGTAGAGAGATTGCTGCTCTTCTGTGTAAATGGTTTCTTTTTCTCCATCCCTGCTATTTTCCCCAGGAGAGGATATAGAATAGTTTTGATGCAGTACATCGTTATACTGCATTGGATAAGAAGGTCTGGCCTGCTTTGTCTGTCAGGATTATTTTAAGCTACGATGTTTAGATTTTATTAAATGAACCAGAGGGAATTAAAAACATCTCTCTCTCCCAAAATATTCTCACTGGTACAGCTGTAAAATGCCCTTTATCCTGAATCATACCAGCTGAAGAATCTCCAGAATTTCTCTTTTGCAGTGGGTAAAAAATGATTTTTGGCCAGTTCAACAATTTGCTTGTCAGGAGAAATCCAGCTGAGTTTTGTTTGGTTTTGTTTTTACATAGTCCTGAAAATTGAAAACTAGATAAACCAAAATTGATTACGTTGCTGTGTTTACTGATGCAAACTGCAGGTTTTGCAGTAATTGCCTTGTATTCTGGGTGAAATGCAGGAGGCAACTTATTTGCCTGGATTTTTGGTTTTTTGCATGATAATTGCAAATGAAGGACACATCTTATTTTGAAGCCCCTGCAGAACTGCTCTGAGGGATGGAGACGTAACTGAATTTCGTGCTGGTACGTAGTATGGGCGAGTGAATGGAACTGACCACTTTTATAGCAGATGAGCTGTCAATACGAAATGCTTTGCTGGGACAGGGCAGGGCTGTAGCGAAGGGATGAGCTGTAGTAAGTAGGGGAGAAGGACTTGCAGAACCTAGGGTATTGACTCGCTTGACCACATGCTCCTCTTGAGTTTCACACTTGACTGTGACAAGTATTGAACAGAATAGCAGCCAGGCTAGTGAGCAAGTGTGCTTAAGAGCCAAAAGTCAGTGCTGACCACTTTCTGCTTGAGTGAATTTTGGGGGAAATACTGGGGTCCTTCTCCTGTTGTGCCTTCTGGGTTTGCTTTGTTTTTATCCTACTCTATAAAATCATGGTGGGGAAGAACCACACACAGCGGTTCTCTGTGCAGGAAGGTGTAAAGAACTAAGGCCCAGCCCAGTAAAGGGGATTCAGAACTTGAAGCCTGGCTTTGTGCCTCTGTACCTTGGCTACGTGAGGTGTCGGCAGGCAAACTGGTGCCAGTTTCCTTAGTGCAGACCTGCCTTTTGTCATGGAGTTGCAATCAAATGTATTTTTGAGACTGTTCTGTGTTACCGTGGCCTCTGGTGAGAGCGGAGGGAACCAAAACCTCTGCCAGCCTGAGCTCTTGACTAGCTGCAAGCATGAGGACCTAGTTTGGAGATAAAAACTGATTAGTGGATAATTCTGCCGGAATGAATAATCTCAGCTTCAAAAGATGAATTGCAGATGGTTTTGGATGAGAGAGATATCAGGTTTAAAATGTCATTCTTTCAGTAACCTGAATCTACTGACCTTACGTGGCATCGCAGAAATCATTTCAGCCGAGTGAGAATGGAAGGAGAGGCTTGCCTGTGGTGTGCAGCCAGTGCTTCAGTGTTGGTCCGAGCCCCGAGGCCTCAGTGTTATATCCTCCTGTTGGTTTGAAAGGTCTTTCACTCCACAAGGTCAAGGAAAGCTTCCAAAATGCGGAGGAGAGCCATTGTAAACTCCCCGAGTGAGAAGGATTAGTATGTAATACGACTTTTTAAACAATTTTCAGATTGGTTATGCATCTTTAACCATCTTTCACCTTTGCAAAGTTAACAGCATGTGTGTGTTTGCCCAGCTTTGACTGGAAAGCTTGCAAAAAACAAGACTGAAACATAAACCCAAGTTAAGGACTATATGAGCAAGCTATGTCAATAAAGGCCATCATTTTGTGTAGCCGAGCAGCTTATCAAATTACTCCAGCGAGAGCCTCCTTACAAATGCTTTTGTATTTTATCTGTTGACTCATCCATCTCAACACTTACAGTAACATTTCAGTACTGTCTTATAAAGCCTGTGATTGAAACAAGGCTGTTCTTGGGCTGGTTAATCAACAGATGCAATTAAAACAATGATGTTTGTCTTGACACCCTGTCTCACTGTGGTGGCATTGTAAGCAGCATTGCTATGCGAGATCTCTGTGGTTGAGGACTCACTGTACAGGCAGATCACTCAACATTTGTACTCAGCGTAAAGTCAACATTGAAAGAGTTTCAGACCTCTCCTTAGCTGGCAAAACGGTCTCACTGGCGCTACAAGCGACCTTAACAAAAGGTTAAATCGTAGTCTCCAGCACTTCTAATTTATTTAACAGTTTTATAAAATGCTGGCATTTTGTTCTGTAACAGAGCACCAGAAGTGTAAAAGGAAAGCTCAGATGGATTTTCTTCTTGTGTGAGTCTGGGAAGGTGGTGAAGGAAATATGATTTGGACTCAGATATTTATTCTTTTAGTAGAACAATGTCGGTCCCAGACCAGTGCTTCTCAGATGTGTTTTACCCTGGGAACTTGTATAAAACGTCTTCCCTTTCAGCTATTTCATTTTTAGCTGTATAGAGGGTGTAACCATTGTTTAAGGGAGTGTCGGTGGCATGTAGCCAGTTGATATCTAAACCCTATCATGAATTGTTTTAAAGAGAGTATGATTTTCTGTACTGAGATATATTGATGACTTTTTTTCAAGGCAGGAAGTACATGCTGACTCCAGCAGTTGCCAGAGCAGCTGTTCATTATGAGTAAGCCGTATGAAAAATCTTGTGAAAACTTTAATATCAGTAGGAAGCAGCGCAAGCTTAAACGATCTGCTTTCGTACTTTCACTTGCTTGGAATTTTATATTGGAAAGAGTTTCTGGTTCTTATGGAATCAAAGTCTGTAGGATAGTTTACAGAGAGGTATTTAACCTCAGGCTAGTTAATATTTGTAAAGGCTTGTCTGGACACTCCCCAGACTCTTGCTCCAGGGTACAAATTTATTTCATTTATGCCATGTTGAGTTGATGTTGTAGTTTCTGTCTCTGTGAGTAGGCATCTCATCTGGCTCCATGGCTTTTAGCATTTCCTAGCATTGCAGCACCAGTGTTACTTAGACTGGGTTTCTACCAAGGCCTGTATTAGACAGGGCACGCACTTGAAATGCAGTCCTCTCCCTGTCCTGAGTTTCCTAATCAGTTAAGTTGGGGCTTTTTTGTTACAGTCTGTCTCTGTTTTTAATCACAGAGCTGACTTTTGTGGAGACCGATACATAGATTTCCACCAAAAAGTTTGGTTTGAATTAACGGACATTTCAGTGAATTTCTGTAGTTGACATTTTCTGGAAAAAGAACTTACTATTTTGGTCCACGCGCATCTGAGCCATGCCAGCTGTGAGCAGCAGAGGAGACGCTGGGCTCCGGTGGGCTCTTCCTGGGTACGGCTGGCTGTAGCAGAACTGCTGACCTTTGGCTCACAAAAAAAAAGAGTAAGCAAGAAGTACCGTATGCCAAACATGAACCTGTCTGGAAGCTGAGTATGCAGGGTTAAGCCGCTGAAGGGGAAAACCCTTTCACTTATAGCTGATGCATTGTACAAGTGAACCCAGCTAGTTTCCTAGCTCAGCTTCTGAGATGCTTCCAACCCAAGTTCAGTTACTTCCTTCGTTGTACATTTGAGCTCTGCGCTTGAATTGCTTTTCATGTTGTATTGTTCCTTGTTGTCTGTGATACCAGGATACAATTTCTTTGCCACCTCTCACTGCCCTTTGTTTCTCTTAGTTCACGATTTTTTTGATGCATACACTCATGTTGCTTGTAGTGCATCCTGTCTAAGAGCCTGTGTCACAAGGTTTTGATTCAGTGGGGTCGTCCTGGAGATGTGTAGTGATGTGCCAGCAAACAGTGGTACATATGACACAGCAGAGGAACATACATACACATCTTGCCCAAGCAGTAGAGCTTCTCTTGCCATTCTCAGGCCATGGCTCATGAGGGTGGTAGCAATGGGAAATGTGGGATGTTCTGGCTTATTTTGAGAAGAAGATTCAGTTTCCCTTCATGCAATAATTTCATGAATCAAAAAGGAAAATGTGTAATGCTTAGTGTTTATCTAGAGCTTTACATTTTTAGAGCATTGTGCAAGCATTTATTCTGTACTTTTGACTTCACGATGGGTGGTGATAGAAAGTGCTGTCTGTAGTGAGGTGAGAATAGTGTCCTTGTTTCATTTACTGGTATGATTTAACTTGCTACTTTGGTCAGATGATGTCTACTTCTCCGTAAGCTTCTGTGGGCTTTTCAGTTTATCACTGGAGCTGTATACCCTGTGAGTGGGTTGTTAGTTCATGTTTTCAAGGCATTAGGTAGTGAGAGTGGAAGACGTAGTGCTGTGTAGTGGTGGCATCTCTCCATTTGTGGGAAGATGCAGGTAACATTGTGTGCACAGAGCATGCCACCTAGAGGAATGGAGCGGGCCGGCAAGGCCATGATTTGCTGGCAAAATTTAGGTGGCTGTGCGAATGGCTATCTTGAGACCTTCTCCAAGCAGTGCCCTTTGTGGCCCTGCCTCTAGTACATTCACCAAATCAAGTGTGAGAAGGTCCATGCACAGCTAGCTTTCCATCAGCTCTTCTCAGCAAACATTTCTCAACTTTTTACGTGATACTATGTTCATGATTTAGCCTTCTGGTTATGTTGATCCTAATCTTTCACGGAGGCTCAAGAATCTGAAATTAAGCTGTGGATCTTGCCTCATATTCTCTGGGAATTAGGGTGAGGAATCTAGTACAAGGTGTGATTTAATGGGCTAACACTCTCCAAGCTCTGTGCTTTTTTTGGCTTGTATGTTGCAATTTCTTTTGCAGAAGACTAATAAGTTTCCCAGAAGATTATCCTAATTTCCAGAGTCTCAAAGTCTGAGTTGTAATTAAGCACTTAATTTGATGAGGGTTTTTAAATGTGTTGCTAGTCTACTGGCAGCTTGGGGAAAAGCTTCCATCTTCAGCCCAGCTTCCCTTGTGTAGGTTCCAGCTCAGAGAGCTGGTGTATATTTACAACCGGCAGAACTGCAGCCTGCCAGGCAGGCCTCAGAAAATTGCTCCAAATCTGTGCTTGCTGGGTAGGTTAAAGCCAAATTTGAAAGAAGCCTGGCTTTTTTGAAGAAGTTGAAGTTAGGGTGATGGCAATTTTTCATTAACAAATGGGCAGTGGGAAATTTTAATAATACATTTTATTGCTTACAGTTGTATTAGGTTCCCCCATTGCCACAAATGACAGTAATTAGTATGTCCAACAGGGAAGCTATTATTTTATTTCTTGATCTTCCAGAGACTCATGATCATCCAGAGAGTCGGGGAGTTGTGTTGTCAGATAAGCACGTGGCTTGACCAGGGAGGGTATCACCTCTATAGGACAGAAATTTCTTTTTGATCCACATTGGTCTAGTGTGTGGCACAATAAGGTCATAACCAATGACTTGGGCCCGTAGGATTTAAGACACAAATAATAATGACTGAGTAGAGGTTTTTTTCTTTTGTGCTATTTGAGGTTATGGCTTCTAGTTGTCTCTGATTAAGTTTGTATCTTTTGCTAAAGTTTCTCTCTGCTGTGTAAGTAAAACATCTTTTCTACCTGTGCTTCAACTTTTATGCTTAAAACCTCAGGAACGGTCTTGAAGACTTTATTACACTGTGCCTTTGAATTGACCCTCATGTATTTCCATCAAGATATTAGGATGGCCTTCCCATTTCCTTCTATTCTCAGTTTAAATTTTCCTGTTACGGGAATACTAAAAAAAAAATAGAAAAAAAAAATTGAATTCCAATTAGTCATATGTTAAAACAGCCAGGCTAAAGCCGGCAGGAAGAGCATCCTCGTAGTGTACGAGGCCGTGTGTTAGTATGCCATTTCGGCTGCGGCCGGATCTCTTGCGTGTATTGGCCACTCATGCATTTAACAGGCCCGTTCTGTGGCTGTCCCCACGTCTCTCTCCTTAACACGTGCCCCTTTTTGCTGATAACTTTCTGGCCTCCAGGCTACTGACAGCTGTTGTCCACTTGCTGCTAATTAAGAAAGCAGCATGAGCGATGGGAATGTGGATTGGAGATTCTGAACCCCCCTCTCCGCAGCGAAGCGTTTCAACCTGATTAAGAAGAGTCTGACTGACGACTGATCGGCCTCTTTTTTCCTTCTCTCTCTGCTGAGCCTCTCTGTAGATAGCCTGTTTGCTATCAAAACTCCCATGTTAGGCGCTCTCTGTGTCTCCGTATTTTTTAGACCCTGGAACAATAAGCAATGTCAGAACAGATTTACCATTGAAATGGTGGGCACGTGTGAAATTTAAGGCACTATAAAGCCACATATTTAACATGCAAAGCGTTGTGTACATCTGTGCTCCTAATGTAGAAATTCAAATGTAGGTCGTATTTTTTGAATAAAAAGACACATACTTTGTTGAAAATTTAAACTAGCTATGAGAATCAAGATCATCATGAATTATCAGCAGTTAAGTGGATGGACTGATGATTTCAAAGATTTTCCTTTTGTTTAAGGATTTTCCCTGTTTGTTTTGTTTCCTTGTTTGGTTTCCGTGTTTTGCATCAGTTCCCAGTGGGTGACCTTTTGCATTATATGGTTACGCTGTGATTTCTATGATCCAGCAAGAGAATGAGCTTGAACTCTGGAACTCCCTTTCTGGCCTGTGCTTCTGTGGAGGTAAAATGATAGACTGAGGCTAAGATAATACAAGATTGTTGTGTTAATACACAACCAGAAGATGTGAGTTCAAGTAAGAGTGATGGCAATTTGGTAGAAGAAGCCTCCTCCTGTAACACTGATGCTCTCTGGAGCTGTTTACCCCCAGGAATGTTATGACTCTCTGTATTTCAGATTAGACCTCCAAAATTCAATCTGAATTCTTATCTGCAGTAAGTGGGCTCTGCATAGCCCCTAGCATGCTTTGAAAGCAGTGTCATTTGCTCTCATGTCTGGAATATAATTTCTCTTCTTCCTGTTGTGATTTTTCTCATGCTTGGCTGTTACCTTTTACCTTGGAGATGATTGTTTCTTGATACAGTAATTCAGCACAATCAGATCTTCTTTTTAAAAGCACTATGTATATATAGGAGTAAAATGTTTATTTAAATTAAAAAAAAATCACTGCCAGACTTGGCTTCTTAGGCGTGTGAAAATCCTTTAACAAACCATGTCTACCACAGTATAATTGAACAGTAGGAACGTGTCTAGGGAGAGGAGGGTGTACTTTTGACTGTATTTACTGGTGTTCACCTTGTACGCCCATCATTTTGCAGTGTGATTGCTTTCTGAAAGAAGCCTTGGAGCATTTGACTTCAGCTTTTCAAATAAAGAAGTGTTTTATATTTGTTTAAAGTCAAACGAGCTACTCTACCAGTCAGTGTTGTCATATATTCAGCTAAACACTTTCAATACTAAAATAGTAGGAAGTGCAAAATGTAGCGTGCTTATGACTAACTGAACTAGGCAGACTCTTTGGGATATGGGTGGTTCAGGGTGTGAAAGTGCTATAATGTCCTCGGGCAGCTTTTTGTTTTCACATGAAGAGAGCAGATGTTGACATGGTGCAAATAGAAGAGAAATCCTATCACTAGATTGGCCCCGAGTCCCCAAGCTGTACTCTGTAAATAAAGTGATTTATGACATTATAGATGAAAACGGTGTTTCTTTTTTTCCTCCAAGCAAAATATTATTTCCAAATAGATAATCTCATTATTGGACTCCAGTTTGGCTAGTAATTTTATAAAATAAGCCTGGTAGACTTAATGTTAGAAAATTAATGGGATGATTTCTCTACTAGTAAGAATTTCTGGAGACTCCAAATCCCTGTTTATTTTGCTGTGGGAGGCAATTAAGAATATGAGGGAGTGGTTTCTTGGTTTGAAATGTTGAAAGCAACTGTAAGCATTCGTACTGTTCCTTCTGGAGAGCTTGTTAGGGATGGTGAGATTGGTTATGCTGGGTCATTTGCTGTGAAAATTGGTCATTTCTTTCACAGTAACCTGATTATTGCTTGGACAGCTTTGCCAGACTGTTTACTATCTGCTGCCTGTTGACTGGTGGTGCGTTTCAAGCCGATTATAGGAATAGTATGTGGCTTCGGGATCACGGTTAGTCTGCTTGTCCTTTAATGCCACTCAGGGTGACATCAAGAATTGAGCTGCTGTTATCCAGGTAGGTCCTCCGCCAATATTGACATGTTCTTGTGTCTGTGCTGCATTAGCTTTTCACGTGACTGATGTCAAGTGTCACTTGCTCTGAAAACCTACCTCTTTCTTACCCATTTGTGCCATGAATTTCTGGCTGTGTAAAATGAAAAACCATCGCACAGTCATTTCAGAGACACAGAGGTGGCAGTTTTGACATTAAAGGGGCAAAAGAAACATTCTGCAAATTCCTATGTAAAAACTAGATGCCTCTTTGGTGCTAGGTTAGCCTTTGTTTAGGCTATTGTGTAAATGTAAGCCTAGAGCTTTGCTGCTAGGTCTACAGTTGACTTCCCTTCCCACTGGGTTCCTGAATGACAAAATATTTCAGTGGAGCTGGCACTTCTTTGTTCGGTTGTTTTGCAAATGCAGACCCGATTCTTAACAGGAGAGCACAAAACAGGAATTTCTGCTTTACAATGGAAAATGTTGGGTTTATGTTGTTGAACAGGTTTAGTTCCTCTGCTTTCCTGATTCCTTATAGTGCCACAGGAGTGTCCTTTACAGAAATAAAAATGACAAAATAAAACCACTCCTACCAACTGGGAAAAAAGAAATATATGCAAACAATTTTGAGAACAGGCCACTGGATTGTAGGGAGAGTGACTACAAGACAAATCTCCTCCTTGGAGTTTGTAATCTACTTCTGTTTGACAAAGCTGGACTTTATCTGAGAAACAGCTTCCCATATAGATGAGAATTATCCTTAAATGTTTCCCTTTATTGTCAATTTGGCTTTTAATTAGCTAAATCCACTTTGCAAGTGGACAGTCTTATTCCAAAGTAAAACCGTGTAG
>NW_008824587.1:3389251-3402663 GCF_000699105.1 Pygoscelis adeliae
TACTGTGTGTGAGTTTCCAACCTTCACCTTGATTTGAATTAACTTCCCTGGATGGAAAAGTCCTCTCATTTATAAAGTCTGAGCTACAAGGTTCTTGTGGCTTTGAAGGTTGGTACATTTTATCATGATAAATTACTGGTGTATTATAGTTTCAAGTGATCTCCCTAAAAGTATAGATTCGTATGGCTGCCAGAAAACCAGCTCAGCTCTTCACCTGCTCTGTTCTCTGCCAACCAATGGCAAATTAACTTGACTGTGCTTGAAGTATTGAAGTATTTTCTCTATATATTTTTAAATTCTCTAAGTGATTTGAATCCCTGTTGAAAATGTCTTCTGTGAGGGGCATCTTTCAAAGTTTCCATATGAGTGGGTTCAGTTTCATAATTTAACATTGTGACTGCTATATATAGTGGTGTTTTTTTATCAAATAGCAGCAATCAAGCCGTTACGGGTGTTTTGTACCTAGGGCTTGTGTGTAATATCAAGATAGACATGGAAATGATATTGTTTAAAGTCATATAGACTGTAGGAGCCTTCTGCAGAGGAACTCTCAACACATTTTAATGAAGGGGGTTTTCTCAAGTCAAATGCCTTTTCCAAGATTTGTTTGAGACAACTTCATGTTTTGCACTCTTTGCAATAGATACATAGCTGGTTTTCAGGTTAACGAAGAATGATGGCACATTTAGTGTATTCAGACTTTCCTGACTGCAGAGTTGCCAAAAATGAAGCAGGGGAGATAGCTTCCATCTGTCATTCTTCTACAGAAACCAGCAGTTTAGAAGTAGATGTAGCCGAGAGTTTATTTGCTGAGCTTCAGAGTAGAGTTCATGAGTACACAGAGGAGAAAAAAGGCAAAATTTGTTTGTTTGGGGAGGGAAGCAAATTGATTTTGTTGTGTAAATTTGTAAATAGGTTAGAAAGGAAAGGGAAGTTTCCCCAAAACGTGTGCTAAAATAAATGAAGTCCAAGCTCAGATTGGAAATCTTCTTGTGAAGTCATGCAGGGCGTTGTGGGAGAGTGCTCCTTGTGGGGAGCAAGATGTTTGCTGAGGTCCTGCAGTCAATGGCTGCAGTGTTCAACTCCTCTCAACCCCCTCCCATAACTCATGGTTATTTCTGCCGAACAGCACCCCATCTCCTCTTCTTCCTCTTTTTATTTTCCTCCCACACACCCCCCACCATGAGTTTTCAAATTAGAGTAGAGAAAATAAAAAGGTCTGTGGGGCCACCAGTCTGCCCCCTTTTTTTTGTTACTGCAGAGTCTCAGACACGTACTTTCCTAGGCATAAGTATTTTTTAGCTCATGTGACATTAGATAGCAATTACAAAGCTATGGTTTTTAACTAGGCTGCCACAAAGCTTAGTACTAGATGCTTCTTATACTGCAAAATAATATTAATAAACATGGAACATATGTACGAAGTCAGTTCTGTGTTTGCAACATTGTAAGTGGTTGTTTATTAGTTGAGAGATGGTTTACAGCGTTTCTTGTTGCTTTACTGCAGTGTAATTTTTTTGACTCATTAGCTGGACCCAGTTGAAGACTCTCCAAATCCAACAGGGATGAAGCTTGTGCAGGGTGGTTGTACATTACCGGTTGCTAATATTAAGCACAGAAGGTCTGGGAGCTATTTACCCTTCCAATAATGGCACCAAAGGTATTTTTATAAACATGTCTTTATGTCTTTCTGAACCCAACTGCTATGACATCCTAAATCCGCTGCAGAAATCAGTAGGTTATTGAATGTTTTTCACAGTGAAAGAGCATAAAGTTAATCACGCTGAAGCTTTGACAAAGCACCAGGCTTAGCCTGGCCGGAGAGGCAGTGCTCTCTGGACGTGATGGAGCGTAGCCTGACCCGACCCGCAGCCCTCCCGGGGCTGCCAGACCCCGCGCCGTGTGTCTTGAGGCCTCGTGGAGCTGAAGTTTCTTGTTACAGACTAGTTGCTGTTTTCCAAACGGACCTCCTAAGCTCCCAATGTACCACGAGCTGAAATTAGTATTGATTCACCTTTCAGGGCTGGCTGGCAGGATCACCACACAATCTCATATTGTGTTGCAGAGACTTAAATAGCTTTGGCGGTTGTGGTTTTGCTGCTCTGTCAAAACCAACTTAAATATAAATACTGTACAAAATTACTTGTTATTTATAGAATCCTAAGGTCTCTCTGCCACAGAATCTGGGCACGGGGTTTTAAAACACGCTTTTTCGCGTGGAGTGGATTGTGGTCTTTGAATGCATTCATATGGCACCCTGTGCCTCCCCGGCAGGTATGGCTCTTGGGCAAGATGTCACTTTTGAAACTCGATGCCATGCTCCGCATGGGATGCGATATGATAAGGGAATGGGGCTGTTAGTAAAAACCTCACTCAAGTAGCTGTTAATTCAGCTGTAAAAGAATTGTTTCACCAGGATTGTAAAGAGATGCTGAGGTAAGGTTCAACTTTGTTTTTGGTAAAATACAGTCTCACTTAGTTCCCTTTAGCTATCACCCCATTGTTGTATGTTAGCGTTGAAGGTGTTTCTTCTTGAAGTGCAGGCCAGCTTCTTGAATCAGTAAACTGGAGCTCATTAAAAAACAGAAACTGATTCTTAGTAGGGCCCACTTTTGGTAATTTCCATAAAAGATAACAGTAACTATTTAAATACAGATAGCCAGGGTGATACAAGAAATAACGTTGCACTCCAGCAAAGAAATAAGCTCCAAAGAAATCGGGCTCAGGTTTCCCCTTAAGTGGGTTTCCAAACTTGCCACTGCATTAGGCTACGTAATATTCCGAAATAGCTGGGGAATAGCTGCTTCTTCTTCAGCATCAAATTAACAAGTAAAATTCTAGTGACTGTTTCCATGCTACTGAAGTCTCAAGTCTTAAGTAGGGTTGGTTGTGTTAGACAGCATGGATTCCTTCAGATTCCCTTCGTGTTTCTGGTGATGCTTGTACAGATCTGCTAGGATTTGCTTCTGTAGAAGTTTATTGTTCTATATCTTTTTTAAGATTTTTTTGTTTGTTTTAAAGTTGGGATTTGCTGAGAAGATTGAGGAGAACTGCAGGTGTTTGTAGCAGCATGCCTTCTCCTTGAAACCTGTTGTCTATAGGAGCGATGTAACCAGGCAATTTTAATTCGGGCACGAGGAGATAGGATAAAGTAGAGAGTTGTCACAAATAATTGTTTACTGCTAAAGTAACTTTTAATGTTTATGTGCAGTAGAGTGAAAGATAGGCGTCCCACTTAGACTGCGTAAGCTACCTCATGTTTCCTGCCATGATGGTCTAGGGATGTGCTAATCCTACAGCTAACAAAGACTTGTATTTCCTCTCCCTCCTGGGCTGTTCAGTTCAATTATCATCTCATTTTCCCCTTGCTGGAGGCACTGGTGTTTCAAATTGTGCTTATAGAAGACTGAAATTTCCTACTGCCTGTAGGCAGGCAATAAAACTGGTGGTTTGCTTGCAGATCCTATCAGGTATAGAATAGGGTATGGAATTGAGGATATGGCCTGCAGCTTCTTAACCCTTTATGCAAGCAGCACCACAATAATGTAAAAGCAGCTTCTGACCTGATTACATCAGAAATTTCACACCTGCGGTGCCGCTGTATCACTTTGCACACATGCTTGTCTGTGTATGTGGAGATAGAGAGCTGGCCCTTTGGGGCAACAGTATAGTAGTACTTCAAAGTTTAGTGATTTGCATAGCCCTCCTGTGATGCCTTGTTTTATTGAGTAAGCAATATTAGGGAAGTTTACGCTGGTATTGCAGTGCCTCTCTACGAAATAGTGCTGGCCTGGTTCCTGAAATTCATTTTTCTTTCTCTTGCAGAGATGTGAGCCTCCAGCATGGTCCACTGGAGTTGTGCAGACATGTTTAATCTTGCCAAACCGAGTATCTGCTTTTCAGCATCTGAGCCCTGAGGATACGGTGCTAGTCAGGACAGTGAGAAATGAGGCTTCCTTGCGGAGCAGTTAGCTCATCTCTTAACATGCATGGAAAAGAGCTTACATCACACGCTCACCTGGACTGTTGCCCTTAATCTATGGCACTTGCTAAAGAAGGAAATAAAATTGAGCATGTTTAAGCAAATGCTTTCCATGTTTTGATCTTACTTCTCGTGCTCAGCTCAGATGAGTGTGGGCGGTAGCTTTTGGGCAGGGTATAAGGTTCCTCCCAAGCCTACTAGAAAAGAGGGGTTAGCTTTCAGACTGGATGTGCAAAGAGTCTGTAATCAGAGGTCAAAAATAAAGATGACTATAATTAGTAATGTCCAAAGCAACTGGAAATTGTGTCAGGCAGATCCGAGCCAGCTTCTCTTTTTTTCCATCGCCTAATGAATGAGAGCTGAGGTTACTCTCCAAGGATGAAAGAGGGAGTTTTTCCCCATTCAGAACTGGTGCCGTGGGACAGATGCAAAGTCAAGACTCTCATTTTCAACCTTGTTTTTCAGCTATTCAACCTGTAGGCAGGTTGTGAGCAATTAGGCTTTTCCCTAAAGCGTCTAAAATAATGCGTTTCTGCTTGCCGTCCTGCAGAGTGCCAGTGACGACATTCTGTCACCTTGGAGATGGATAAACAGCTTCAGCAACATCGGGTTATAATCTTTCAGGTCTGAGTTTCAAAGCTGACAGCCGTACAACTGAAACCCAAGCCTAGCAAAGGTTTTTCAATGTGGAAAGAGTCTAACTGTGCTCGAGTAAAATGAGAGGATAGGAGAAAGAGTTTAAGCGGAGCTCAGTGACAAGGCTTTTTGCTTGGCCGTGGCAGTAGTGGGAATGAAATGAATTAGCTTTGGCTCACATGCTCCCTACAGCCTGGAGTGACTCAGGTAGCGCACACGCATACTTGTGCCTGCAGGGCTTTATTTTTAGATGTCTGAATCACTGTCATGACTATATCCTCATAAAGCCGCTAGACAAGTGGGGATGCCCACGGACCCCATATTAAGTCATGTTTGGTGAACAGAGAAATTCGACAGATTCCCTCGCAACTGTTGCAATTTCTGTGTTCAGAGCTGTTTGCTGAAGTAATGCAGAGGCTATGTCTTGTAGCTGGATTATTTTTTTCCGTTTAAAATTAAATGTTTAGTTAACAACCTTGGTGGTTTTTATGTGTAGAGCAGGGTGAGCATGGACCACAGTGATCATGTTGACATTGGAGGCTATTTGACTCTCTTGTTGCTTTAGTGTTGCTGGCACAGGGGGAGTTAGGAGTCATGTTACCAGTGTTGTAATCCCATTAGTTCTCTTGGGCTTGCAGGGCTGTGCAAAATCACTACTTAAATGGGAAATTACCAGAGACTCACCAGATGCCGCACAAAGGTTTACTAGTGATTCGGTAAACGGCAACATTTCTGCTTGTGAGTTGATATGGGACCAATCTGCTGGAGCGACTTTCTTTCAGATAAAACAGAGCAAAAGTCCTGTCTGCTGCTTATCAATAAATTACAGCATCTTTTTCAAAAAAAAGGTCTCAAAGCCAACTTTGGTGTGCTGGAGGAAACTGAACTTGGGCAGCAAAGTTCTACTCCCTTAAATCCCTCTTTGTTCAATTAATTGTACCTTTTTCTTTTTTTTCCCTGTAAATCAGTTGGGTGGCATTGCTGCAGTTTTCAGCAGCTAAAGGATTCCTGGTTTATGTGTCTGCCTACAAGGAGATTTCTCTCTTCAGAAATACTTCAGGCTAGAAGAGGACTAGGAGGGAACCTGGTCAGCTGCTCTGAACTTGCTGCTTGGTCTGGTGCATCTTCTCTTCCTCACAGCCTGAAGGTTTGCTTCCGAATATGAAGCTGGAAGGAAGTAGTACTAATGCACCGTAAAGTAAATGTTGTTGACTGACCCAATCCTTTTCACTGCAGTCGGGAGATGTGGCTGAATTGATAAGTTGCCCTCTGTGCCTGCCAATTCCCTCACAAACACTGTGAGCTCTTTCCACGTGAGGTTGCTGCAGCTGGAGATGCCTCATTCATGGTTGCTTAGAAAGAAAGAAAAAAAAAAAATCAAAATAAAAATGTGCTCTCTGACAAATAAAAATGTTTTGCTTCCTCTGGAGGCCCCAGAGGGCGGCATAAAAAATAATGAAGGCTGTGAGTCAGTGAGCATTGCCTGGCCAGCTGAGAGGGAACTGAGCCTCCCTTTTCCATAGAAGTTTGTGTGCTGTCATTGCACATCATTAATGCTTGCTGGTTTATGCTCATTCACTGTAATGTTGCCAAAAAAGAAAAAGGGCAGTTGGTCTTTCTGCTCCCAAATGCTAGCTGCTTTGAAGGTGACGTGATGTTAAAGGAAAAGTTTCTTTAGCGCTCAAGAACGATTGTTTGATTCTTGAGCTGCCCTTCCTCCATCGTTTTCCTCTAAAACCTGGCAGCTCTCCTAGCAATCGGATTCCCTGGAGAGGGACTTGGAGCAGCTTACAAACAGCTCCACCTAAGGTACAAAGGTTAGGGTGGGCAAACTTCCTGATTGACACCGGACCCTCCCTTTTTTTTTTTCCTTTCTGAATCCCCTACCGGCTCTTTTTTTGTCTCTTTGCTTCAGTCCCTGGGGGTAATGGCAAAGTTGAGAAAAGTAAACTCACGGAGATGGAAGTGGTAGGACTGAGGCTTCTGTAGCGCCCATGGTGCAGCAGTGATACACTCAGATGTTTAAAAGGGATATTTTAGTTCTGTTCTGTCACGTTCTGTCTTTTCTGTATTCAGGATCCCAGTTCATCCTTTTGCGAACATGCAGCATCGCACAAGTGCTGCATGTCAGCATTTTTAGACTTCTGAACATCCCCGGGACTTCTGGAGAAAGAGGGCATGAAATGTAGCAGAAGGCTGTTTGCTGCATAATGCAAGAGCTGAGTTACACAATGCAGGTGTGAAAGGGCCAAGAACGTATCTGGGGTTCTCCTCATCTGTTTCTTCAACCCTCCTTGAAAGCCTAGTGCTTCCCCTCCATCCTCATAGCTACACACTGGCAGGCTTGAACGTTTTGTCACAAGAAAGAGATGCCTTCCACCACAAAATTATTAAAAATTATTTTTAAAAGTGCCCCTGTGGTAGCTTTCTGTTGCCCACAGCCCACTGGTGAGCTTCACATCGTTCCTCTGCATCAGTTCTGCCAGCTCTTCTGCGGAGGAACTCAGCTGTTGGGAGAGGTGCTTTGAGTTTCAGGTTAGAGCAACATTTCTGCAAAGCTCAAAGGCTTCAATTTTCTGTCAATGGCTATTATTTTAATGTTTGCATTACAGGAGAGCCCAAAAGCTTTAGCCAGGGCAAAGGCCCCACAGATCTGTGTACTTACAAGTATGTAGTAGATAACAGCCCTTGCCTTAAGATGAAGGGTGAGGGTGGAAGGAAGATGGTTGGGAATTCTTGTAATATACATATAAAAACTTGAAAGGTCTGTGCTTTGCAGCATGCTTCATGATTATCGTGGGAAGCTCTCATGTGCCCATCTGTCTGGCCTGAATGTCCTGTTCTCCTATGCTTCTGACAGCAGAATTGGGTCTAGAGGAGCCAGAGCCGTAGCCCCAGCCCCGTAGCCTCTCGCTGGGTAGCACATCGCAGCACCAAACGGACAGCCTCAGCGGAAAGGTCATTTTGAACTATAGCTCATTATTTTTTCCTTTTGCTTCAGAACTCTTAAAAGTCCCTGTCAGCTAGGGTTTAGCTGAAGCCTTGCAACTTGCCTTTTGTCTTCCACAAATGATGGAGCTGAGCCCAAGGGAACAAATGCCATTTTAATGGGCATCGTTGTGTAACTCATTACATAAGTCACCTCTGCCTTCAAAGGGCTCGTGGCATAAATGGCAGGAGCCGTTGATTAAAAATCTGCACAATAGCTTCATTATGACATGGGGAGAGATGTCTGCTGTTATTTTTAATCTGATAGCTTTTAAATATGTGCATCCAGCAGAGACCCAAATGGCCTTTGAAAAGGGAACCATTTGTGGGATAAGGTTTTTAGACTCCACTTCCTTCTTTCTAACGAGCCGCAAGAGTCAGTTCAAGCTGGAAAATGAACTATAACCCTTTTTTAAGGCTTTGTCTCCTCTAAAGCTGCAGGGTTTTGGTGTGTGAACACATACAGAGTGAGAGAAGATGGAGGGTTTAGGTTTTCAGGTGAAGGAAAGAAAAGGTACTGTATTCTAAAAAGTCTATTTTCGATTTGTTTGGTATGGTCCAAGCACTAGACAAGTTGAACAGTTAAATTGCCCATCCCTGCTGCTGGAGCCTGCCTGCCATTGAGCTGTGCCGTAGTGACAAAAACATGACCAGGAGGTCCAGAAGCAGACGGGGAGTTATTTCCCATCTCTGAAGCCTCCCGTGTGCTGGTTACGTGCAGCCGGCATGGGAGGTGGTCGGCGAGGAGGACCTGGCAGCTGGAAAGTCTGCTGTGACTGAGCTCTGTAAAAGGCTGAACTTTCACTTTGACTTTAAATAATTTGCTGCTGGGTTAGGTTGGTGGAATTCACCAGCGTGAGTGTGTTTCAACTTAATTTCTGGCGTTTGTTTGAACCCAAGTGGAAAGTGTTTGACTATGGCGGCGGTGGACATTGGGCTTTGACTTGCCGGCTTTCTCCTAAGCAGCCTGGTTTCTTTGCCCACAAGCACATAAGCTGATTTATCTGCCTTCCCTTGTGCCTCTTAATCCGCTGTCGTTTAAAATCTGCAGTTCTTTCCTCACCAGATTTAGCTTTCTGTCAGCAAACTGGCAGGCAGCACCGCTTTGCTGGAGCTGGTGGAGCTGTCGGGGGACAAGGCGGCTCCTGGCCGGCCATGGCCTCCCTGGCCCGGGGGGCTCGAGGGGTGCCGAAAAAACCCTCCGGCCACACCTGGTAGCGGGGCTGCTTGGAGCAGGCGCGTAACATGAGCTTTCTCGTGTTGTGTGTGTGGTCGGACCCCAGACGCGTGCCAGCCAGGGGGAGACGAGCCTGAGAGCTGAGGAGGGCTGTGACTCAACAGCTGGAGCGCGTTCAAGCACAACAGAGCGGGAGCCTCATTAATAGGGGGATGGAATTAGCAATGAAACAAGTGACGTATTAAAACTTCCAGTCAGAAATCAAGAAACTCAAATCCATAGTAAAGTAATTTTGAAGGGATTTTTTTTTTTTCCCAGTTCTGTGCAGTAGCACAGCATCCAGACAGATGAAATACGAGGGGACGGAAAGTCAGCAGTTCCTTTGAGACAGAAACACTTTGATACAACAGTATTTTTTTTTCCCCCCTTCCAGTTGAAATAACTCCATCGAGTTTATTACCCTGTCTTTTCCCATTCATCTTACAAATATTTGGACACTGTATAGAAGTAAGTACGGGGTACCGTCCTCCTGTGCACCAGAAAGGAGAAAGAGAAGTTGAGAAAGCCAGTGCTGAGACTCCAGTTAAACACTGCCGGTTATTCATCAATAAGAGGCGAGGGTAATACGATAGAACAATTTCCAGCGGGCAGACTACCAAGCTCAGGAACAGCCTCAGTGCTGCATTAAGGGGTTTGGTTACTGTAGACAGGCAGGAAGGAGCAGAGGGACAGGAGAAGTGGTTTGAGCACTGCCATGGCTCTGTTTTCTACTTCTCTCTGTATGTTATCAAATTATTTGATCTGTAAAGGCATGCTGTGCTGTTTAAACTTTTTAACTGGACAGACATAGGACATGTTAGATATTTAAATCAGGATGTAGTGTAAAGAAAGTGACTTTCTCAAAGCAGACCAGTGCTATGGTAACCAGTCTAGGAAGTCCTGCTCAGCTGTGCTTTTTGCAGGAGCGTTTCAGTCTTCATCTGTAAAAGGTTAGGTAACTTACACCTTTGAGCTAGGACACCTTCCTATTTAAGTGTAACTTCTCTTTTATACCACTTCATCCAGATTCATAAAAATGCAAATTCTGTTTATAACACTTGAATGATGTATCTGCTTGAAAACCATAAAGCCCATCGTGCCGAATAATGTCTGTTGGCATTCACAGTAGCTCCACCACTTGATTCATGAATATGGGGAGAGGGACGAGGGCCTGCAGTTTGATGGAGATGCTGTACTGGAGTCACTGACTCACCCTCTGCTCTGTTTAGTCAAGTTGCTTCACCTTTGTGCCTGCTTCCCATCTGCGGAGTAAGGTTAAGACCTAACTGTTTAAGGATGAGAAAGATAGGTTTGTAATGTGTTTGGAACAAGAAAAGCGCTATTTTAAGTGCTAAGTGTAATTGAGTGTAAGAGACTATTGGTTTGTGACTCATTTGTTTAACTGCAAATGCATCAGAAACTTATAAGCAGATGAGGTCTGGAAAAATGTTGTAGATGGAAAGACATGGTAGTAAAAAGCTGCATTAATTTGTGATCTTCAAAGCAGGGCTGTTCAAACAATAACATTTATTATTTTTGCAAATGTCAGCTGGTTTGCTTCTTAACTATTTTAAGAAGTTCCTATTCTGCTCCAGCCACTTGCTCCTGTCCTCGCTCTGTAGGTCTGTGTCCCCTCGGAGCGTGGTGTGCAAATGATTCAGTGTTTGATGTGACAGAAGGGTAAAGAGAGCAAAGAGCAGTGGTTAGGCTGGTGGTGGTGGTGAAGGGAATCTGTTGTCAGCAGAAAAGAAACTCAAGACACCTCCTTTTGGGGGTTCTTGACCATGCACACACATTGGTTCAGCTGTTCATGTGCTTGCCCCGTAGAAGTGGGTAGAGGTGTCCGGTGGGGAGGAGAAAAGGAAATTGTAGTCTTCTGAAATCTTTCTCCCTTCCAAATTTCTTGTCCCTACAAGGCAAAATTATCACCATAAGCAACCAAGGGTTTTGTAGGTATTGAACATTTCCTTACTCAGACTAGCAGTCTGGATCTCACTGCAGCCCATGGAGGAGCCAGATGCAATTTGCTGCTGCTACCATTATTTCCCTGTAGATTAATTGTTGTAATTGTTTGCCAGTTCTTGAAAAATAAATTCAGAGCTATGACTTCTCTTGGCAAGTGTGCATACGCGTGCATGTATAGAATTCTCATATGGTGTATGAAATAAATAGGAATTATTTTTTGGGGGGGAGTACAAGAGCATTATCACAGCAGTCAGGAACTGTTCTCAGTGGTGACCTTCAGCACCCTGTGGAGCCGGAGAGGTTTTAAAGGTTTGGAGATCCTCTTGTGGATGTAAAGCAATGACGTAAATTGTTGCTAAGTTAGGGTGCCAGCTGCTGTAAGTGATTCTTCAGAGGCCAACTGATATGTCTGGATTTATCTGCAGTGACCAAGGTTTTTAGTGCCTCCCTCCTCAATGCATTAAACAGGACTTTATGATACAAAGAAAACTTTGAAAAACATTTACTCCTGTAAAAGGAGAACAGGTCTGCAGCAAGACTAGATTAGAATCGGTGCTGATGCAGCTTCCATTAATAGGATGCCTGCAAAATTTTGATCTAGAGGACATAACTAACCGGAGTTTTGGCTCTGGTGAAGGTGTTAATAGCAGGGTCTTAACACGCTACCAGGAAACCAAGTTTAAAGGGAGACAGCCCTTACCGGGAGGCAAGCACAGGTTCCTTCCCTGAGTTGTGGTTAGGTAATTTCTGAGTATGAGGAGCGGTGTTTGCACTGCAGTGTGGTATTTAGCTTCTGGGTGCTAGATTTGACTCAGCAGCCTTTTCAGTTTGCAGTCTGCATGCTAACAAGGTGGTGCAGTGCTGCATGCATGGGACTGTGTCGTTTTGACTCATTACAGCCAGTGCAGTCAATTCCCAAATAATATAAAAGAAAAATGAAACCTACAGCAAAACTGCTTACTTTTCTTGCTAATGTAGTTAAAGACAAGTTTGGTATCTTCTGCTGAATTATCTGGGTCACTAGAGAGCAATTCAGACCTTCATTTATTAAAGTGCTCTTTGCTCAAAATACATTCTAAATTGCTCTCTACAAGGCGGCTTAGTTTTATTTAGCTTCGTGGCTAAACAGATAAAAATGTATTTCAACAGTAAGTCTGCATATGGCATGATTGCAAACCTTTGAGACTTCTGCTTTTAGATATTCAAAAAAACATGAAAATACGATTTTTAAAAGGGTTGAGCAGTTCTGTAATTAAACTTCTTCAGTGGTGCCCCGGTATTGAAGCGGTTCCTCTGCTGTCTGATTTGTCTGGTACATTTGAAGCGAGACCCATTGCGAATGACAAGGGCTGACATTTTTGTTCAGATTATCCATGGATCCACATTCAAAGGCAATGCTACCAAGTGGGTAGAGGTAGGGATCAGCAGCCTGGGAAGGGCATTACATCGGACTGTGTTTTCCTTTCCTGAAGCAGCCGCCAGTCCTGGGTACGGGGCAGAACCCTGCCTGTACACCCGGGGTGGCTACTGACCTCCAGCCAAGATACGGGCAGGAGCTCTGCTCTGCCAGAGGTCTGTGAACAGGTCACTTCATCCCCTTGACTTAGTTGCTCATCTGCAAAAGAGGGATGATGATTACCTCCTTTGTAAAGTACTTTGGGATCTGCTGGATATAAGAGCTTTTAAGAGAGGTGTTTTTCCTTTTCTCTCCAAGGCACAGAGCAGTAGCAATCCCACTGTTCCTGCCTGTGCGCTGCAGCGTTGCTGCCTCCGAGGGGAAGCAGGAAATGATGGTGATATTGCGGTTGGAAACATAATAGAGAGCCACAATTTTATTTTTTTTTTATCCTGTTCCACTCAAAAAATTTACATGGTTGCTATGTTTTTCATAGGCTGGTCTTCCAGATAATGCTGTAACACAACTTCCCTGGTTTCAACAAATTTACCCTAATCCAGTAACGCATTTTTGTGTCTTTCTAGATTCTGAGCGTTCCCATCTCTCCTCGTTCACTATGAAGTTGAAGGGCAAGTTTCATTCACCAAAAATAAAGAGAACCCCTTCAAAGAAAGGAAAGCAAGGTGACCTGACAGTGAAAACACCAGAGAAGTCAGCGAACAAAGTAAGCAGATGAAGGACATGTTCTGTTAGTCTTGCTGGTTTCTTGCTTGCTGGTACTTAGTTTATCAAAATCCGCAGCCCTGCTTTTAGTGCGTGACTTTGTCCTCTGCAGAATTCTGCAGATTTTTCAGGGATTCTCAGGGTTGCTTTATGGTTAGTTATAAACTGCGCTGTGTAGTATAAAAGAAGAGCAACCAAGGCATGTGCTTCCCTTTGGGGAGCCTGATGAGACCTCCTTCCATAAGCGTTTCAATATCTCATTATGGAATGTAGTTTATGGCCTGACACATCCTCCCCACATGCACACCCTATGGTTATGCTTACAGCTTCCAAATAACTGGTTTTGGGGTGTGATCCGTTTAAAAACCCCAAAACCCAGGCGAGCAAATCCTTGAAGCTGGTCCAAAGATGTGCTCAATCTCTGACGACATTGGCAGGGAGAGTCAAACAGATGCATTCAAGCAGCTGCTGATTCCAGCACACCGTTCCTCAGACCCAGCATACTT
>NW_008824587.1:3402725-3403413 GCF_000699105.1 Pygoscelis adeliae
TCGGAGTGTTATCTCCTCTGCTGTTGTGACCTGATTAGGTAGACTGGAGACTATCTCTGTAACAGTACTGTTGCAGTCAGTTTTCAAGTATAAATCTAAGCCAAAAGTTAAGAACAGTCAAGGTTATTTATGATAATTCAAAATCTTTCCCAGTTGTTGTTGAAAGTCTCATCCAATGTGCAGCGCCAGGCATGCAAACTTTTTTAGATTATCTCTGCTGAGGATTGTTGTAGTGTTATTGAGAGCAGTCAGCAAGATACAGTTATCTTATGCTTGTGTGATGTGCTTAACACCCAGAGAAGTTGCTTGCAGAGCTTCCTAGCCCTGTTCTGCACCATGAGGTGGAAGATGAGGCTTTTATTTCCCAGGCTGTAGGGTTTTTTCCCCCAGGAGGCTATGGATATGCTTTCTAGGGAGCTGAGCACCTTGTATTGCTGACTGCTACTAAAAAATAAAAATAAAAAAATATCTGGGAGTACTCCTTGAAGGCTTTTAATTCCAATGTTTCAGGATGGTATATTGAGATAACTTAGAGGCCTTCCTTTAAATTGATATGTGACCACATATTAAATAAATTAGAAAATGAAGAGCCCTTTTCAAAATGCTATTCTACAGCAAATATATATTAGCATGTTAATAATAGGTGAAGTTTTTGCTTTTCTTTCTTTTCTTTGAAAAACAATGCAAG
>NW_008824587.1:3403437-3435891 GCF_000699105.1 Pygoscelis adeliae
AACATGTAAAACCTTTTTTTAATATACAGATTGGGATGTTTTTATTGGGAAACAAAACACTTGCAATAGTTTCTATTATCGTACATGATTATTTAAGCTGTATACATTTTTATACTGTGAAATCTTGTTGATTTCTGGCTCATTCCTTGTCTATTTTAATAGCTACTGTCCAACTAATCAATTATTTGGATATAGTCAGCTCGTTACCTTTGTGGGGAGGGAGTGGAGAAGAGGATATGCCTGGATTGTCACCAGGTTCTCTCACTGGAATACAGACATCAGTTGACAAACAGGAGATTTTCTGTCAGAAGACACACTTGATAAACCAGATATCATCTTTTCCTCCCTCTTAAGTACCGCAGATGCTATTTTTATACTCTTGAAGTAGATAATCACTGTAGAGCAGAAAGAGCAATACCAAAAATTAATGTAAAATCACTACGTGTAACCTGAAGGTTATGCTCAACCCATGCAGACATCTTCTTCTCCTCTTCCTCTTTATACCTAGATGTGGGCAACATAGGGAGAGTTTTTTTCAGAGCCTCCTTTCGTCCCCTGGACCCTGCCTTTGATTCTTATCGTAGGGCATGTTGTAGGAACAGTAGTGTCCTTCAACACTATGTGCAAAGTTATAATAGGTTGTTCACTGCCAAAATGCAGGGAAAAAAGGGACTGTTCCAGCTTTTGTAATCAGGTGTGTTCTGTGCAGCTCGCTGTAACCCTTTCTGGGTCAGCTGTATCTCATACATGATGCATTTGTAATGATTATTTAAGGGAAGACTTCAAAAATCGTGCAAAAATATCAATGTGTGTCAGGCAGGCAGGGGAGTGGAGAGGAGATGCTGTTTTGCCTGAATGTTAAGTTTATCTCATTTGATGCCCAAAAGGGAAACGGGTGAATCAAGTGGTCCTGCCACTCTGGCAGCTCCCACAGTTACCGATCTGCTCTCTCGCTGGGGTAAGGTAACTGCTGGGGCAGGTTCACCTCTAATGAGAAATGAAATGAGAGATTAGTTCAGGTCCTTTCTGCCAGCCCAGAGGGGTACAAAGTAAACTGCATGTTTACTTTGGCTTTAGGAACACACTCAAATGTTTGGTGGAAGAGCTTAATAACATTAGTCTTGTGAGATGCAGACACTGGAATGTGTTAATATCCATCCATCCCACCAGGTTATTACTCCTTTCTCTAGATTTATTGCTGCTGTTCTCAGGCCTCAGTGAGTAAAGCACTGAACACCAGAAACTTCAGCCTTGTAGCAACAACTGACACTTACATACCTGAGCTCTGTAGCAGAACCCGCAATCCTGTGTAGGATGTATAGGCTTTCTTTGGGTGTGTTTGTGTGCGTGTGTATACACCCATGTATATGATACCTTTGGACCTCAGAAATGGATTCATAAAGAGTGCTCTTAAGGACTGTTACTCAGAGCTAACAGGGAAGTTGCAAAAATAGTGTCCAGTGGCTGGATTTGCATGCCTTGATGTGCTCAGCGGAAGGATTTGTGTTTCCACTTGTCATTCTCAACCCTGAACTCTGAGTTGAGCCCATCCCTCCTCTGCACCAGGAGAGTGTTTAAGCTATTAAGTCGCAAGCCTTTCTACAGGAAACAGTTGTTGAATGAAATACATAAACAGCCTTCGGAGCAGGAACTGCAATCCACATTTTTTCACTTCTGTTTGAGAGCTCTGACCACTGGGCCATAGTCATACTCGCTCAGGGATTATACGGGCTCTCTCATCCCTGAAATGTGTGATGATTTCATATGAAGTGCAAAACCTTCATGGGAGGGACTGAGCCTCTCCATATCCTGGAATAAACTGTGTAGTGGTGAGGGTACATGCCTGAAAAAATGGGAAATGTCATTTTTGACGTCAGCGAGTTGCCAGGATGCTTCTCAGCAAGGGAGTTCGGGGCACTGTGGGCTGCTGAGCGGAACGTGAGGTGCCTGGCAAGCAATATTGTCAAAAAGTGGAAACAGCAGCAGCAGAGTTTGGGCGCTTCCCAGATGGGATGGAAAATGACAGGGTGGTTTGCAGATCTTGGATTGGGGCTTCTAAAGTTGGAGCTAGATGGGACTTGGGACTCTAATCTTTTTATGCAACTGGCCCCAAATTACTAACCAGTGCTGCCTATAAATTGTTCTTCCTAAAACCTTTTGGGCTTCTGGCCTGATTTTGCAGAAAAGCAGCAGTTTAACAGCTGACAAGAGTATGGGGAGCACACAATGCCCATAGGTCATTAATTCTTGAAGCTGAATTTACTGAGGAGATAATGGATGAAACTTGACTCTGCTAAGCTCTCTGCTCCTTTTCTAGCAGTGTTCAGTAGTTAATTTAAATCTCACTTAGGAACTATTTGTGGCATTAAAACTCCGCCAGGCATACTCCGGTAAACTTTTAAAAAATATCCCTGTCCAGAATGCCATTAAGATGTCATGTATCACTTCTGAATTTCCTGTTCCAGTGTTGGTGGTGGCACGGAAGTTGGTGACCACAACTCAGCTTTATCCCAATGAATTGTTCCCTTCTGCAACATTCATTCACTGATGCCAAAACTTAGCTTTCACAGTCTGTCCCCATGGAAAGCGTGCGAGTTCCCTTGTTGCAGCGGCATCACAAAGTGACTTAGGTCGGAGGCTCATCAGAATGGGGTTTTTTATTTGGGAATGGAGAGACAAGACTATAGCCCACTTTCATACAAGTAGGCATACTGGAGTCAGCAGAATTACTCAGAATAATAAGGGTGAACACCGCATATGTCGTTGAAACTATGAGGGACGGGTACAAAAATGGAGGCATCTTGTTTGGATTGTTCTGGAGTTTGGAAGTTTTTCTGATTGTGGTTTTTTTTTCTCTCCACTGCATTTACTGATTGTAAAGACCTTTTGATAGTGAGATGTGCTTAAGGTAAAAGGATTTTGATCGCATCAGAGGGGCAACTCTTATTTAAAACCAGTAGTTGTTGCTTCCTTTCTTGCATTAGCATTACTATCTGCACTTGGTATATTTTTTTTCTTTCACCCTCCGAGTTCGGCATGTGGGTTTCAAAGCAGTGCCCTTCACGTCATCAGTAGTGTTAATCTTGGCCTAAAACTGATCAAGATTAGCCTTCAGTTTGGAATGCACGTAATTCAGAAAGTTAAAGTGTGGGTGCAATTTTGCACTGACTGTTCTTTTGAAAGAGTAGTAATTCAATTTAAAAGTGTTTGTGGTAGAAGGGGTTTTCTCCAGTCCTCGTGGAATGTACCTCATTCAATGTCGCTGTACTTCAGGTTAGTTAAAGTAACCTTGCCCTTAAAAATCCTGAGGTTTTAACGTATCTCTCCTTTTTTCCTCCTCTTTAGAATGTGTCGTGGCTAGAGGAGAAGGAGAAGGAGGTCGTCAGCGCATTGCGCTACTTTAAGACTATTGTGGACAAAATGGCAATTGATAAGAAAGTATTAGAGATGCTGCCAGGCTCAGCAAGTAAAGTGCTGGAAGCCATCCTGCCTTTGGTGCAAACCGATCCACGCATCCAGCAAAGGTAAGTTTCCTTCTTGGGTTTTGGGACTGTGACAGACCAGCAGGCTCCCAGCTTCTTCCCTTCTTGTGTCTGAAGAATCACACGGCGCAGGAGACAGGAAATGCTGCAGCGGCTAATGAAGTGACTGCTATTTTTACGAATTATGTGGTAGTTTTCAAACATAATTTAGAAGCAGATTCCCTGCTGCGAAGAAGCCCGTGCTGTGGAAAGACAAAGCAAATAAGAATGGTTTCAGAGAGGAGGAAGGGCTGATTCTTAGCATAAACTTGGAAATGCATCATTTACTAGCGGGAGATTCTCCTCAGATGCTATACTGTTTCTGCAGTCTCTGATGGTATCCTAAGAGCTAACAAATCCAATAGCTTTTACCTGGAAAAGAGTTTATCTTCAGAGTAATCCCTCTTTGTGTTCAGTTTATCCACCCTGATACTAGAGAAGTCTGAGCCTGCACTCTTAACTGCTTTTTTGATTTTACTGGATCAGATACAGAACAGAAGTAAACAGATGTACTTCAGTAGATTAACCAGTCCAAGTTCATTCCTGTGCGCTCTCAACAGATTATTTGTTTTATGTTTTAACAGATTACGTATATTATGTTTTAACCAGTTAGACAGTGGGTTTGAAGCCAGAAAAGAAGTAGAAACTTGCTACAGCAAAGCTCAGCATGGATTATAAAAATTTGTGGAGTTGCCAAGCCATAGAGATATAGCTGCTGTTCATCCCATAGATGCTGGAGCAATTGATTTACACAAAACAAGCAAACATTGTTGAATAATACAGAAAGAGCAAAATTAGCACAGACAGAGAAAAGCACAAAACTAGGCAGAGAAATGCAGGTGTTTGGTTCTGGAAATCCTGCCAGTTTTTGTGCTGTTCCTATTTGTTTTCCCATTAAGTATCTCCAAAATTTTTGTTTTCTGGTGCAAGAAAGGTTTATAGTGTGGTCGAGACAGCAGTAGGGTGCCAAATATTTTGCAAACAAGAGATGCTTAGCTGTGTTTGGCCCTAATGCATAGACCAGGGTTGTATCTGACAGTACAAAAGGGAGGAGGCAATGGGTGAGTATCAGAGCTGTGACTGGGACAGGAGAGATCCAATTTAGGTTAGATCAGTAGAATTATAATGAGCAATAGCTGTTAGAATGGGAACATTCATCAGGCTTCTGGATGCAGACACAAAAGTTTCTTCAGTTGCTATCAGGTTTCCCACAGCCATTAAATTCCTGACAAGCACCTGCTTTCACTTAATAAAAGGAAGAATGAACTTTCCCCTTACACCAGGAGAACATGTAAAATGTCAGCAAATATTTTTAGGATAGAACATGTCATCTTTATAGTCGCTTGCTTTGATTTGTGTATCCACTGGGTGATCTTTCCTTCCGAGAATATATTTGGAAATAAATATCAACTAAGTGGTCTTCAGCAGCAGCAGTATTTCAGACAGTTCTAGTCTTCAAATTCCTTATACCCTCTCTCTTAGTAGTGAACTAATGCAACCTTGACAGTTGGATATCCATATTTATCCATATAAGCAGAATTTTCTTAGTCAGTAGTCAATGGAGTCCTCGACATAGTGGTAAGTCTCTCTTTCTGGAAACGATATGTATTACAGCACAGATCCCATATGTATGTTCTGCCTTGTTTAGCCTCACAGCAAAAAAGGAGATCTGGCATTCTCAAAAAGCCGTGTCCTTTCATGCCTACCTATGCACTTAGTTTCTTTTGAGTAGTGGCAGGACACAAAGGGGTGATTTTGATAGCAAATCTCCCTCAAGAAAAGTGAGCAAGACTTGTGTCAGTGTAGAAGAAAGCCCTACAATTATTGTTGGACTTCTTTCTGCTTTAGGGGAAGCGTTTGCATCAAGGAAAAAAGTAATTAAATCTGGCACAAAATGGGCTTTCAATTACTGCCTCCTTAGAAGGAAGCAGACTGAAGATTAATGGCAAAGAAATCAAAGCCTTAGAAAGAGATGGGGGAGGGCCCTATTTAGGAAATACCTCCTACCAAGCTAATTTCATTTGAAATTAGAACAAATGGCAAGCAGCATGCTTTTTAAAAAAAAAACAAAAAAAACAAAAAACCAAAACACTCAAACAAAGAAGTACTTGCCGTTGTTTGTATCCCCCTGGTTGTAACTTGACAATAGTTCTTTCCCCAGTCCTGCAGACTTCATTCACCTAAATAATCTCATTGAAGCTTGTGGGCTTGATTCTCTTCTCATAGATAATGAAATTGCTGGAGTTAAGCCAGTGTGAAATGGATAGCAAAGAGAAATGGGGAGATTTGGAACACTCGTATCAGTAATGATTGCAAGATTACACCTTCTCTTATCTGTTTATGGTTTTGATGCAGTTTGAAATTAATTTAACTTTACAAAGAATTGTTGAAACGTTGCCATCGGCAGTACTGTTAACACACCTTGTTTAGTAATAAAGCAAGTGTTTTCAGAATGGGCAGGAAAATGCCTGTGAGCACTGTTGTTACAGTTAACTTTTATTTAGAGTTGTCATCCTTCCAAAATTCTTTTTTTTTCCCCTTCAGAACAATAGCTTCAATTCTGTTTCTCATTAAAAACAAAACAAAGCAACACCCTTCCTCTTCCAAACCTGAAATTCATTCAGTTCAATTTCTGTAAAGAAGCAGGTTTTAATTACATCTTTTCAGGCATTATAAACAGTGAGGAAATGATTTGTAAAGGAATGAATACAGTCAGCTCTCAATTATCCAAGACATTTTTGGAGAGAAAGAAGGAAAGCATAGATAAAACTGAAATAATAGACTTAAATACAGGACTTAAATATTTACCTTTGAAGTTAAGGCATAGGATGGAGCTGCAAATTAAAATGGAAAGCACGTTCTTTTTAGCATTGCTGTGTTAACCTGCAGCCCAGATAATTCGTTCTGTTAACTGAGAATGAACTGTTGATTGTTTGTACCTTCATACTGTCGTCCCATTTGGTGCTGGAGAACAGGAGAGCAACTGCAGCGGAGGAGAAACCCGGGCTTTGTCACCTGCTAAACACAAATTCTGAATGTCAGAAAGAAAAGGAGAACAATCCCATTTTTAACAGTGTGAAATGCACTTTAAATCAAGCACGCTCGTAACATTTGATAGTATCTCCATAATTTCATTTTGTTCTTTTTTTCTCAACTATTTCCTCCCCTGCCGTTCAGTTCTGCCATCTCGTCCTGCTATAGCCGTGTGTACCAGAGTCTGGCCAATCTAATTCGCTGGTCTGATCAAGTGATGCTGGAAGGTGTGAATTCAGAAGACAAGGAGATGGTGACAACAGTGAAGGGTGTCATAAAAGCTGTTCTGGATGGAGTCAAGGTACATGAGACAAATATTGTAAATTATATTATATAAAGTATATAATAATGTATTTTAGAAGAGATCTAGTTGAAAGAGGTTTTTAAGTGCAGGTAAAATATAAAGATCCTATTCTTGCCTTCAGTAAACTACCTCTTAAATCAACTGCTCCGTAAGGGAAATGATCCTGCTTGGTGCGCTGGTTAAAGAGTAGCACAAATGGTTTGGCTATTAGTGTGCACTTCTGAAACGCTCACCCTGGCATTTGGATGAATTGGAAGAAACCATAAATCTTTATTGAAGGTTGTATTAAAGTTTCAGCAAATCATTCCCAGTCTCCCGTGCAGATTACAAGACAGAGTGTGCATATTTTCTGTCTAGGCAAAATATAATGGAAATGCTTCCTGTCAATGCCCACAGAGAATCAAAGACGCCAGCTCCATCCCTTAACATAACTTTCAAGGGATTCGTCAGTGATACATCACCGCTTTCAGCAGTCGGATTAGGGTGTGGAACAGGTGATGAGCTAAGCTCAGTTTTCTGGAGATTAATTTTACATAACTAATGGAAACGTTTAACAGAAACCTTTGTATCCTTTGTGAGACCTGCTTATAGCATTCCCTCCCTGCCCCACCCAGGGAAAGCTGTTGGCTTTCCTTCAACTTGCCGGTAAGCTTTTGGTACCCATTATTTCTGTTTCCCAGGCTTGTCTCTGGGCTGATGGCCACGGAGGCTGTTCTTTCAGCTGTCCTAGCACTGCAGTTAAAATTTGCTTGACCTGGGCTCAGCGCACCAGCGGAGAGACCATCATATCTCCTGGGAACCTTATTTTGCAAACTGTAGAGAAAGTTAAGCCTCTTTCAACAGCAGGGCTGAATCTAAAGGGGAATATTTAGATCAAGTACAGAAGGAAGGTTGGGGTAGAGTTTTAAGAACTGCAGCAGGTGTTTCACCTGGATTAGTGAATCAGGAATAGGCATCTTTCACTGTACTCAAACTCAGCTTAGTTTTTATTAACTGGGGCTGAATGCAAAAATGAAGTGGATCTCCCAAGGTTTGGCTATCATGTTTTCAGGAGTCTCGGTGTGGTGTTTGCGTGCTCTGAATCTCTCTCTAGTGTTGCTCAAACACAGATACTAAAATCTGCTATTACTTATCGAGCCTTTTAAACAAATATCTTTGAAACAAAACATTCCCATCACCTAAAGAAGACAGATTTTCCAGGATTATGTTGCACAATATGCTCTTTAACTTTAAGCTCCAGATTTGAAAAGTAAAGCCGATCTTCAATTTGCACAGCAGGATGGAGAAAAAGAGTTTAGCGTAAAGTCTCAGCTGCTGTTAGTGTTGGAATTCAGCAGCAATTTGCAGTACGTGAAAATCTGCACCGTGGTATCTGAACTGTAATACCCCAGCAAATAGCAAGACAGTTCATTCTGTTATCACTTAATGAATCTGCACAATCCTGTGGAGAGCAGTGTTACCACCAGATGCAGGGTAGAGTTGTGTAGTCTCATTGCAGGAGATTTGGACACCCACTGTCCTTTCACTTTCAGCAGTATTTAAACCCTCGGTACCTGTTGCCTTCCAGCCAAGTAGCGTGCCTGTGCGGATAGGTGGAAGGTCTCGGATGCCTGCTCTACCCGCGCTGCGAGCCAGCCTAGGCTGGAAGCGATGCAGGCATGTCCGTACAGTGCTAAGCCTGAGCTATTAAGCCCCGCTGAGCGGCATGGCTGTATCAGTCTCTACTTTGTTGTTAGACTAAAAGTTATTTTGGCCTTCCAGTTGGAGCTGGCTTATGTCTGGTCAGCTTGGAGCATGGTTAGAGCAGATGTGTGGCTGTCTGGGTGGATGCGAATGTGTCTGCCCATCACCAGGTCAGCGTTTGGAAGCGGTGTGTGCTCATCTCCTACTGCATAGCGAGGAACAAGGTTTATTTTAGAAGGGCCAAGCCAGCTTTCAGATCTGAAAGCAGAACTGAGAAGTTGGACACTTTTCTGCTGTGGAGAGCCTTTTTTGTCTTTCTGGCAGATCGTACAAGATCCACTTCCACATTTCGGTGCTTACTTCCCCCTTTATTTTCAGAATTGAGCATAAAGGAGTCGCTTGTTCACTTGCG
Source organism: Pygoscelis adeliae (assembly GCF_000699105.1). Classification (NCBI taxonomy): domain Eukaryota; kingdom Metazoa; phylum Chordata; class Aves; order Sphenisciformes; family Spheniscidae; genus Pygoscelis; species Pygoscelis adeliae. Next base: position 3,412,391 of record NW_008824587.1, read on the forward strand.
TTACTTGCTGTTTTGATCTCAGGCTTTAGTGCCTTGCTAGGCATATATAAAAAGAAAAAAAAAAATCCTTGTTTTGATTACGTAACTTCTTAAAAATCCATCTCACTTTGGAATTTCCAGCTTGCTGAAGTAGCATAAGTTTGTAGAGAGGCTTTAATTATCTCTAATTACTGCTGCAGGAATCTCTCTACTTGCTGATAAGGAATAGCATAATGTGCATCTGGCTCGGTTGCGTGCTGATTACCTCTGTGTGTACATTGAAGATCTTGACTTGATTTTCAAACACTAGTTCTCATTTTGGGGTTAGCAGAGAGGAGGAAAAGTCAGGGTCCAGGGAATGTGGTGGTATTTGTTAAATTTTAGAGGAAAAAGGGATGCTCTCATGTATTGTCAATCATATGTTGTCTCGGTGTCTCTGGTGGGAGGTGTTTTTTGGGTTTGGGTTTTTTTTTTTCACAGCAGCAATGGTTTGAATCCTTCTAAAGATACTTTTGAGCTAAATTGGATTGTTTTTCTCCCCTGTTGTAACCTACACTCCCATATGGTGGACAAGTGTGTGTCCATTACAACTGGCAAAATAGGAAAACTGAGCGCTTCAGCCCCGAGCATCGGGGGCTCATCAGCGCTGCTGCAGCATAGCTGCCACCACCGCAGTCTGCAACCCTGGCCTTGGTTTGGTTTACGGTGTTAAAAGTGGTGAAGAAAGGTGAGGAAAAGGAGACGTTACATTTTCCCTTTCATCGCCCTTGCAGGGGGATGTTTAAGGAGTATTTGGGCTTTTGGTTTGAATGCCCATACTTTTTCTTTCCCTTCTGTCCTGGTTTCGGCAGGGATAGAGTTAATTTCCTTCCTCGTAGCTGGTACAGTGCTGTGTTTTGGATTTAGGACACCTTATTGTGCTCTTACATGTTGTGTGGAGTCACTGTTCTTGCTGGCGAGTACCCAATAACCTCACGGGGTCTGACGCTGAGTCCGTTGAAGTGCATGAGAGTCTCCAGAAACCTCTTCAGTGGTGGAAGTTTGTCCAGAGGGCAGGAAGGTGGCAATCCGTTCTGTCATCACTCACTCCTGACGGTGACTCGGAGCATGGTGCCAGCTGCGGCCAGAAGAGTCAAACGGTGTCACTGTGTGATTTCCAAATCGTCTGATTTACAGAAAAGCCTTGTTTGGGCTTTGTAGGCTTCCAGGTCCTACGGTTTTTTTTCCTAATGACGTTCTGTAAACTTTATAGGGGAATTTCTAAAGTCTAAAAGGAATAGCAAGTTTTTAATTAAAGATTGTTCATCCTGAAAGAGAGGATGAAACAGAGGAAAGTACATTTTTTAAAAATAGTTTCTGTTGAGTAACTGGGGACACTCAGCAGAGAAGTCTCAGGTCATTTCAGTGTCTGTGTTACCACCGTAGTTCTTCTGTGATTGAAGGGCCTTAATTATTTTACTTTTCTGTATACTGTATAACGTACATCACCACAGTGGAGCTGATAGATTGTCAAAAGCCCTGTCGGTCTGTTGCTCCTTGTTGCAGAGTATTTCCCTGCTGGGGGACGTGGCCCTCCTTGGAGGTGGGAGCTGGCCAGGCTGGTCGGCTGTGGTCAACTCGGTGCTGCGCTTTTTCTCATCAGGGCACTTCTCAGAACGCGCTGTTCCTCGCCAGGGCGCTTGTCTGGTCTGCCCCAGACGGGAAGATCTTCATAGCATTAGCCCGCATGGACATCTGCGTGTGCTCTGTTTGTGCTCGCTCTGCCTTCCCTACGTGTGGGATTTTCCAGGACAACTGGAAAGCTGACTGTTTTGTCGTGTTTTTGGTTGACACGTCGTAAATTATTTTTGAGCACAAGCTCACACCAAGAATGTAAGTAGAACATCAAAACCAAGCTATGGTGGACACTTGGACTGCATTTGCCATCCTTTGCACATCCAGCGCAGTACTTTTACTCCTCTTGTTGTGCATGTGTTGACTCATAGAAGTTCAGCTTTAAATAGAGCCTTATATAAAAATACAAGAACTAGAATATTTCTCTTCCTTGGAAGGATGAGGATGATGATGACATTCCAGTTGCAGTTATTGCATTGAGAGAGCAATGACAGTTGTTTCCAAGCTCAACAGACATGGACGTGAAGATAATACTGGAATGATGACACTGTACTTCAGGCTGCTTTAAAAAAAAAATTAAAAATTGATCCCATATAGTTTCCTTTGCATAATATGCTGGGAAGCCAATACTGTCAGGAAGCAGTGCCAGTTTTCCAGCCTGCCTGTAAGAGGGCATGTGTTTGTATCTGTGAGCAGTAGATCTATTTGTTGGCCTCAGACATCCATAAAATGTTCTCTCGATCTTTCTGGCGTGAACGACTCCTGTTTCGACTGCTGGCAGACTTGTAGTTGAGGATTATCATGCCCTTATCTCTTTATCCAGAGCCTTATCTGCCTATAACAGATACACTACAGTAGTTCCTTGAATGATTAAGACTTCCATTGCTAACATGTTACAAGATGGCTTCAGGGGAAGCAGACCTTTTAATAGGCCTGTTCGCTATTTAATTTGTTGTTGGGCATCTTACAGAAAACTTGCTTTTTGAAACAAATACATACTTGTTTATAAAATATAAAGCAATTATTTAGTTCTTTTACTGGCTAGGTGAAGTACTCCACTGTGCGAGACTTTTCTGTACTTATATTTATGTATGTAAAGTCAGTTTGCCATTATCTAGGGTGTTGTGGGGACTGGCACACATTTGTGACAATAGAGGAAGGAGGAAGCACAGCAAAAAGACACATGTGTGGGTTTGTGCAGAATCCCCATAGGGCCAGGGTTTATGAACGTAACTCAAATATGGCTAAAGTACTGCTGGGTGCAGGCTGCTCCTTAAAAGCAGCGCTGCATCATTTGTACAGCTCTGTACCAGACTTAACACCCAGCTCAACTCTCTCTGTGTCCATGCCATCGTTAATTCATAACCTGGGTAACCAAGGGTTTACTGCAGTAGCATCCCTTTCTGTCCTGGGATGTTTGAGGGCAGCATTCAGAAAATAATGGTTATTCTCTTTTTCTTCTCTCCTCCATCCGTCAGGAGCTGGTCAGACTCACGATTGAAAAGCAGGAGCATCCCTCTCCCACAAGCCCAGTTAAACCCAGTTTACCAGCATGTAAATCTGACAGGTGGGTCACTGACAAGGATTTCTTCTGTGTGCAGGACTAATATAGAAGGGATAAGTTCTGACTACTGATAGTTGAATTAAAGCATTCAGTTATTCTTCACAGAGGGTGGCGTAGTGTTCTTTATGTAGCCTCATCCATTACAGTGGGACCACTTAGAGAACAATATGCTGTGATAGGGAAGATACCAAAATCTGGCAATGAAACATCGCTTGGCCGTGACACATGTATTCTGCATATACACAGAACTCCACCTGCAGATGAAAATTCTGCCTTCTGCTGTAGGTGCCTCTCATATTGCATATGATTTAAAATACGTATTAATCTGTCAGCATGCTGCATTTCAACTGTGTTCTATGATCCGCAATCTGTATTTTGCTTGTTGCAGCCCATCAGAACTTCCCCTTACAGACCGAGAAATGGAGATCCTCAACAAAACAACTAATATGACTCAATCCAACGAGCTACTGACTGACTCCATGGACGAAGAAGTTGCACCTCCTAAACCCCCTCTGCCTAGCATTCGTGTGGCAGAAAACAGGTAATACTGGCCAACCAGCTGACTGAAGAATACCAGTGGCTCTTATGAGCTTCTTGTTTTTTAAACAATCTTGCAAAATGTGCACAAGAGAGGTCATGAGGAGGGTTAGTGATGCCTCTGAATTTCCAGTCCTCCAGAGTAATTCTCCCCTGCTCCTGGACTCTGTTGACGACTTTGTGTTCTCTCTGTCCTGTTTTGAGCAATACCCTTCGTTATCTGTGTTTTCCTTTCCTTCTTTTTATGTGAGGATAGTGCCATGCCCTGAGATCCATGCATGAGAGGCATCACATAAATGCTAAGAACCTTATTTAAAACTATGTGAGTACCACACTGTACAACAGTGTCTTGTGCTGTTGTATCCAATGGGAAATGTTCTGTTAACCTCAGCTGGCAGTTATCAATCTGTCTGCACATCCATGTTGTTCTGCATTGCTTATCAGCTTAAGAGTGAAAGGAGCCAATGGTGCGTGAAAAAAATCTTTTACTTGGTTGTTCTTACCCTGTTCTACGAGTAACCACATGAAAGTTTCTATGTTCTATTTTGAGAAGGAAGAGAAAAACCCCAACTCGCAGGTTTTTGGTCTGTGTGTATGGTGTTTTTCTTCTCTAGTACTGGTGCTAATGGATGGTGTGAAAAATACATGTCGTGCTAATTTGAAAATGCGGCATCAAGGGCTGTGGCTGGCAAAAAGAATCACATTTCTATGTATTTTATGAATTCTCATGGGTTACATAAAAATTTCCTGGTATGTTCCAGGAACAGAGCACGTGTGCTCTTGGAAACCTCGCAGGCTTGACGATTACCAGAATTAGGTGTCATTAAAAGCAAAACCTAAAAGTACAGTGGTTAAAATCTCACTAGTTACTGCTAATGTGTGCATCTGAAACAGATTCATGCCAAAACAGTATACGTGGTGAGAGCAACGCTGACCGTCTTGTTCCCTGAAGTTCACCAGGAGAATAAAAGGGCAGAAAAAGAATTTTCCTGTCCTGTAAATTTTTGAAACTTTGAACATTTTTCAGACCTGGAAGATTTGAGGAGGATTGGCTTCTGTGAATGGAAACAATATTTGGGTCAACCAAAACATTTAATTTGGATTTTCACCACTTTTATTAAGAAATAATTACCGTGCTAATTAGCTCCATTAAAAATAATTTTTAAAACAGCAATTGTTTTTGTTTGAGAAATGCCAACTCTTTTCCAACCTTAAAAAATAAATCACTGAACAGGACCTTACCTGTGAGAGTATTCTTAAATTGATATTTGTTAGTGGATACACTTCGCTGCATAGATCCGGGCCAGCTTTGGACAAGAACCTGTGAGTTCTGAGCCTGGCAAGTCGAAGGCTTTCTGGAAAACAAGCTTGTGAAGCCTCTAAAAGTCTTTTTGCTGGAAGAGTAATGGAAGCATCAATGCCTTTTGTGTCTTGCAGCCCTCCACCAGCATTGCCCCCTAAAAAACGGCAGTCGGCACCTTCCCCAACCAGAGTGGCAGTTGTGGCCCCCATGAGTCGAGCCACCAGTGGGTCCAGTTTACCTGTTGGAATCAACAGACAGGTAATGGTGTAACCCCTTTGTGAAAGCCAAGGGAAACGTGCTGTGAACGGTAGCAAAAGCTCAGAGAGGTGCTGTGACCTGCAGCCGCACAGTTCCCTGCACACTTCTGCTCATCCCTGTACGGGAGAGCTCTGGAGCGGGAGTTTTAGCGACAGGAACATCAGTATAATAAATAATGTAAACAGCTTAATTTTTTTTTTGCAGTGCTGTTGGATTTAATTAACAAATTGCTACAAACTTTGTTGCCTTGAGCTGTAGCAGAGTGTGAAGATGTGAGCGGCTGAGTGTTGCCGCGTTGAGTAGATCAGGGTACAGAGCAGCTGGCTGAGCTTACCGAGATCTCACCAAGGTTTACTTACAGGCCAGGGGAGCATGTGGCATACTGAGATCAGAAGTCTGTCTTCATCCAGTCACAATTTAAAACATCTTTTAACCCACGCAGTAGTTTGAGCAACTGCTCTGACCACTGCTGGTGCTTTGGGGAAATTTGTAAATTTTCTGGTAGAAAAATGGAAAACTTGAGACTGTGTGTGTTAATCATATTCCATCACTTGTGCTAGTCTGGGGTTTATGAGGTTGTAAATGGCTGGGTTTGCTTTACACATTCAGGAACTTACTAACTCAGCAGTGAGGACCTGAATCGTATTAAATTGCACCAAAATCAAACCTCATCCTCATCCCCAAAGCCTCAGCTCCGGCTTAGGGAGCCTCTGCTGTCATTTGGCTGACCCAGATGAAGCTGTGGCAGTTCTTCAGTTACTAGTACAATCACACTTAGGTTGTTTTGCAAGAGTGGGAATACTTGAGGCGTTCACTCACAGGTGGATAAGCTTGAGGCAATTTCCGAAGTAGAAATGTCATAGGCGCAGAAAGTTGTATCTCACTATAACTTATTTTCCCTTTGCATGCACCTAAGCTAACCAAATATTTGCTAAAGACCCAGTTATTTAATGAGAAGTCTTGCAGTCTGGTTATCTGGTATCAGTGTCTTGACAAGCAGTCATCAGACGTGTGTAGCAGCGAGGAACTCGGTCATCTTCTCAGCGTCTGTGAAGTCCAGTGTGGGTCGCAGCACACCCTGCCTGGAAGCAAGAACACACAGAGCTCCCTGGCATGGGCTGTTTACCAAATCAGACGTTTTCTGTGGTCCTGAAGAGCTTGTCTAACTAGAGAGAGCTAGCAGCACCGATCCTCTCCCCTCCTGGTTTTCTTAATGCAGCTGTGAGGTGTTTGCTCCTCGAGCTGCATCTTGCTTGCTAGCGAGCTGCCAAGAATGATGGTTATTTGGTTTTTTTGCTTAAGGATTTTGATGTTGACTGCTATGCCCAGAGAAGGTTGTCGGGTGGAAGCCACTCCTATGGGGGGGAATCTCCTCGCCTCTCACCGTGCAGTAGCATCGGCAAACTCAGCAAATCTGACGAGCAGCTCTCTTCCCTGGACCGGGACAGTGGTCAGTGCTCCCGCAACACAAGCTGTGAAACATTAGGTAAGCGAGGGGTTGTCCAGAGCCGCTGGAGGAGCCCCCATCACTCTTGTTCGGGAGCTGTCGTAGCTGTGATGCAGAAGTAAATGGATTGTGCTTGCAACTGTCATCTTGTAGTTGCTGCGAGCGGTTCTATGCAGAATTATGTTCTGTCAGATAGGAAAAAGCCCAGGGGAATGTGTTTCCCTAGCTATAGATGATTGCGTTCAAACTCAGTTCAGCTCTCAAGTGGAATGTTTTGTTGATTTCAGCCTTGTCTGCAAACATCAGTAGGAAATGACAGTCCTGGTAGACTAAAGCAATGTTGTATCTATGTACTAGGAAAGAAAATATAAATATAAATATGAAACATAAATAATCTCTGCAATGATCTACCTATTGAATTTTTGTTATTTGTTTGCTAGTGTAAAGAAATAACGATAAGAGTCTTATTAAGGCTGGACGTTACAGAAGGTGTAGCAAGATGGTCCCTGCTGCAAGGAAGTACCACTCTGATTAAATGAGCTGATTAATTAACTGATGGAGTGGGAGGGGCAGAATTGAGAAGGGCTAAACAGTAAAAGAGAGAAGGTAATGCATCATTCTCCTGTCCCCTCTGTTTAACCAGATCAATCGGATCACTATGATCCAGACTATGAATTCCTGCAGCAGGACCTCTCCAACGCTGATCAGATACCTCAGCAGGTGCCAGGTATCCTCAGCCCATTGCCAGAGTCCTTGGGTGAGTCTGGCTCCCCTTTCCACGGACATGCTTTCCAGCTCCCACAGGGCAGCTCTCCTCCACTGGAATTCTGCAGCCTCTCGGGAGCAGCACAGCCAACAGAGACTCCTCCAGCTTTACCAGAAAAGAAGAGGAGGAGCGCAGCCTCTCAGACTTCAGATAACTCAGGCTGCAGGGTGTCCTATGAGAGGCACCCTTCCCAATACGATAACATCTCGGAGGATGACATGCAGAATGCAGCGTCTGTCCCATCAGTTCCCTTCACGCCGTTTGCTGCTGTTTTGCCTTTCCAGCAAGGAAACTCTTCAGCGCCGGTTGAATTCATTTCTGACTTTGCTGCTCCAGATTCTAACAGTGACCCAGAGAAGCCACCACCTCTACCAGAGAAGAAAAACAAACACAGTAAGCAAGTTCTTGTGTTTTGGTTTTACTTTTACCTTTCCTTTTCCTTGCAGTTGTTGAACTTCTGATGACCACTAAGTAATGGTGACCCCAAGGTAACGCCCTTGCTTACGTGAGGCTGAGTGTCAAAGTCGGTTAGTCAGTATCAAAGGCATGGAAGGGAAGCGTCAGTCCTTTGGCGGGGAGCTCAAGGCCCAGGGGAGCTGGCATCACACAGCATCCTCATTCCTATAGTGAGACCATTTTACTTCTCTGTTTACCTGAGTGCGAATCTTTGAGGCACGCTGCCTTGCAGATCTTCCTGGTTTATCCTCCCTTTTTATGTCCATTCCTTCACCCCTGCCCCCATTTTATAAATGTTTTCCCACTGCAGAAAAGAATTGAGTGCTTTCCAAGAGCTCAGAGAAAGGGCTGCTTCTCTGTCCAAAACCGAGCATTGCCAGAGCAGTTATTTGGCAATAGGAACATAGTCACCCACATAGCTGTGCAAGACAACACTATTAACCTAGTGTCCAGTACTGCTGTTTTGCTACAGGATCTCATTTCCTTTGGATGCCTAAGAATTTCCCACATCGTTAAAATGAGCAGCCTCTAAATGCAAAGGTTCGCCATCCCCAGCCAGACTCCTGGCACACCAGTACTGACTGCGACTCAAGCTCACGGCCTTATTCTGATTTCCTTAATGTTCATGGCTGAAAACATGTGAAACCTCTTGCCAAAAAAGCAGCCGTACTGATCTGCCAAGGAAGGCTGTGGACTACGTAGTGAGATCCAGCAGATGTTAGTTTACTAGTCACTGGCTTCTTTGCAGTTGTACGTTGCATGAGGAGGTAGCGTATACAAGACCTGTATGAACAGCGTTACACTGTATGGCTGGCAGCCCAAATGAAGAGCTGATTCAAAAGTGCCAAGTTGGCCTTCTGACTCATTTCTGCAGTTTATAGTCTTTTCACTGGGAATAAGGTGGAAGTGAGATTGGTGTGTCATGCAGCAGGGTCAGTATTCTGTCCATTGCTATGATAGTTTACTATGCCAGTCTTTTTTTTTTTTTTTAAGAAGTGCGTTGGCTAAAAGCATTTCCATTATCCCTAAGTGACCAGTCCACGTTTGTAACCCTCTGGGATTTTAATCAGACCACAAGGCTTGACCCACCTGAAAGCAAGGGTCTTGTAGTTCAGTGTCCCCATACATAGGAAATCACTTTTATCTCTCTCTGGTAAGCAAGCAGTTAAATGATACTGAGAGCAGCTAAAAAGGAGCTTAGATGTTTGTATGTAGATAACAGAAAGGAAATAAATGCTGGCACAGGGCATAGCCAGGGTTGGTTGTTATGGCTCATGCTGTTCAAAATACTTGCCTGCAGTACCAGCTGCAAGGGGATGTGATGCAGAGCCTCCTTACTGTAGGATCAGGTCCTTGTGGGCTCTGCATATTAATAACGAGGGCAGGGTCCAGGTGGTTTTACACCATGCAGACTGGGATGGATGCAGGGAAATGCACCTCTGTACATGTACGCAGCTTTAGTAGGGGGAGACGCCTGCGTGAATCTTGGGTAAGAGGCAGTTTGACAGTTGAGAGAGAGACCTTTGTTTTCTGTTATCATATGAGATGTCAAGGAGTTACTTAAAAACAATTTTAAAAGCTGTCGTCTTCATTATTGCCCGTGCACACTTTTAACCTCAATACCAAGGCCTTGTTTGTGAATTTTCTTTGATGTTAGAATAGAGTTAATCATCTGGCACTATCAGAAGCTCTTGGAGTATTGATCAGATTGCATTGTTAGGAAAGGTAGAAGCTGTTATCTAATGTGTTGTCAACTCTGATGGTTTGATAAAGTATCCTTGCTGCAAAGCTTGTAGTAGTATTTGGGCTGTTACCTGACTGCTGCGGATTTTTTAGCTGCATTCATGTGACACTGAGAACTTGTTTTAGATTGTCTTTACTCTACACTATATCACACCACAGATTTGTGGTTGTTAGTTTTACTTTTATTTTCAACATTAAAAGGGCAGTAAAACATTACTCAGGCTGTATTGTAGCACCCAGGATTTTTTTGCCTGAAGGCTGATGCATGTAGATATTCTTGTGTAATCACATAGGTGAGGCAGTGCTGCTTCCACAACCCCAACAAACTCCTGGGATCCGGAGGAGATGCATGAATTTATTAAAAAGATCTAGAGCTCTCACAGATGGAACTTGGTTGTAGTCCCTTTGTTGTAGGTCATCTTTTGGTAGTTGGCAGGAAATGTTGCAGCAGAGACTTCAATGGTCTTTTTGTTGATAATATACAGCAAATCCTGCTAGGGTTAACAATGTGTATTGCTGTGAGCTGTGCTCAGAGGGACCTCCAAGAGTTGACTTCTGTATAATTTAAACAGAGGAGTGATAAGCCTTTTAGCCTGGCATGAATTATTGTTATTTTACTGTGCTATAATAGTACATGTTACTGTGCTAAGGACAAATTACTCCAGACTTCTGCTTGAGCACCAGCATCATGCTCCTGCTGTACAAGACGCAGACATGGAGCAGCTTCTGCCATGAAGAGCCCAGAGTCAGAAACAACAAGATCCTCCCCCCAAACAGCTTGCAAACTCGAAGCAAGGCACTTATTCATGTTTCCCTCCCTGTCAGTGGGAACAAAATGCAACCTGGTGCCCTGTAAGCAGCTGGTATTTAACTGCGGGAACCACGCTGAGGGCAGCCTGGGCTTAGCCAGTGGATAATGCGAGCTCTTTGAAAAACAGCTCTCCTCCCAGAGGTGACAGCAAAGGCTGGCTTATTTAACCTTAACTTCTCCAGTGAGTTGATGTGTGGTATAGCTTAAAAATTTCCATTATTTTGGCTCTTGCCCACGCACACAAATCTGTTGCGCTTGTTCCGGGCCAGTTGTAACACAGGCTGCTGACACGCCAGGAGTCAGGCTAGACCAGTGAGTCCTCCTCATCGGGTACTACCATGCCTTACCTATATTGCAGATGTGCCTTATTGCTGATAATCTTCTAGCCGTTCCTTGCAGCTTCCAGGACCAGCAGCTGCACGGCGAGCTGGCTTGGGTGCTGCTGGTGCCCTCTGAGCAATACCTGTGACTTCTACCATGTGGGGAGAACTGGTGTGTGATAGAAATCCCTGAGCAGCTTTAGCTCCTTCAGAAATGACAGCCAAGGCACTGCAAACAGATTGCTGGGAAGGTGTTCCTAGCCTCAGTCTGAGATTTTATTTTTTTTCAAATATTTTCTGTCTGGGTTCAGAACTGACATAAGCTGGGCATGGTACTGTGATGGGAGAGGTTTCTCTCTCACGCCTCCCTTCTCTCCCGGGGTGCTGCCTTGAGACTGTGTCACTCCACCCCAGCTGCTCACCGTGGAGGTTGCAGCCCCCATCCCTCCCTCTGCACAGAGTCGCTGCAGGGCGTGCAGCCTGATCTGAGCTGGTGATGTAATTTCCCATCTGCTTTTTAAATTTCTGCCTTGTTAAATACCACAGCAGAGGGGAAGGGACGGAGGGAGACGGGGGAGAGAAGACCCTTTGCAAACAGCAGTCTCAGGAGTGGCCCTGCTCCCTTACTCTCCTGTTCAAGATTGGCAGCATTTTAATGATGCCCATTTGAATTTGCGCTCTGCCGTCTCCACTCCTGAGCCAGGTTTGTATTTCACCATGCCAACTGTTTTTCACTTCACCTAAAAACAGAGAAGAAGACAAAGGAGAAGCAGAGACATGCTCACCCACCCTGGGCTAGCTGTAACAAGCAGGGCAGGGGAGCTGCCACGGCGATGGGATGCATTAGCCTCCTAAAGAGCTGAGATAAAAAAGCTCTTCATTATTCCCTTGCAGATTGAGTTAAGGCTCTCAACAGCATTCAGGCTTACTACCTTGAGTTACAGTAATTTAATTTTACGCAAGTGTCTAATGTGATACCCTTTTTGCCAACACTTCCCGAGTTGTAGCATCATACAGACGTCTGAACCCAGGAACTCACAGCTGTCAATCCTGAGTGTTGTCTTTCGATCTGGACGTTCAGTGAAGCACTGTTTTTGTAGGTAACTGCACATGAAGGGTTGCTCTGAATTTAGCAATGTCAGCTGCATTGCACCAGGACTGCCAAGGCTGACTTCTTGGCTTTTGTCCTACTCAGTTGATGAGCTCTCAAAATGTGGTCTTTTCCCTCAAGCTCTTGTCCTCTACACTTCTCCAAGGAGTCTTGATCCTTAGTTCACTTTTGCTGCTAGAGAAATATCTTTCATAAGCCTTCTTTAGATCTTATCCTCTAATGTTGTTGTATGATACCAAGGCATTTTTCAGGGCACGGGTATTAATAGGAGTACCTTAGTCAACTGAATCACTTACGTTTGAAAACTGTTTTAGCAATTCTCTATTTTCTACACCAAGACTCCTTCACCATGATTTCAACTAAGAGAATATTGCCAGAACGTGCTTCTTTTCACTGTTGGGACTTAGGCTAAAATTCACGGGCATGAGGAAATTTGGTCTTGGCTTTAACATGAGTGCTGACACCAGCAGATGAGCGGGCAGAAACGCACACCAACACGCATGTGTGTGCAGTTTGAAACCTCTGTCACACTCACTTCAAAAAGGAGAGGTCTGAACCAGCAAGGGTGGTGACTTACATCTGTGAAGTGGTGCTGGGAAGGCAGGAGGGCGGCTGGGGGAGGAAGAGGAGCAAGGCTTGGGTAGCAGGGGGTATTGGAGGTCAGAATTTCAGCAGCCTTGGCAGAGCTGTGCAGGAGCTGGCAGTACTGCGGGACACGAACAGGTTGTCCACTGGCAGCACCATGTGGGGTCACAGGATGGGGACAGCAGGTGTTACCGGTCGGGATTGAAATCCATCAGCTGAGGTTTCCTGCGCGCCGATTGCCACGACCTTTTTTCTTTTTTTTTTTTTTTTTTTTTCCTTTCTCTTTATTCTATTTTTTGGAGGAGGGATATCATTCTGTGGGAAGGGGCAGCTGTGTTAGCTCCATTTCTAAATGGAGTTTAAAATATTAGAGGAAATCTGAAAAAAGGTGCAAAAGACAGGTGCAAAGCGACTCCTCCCTGCTGACATTTGCACGGCTGCATCCTGTTTGAAATAGGCTGGCCCGTAGATCTGCATTGACAGGTGAACAGAGGGCTTTGCCTTGCAGCTAGTGTGGGAACCGGCTTCACGATGTGCAAATACTGCATTGTGGTCGTTGTATTTATAGCTTTCACTGAAGTCATCCATTCATTTCAGCTGTACAACTGAAATGCCAGCAGAAGCTGAATAATTGCCACCTAATGACCAGATTTACAAAAACTGACAACTGCTTGTTTATCAGGAAGAAGGGAGGAATGATCACAGAGTATCTTGTGCGTGACAGCATATTTACAAAAAAGGCCTTGGTTAGTCCTTTTTATGACACTTAAATACATCTATTGCTCCTGTTCTCAGGTATATAGCAGAGTTTTCTTTCTTTATTTTACATATATTACGTACACTTCTGAACCTTAATTCTGGGGTTTTGTAGTCTTTCTATGACACTGGGTGTCATTCTCCCCCTCCAACACTAAAATATTGCAGCTGTAACTAATCCTCTGTCAGAGCCGCATAGGCAGACCTGTGTGGTTTTTTTTCATAGATTTTGGAAGGATATTGTACCGATGGAAAGGTCCTCTAAATGAGATTTGATCCCATTTAATATTTCCATTGAACCACATCTCAGAAAAGCTTTTGAGTCAGTTGGATTCAAAAATTGGAGATGATAAGATGCTTTAAATAGGGATGGGAGCAAAGGGTGTTGGATTTGAGCTAAGGAGGTAGGAAGGCATGGTCAGTAGCACTTTTAAAAGGTAAGTCTCTTGTGCCAGCATTGGCAGTGGCATATAAATAGCTGATGGAGAGGTACACCCAGTCTCACAGGTAGGTGTTTTCCGATAACAGTTTTATCAGCTTGCTAGAATGGAGAAAGGCTGTAAGCCTCCTCGTTCTAGAAATCTTGCTGACTACAGATATGAGACTTATTATAGGCACAAGAATTATTATAGATTTATTGTCAAGGTTGCATCTTTGTACAAGATTATTTGTGCCTCCTAGAAAGCAGACTGAAGTTGTTCTGTTTTTTTGGTGAGTTTGGGCATTAGCTGTTGAAGAATATTCTCAAAATTGCCATGGGTTACATGAGGAAGGGATTTGGGCTAAGAGTCAGTGAATCAGACTTCTCAAGTAGCTGTCTGGAGACCTCGCTGGTTCCTTAAACTGTTGTCAGATGTGTTTGTGGCCTGTGATTATGTTTGTTGTGCCCTGGCTTGCAGGATGGGATATTCAGATCCTTTCCTGCAAGGTAGGTGGCAACTGACTGTGTGAACTACCTGTGAACAGGGCACGGATGCCTTGCTGCTCCCGGCCTGCAGCAAAGCCCAAGTGAGAGTGGCATGGCCTTACTCTTACTCTATTTTGAGAATGCCTGCTTGTTGCAGCTGCACCGTGCAGACCAGGAACAGTGATGCGACCTTTTTTTGCAGTGATGGCATATATGCAGTTTGTGGAAGACTACTCAGAGCCACAGCCGTCCATGTTCTACCAGACCCCTCAGAACGAGCACATCTACCAGCAGAAGAACAAGCACCTCATGGAAGTCTATGGGTTCAATGACTCCTTTATCAGCTTAGACCCCTCTCAAGATCTGGCACCTCCTCCTGCTCTCCCACCGAAACAGCGGCAGCTGGTGAGTGACATCCGCGGCGCCCTCCCCGGCAGGGCACACCGGCCTCCCAGGAGCAGCTCTATTCTTGCTGCTCCTGTTTCTGACAGGCTGCGGTGGTGGGAGGATGTCTCGTTGGTGTTACCACATCATGCTCCTTGTCATCTTGTTAACATGTTTTTAGGCATTTTGCATCATCTCCTTTGAGCTCCTTTCTAACCCTACGTTCAGACTGTTCCCCACAAGCTCTGAAAGTCCTAAAACGCCCTAAAAATGAAACGTTAATCTTCCACATGGCATGGCTGAATCTGTGCCAGACTACAGGCTTGTGTAACAACAACTGCTTTGAAGATTTTGACACGCTGGGCAACACGATTTTCAAAAGATTGCTGCACTGTTGTTCCCAATGCTGTTTTGAAACTGTTGTCAAGGATGCCACAAATAATAACTGTTTAAACATAATAACTGCTTTTATGGCTCAGTCTTTGCCAGAGCCACAGAACTTCGGTATAGCCATTATTTAACTCGTGCATGTTTTCTGCACATTAGTCCCCTTGTGTGAGTCAGGATTTTACCTGTTTTTCAGTGTTCTGCTAGCCCTCCCAGACTCCCAGCACAAAAAGGCACATCCACATGTGTATGTGTGTCGGGCGGTGGGTTTAACAATACAGCGAGTGCCATTTTCCATGTAGGGGATGAAATCCTGGCCTCAGTGATGGCAGCAGCAGTTTTGTTTCCAACCTCAGCGGAGCTAGGATTTTGTCCTATTTCTTTTTAAGGGTCTTCCTTTATCTTTTTTTTAACTCCAACCTTAGGGGGGTTGTTTATGTTAATTATCTGATTTGCTCTATTTATTAAAAAAAAAAAGGCATCTTTTGTGCTGACTTAAATTGGCCATGGCTTTAACAAAACAGGAGGAAATGTGGGAACAGAGCCATGGTCTTACCATCATGAGGGCAACTGTTGCAATATTTCTTCATGTTATCTATGCTAAAGTTTGACTGTCCCAAGGTGTTACTTCTTAATCAAATGGGAAAAGCAACCAAGAGCTCTAATTTTGGGATTTGCATAACTACATTCCTGTGATACAGGTAGGAGTCCTAAAAAGATAAAGTAACGTTTTCTGGCTAAGCTAAACTGAGTATTATGCATTATTGCTTTGTGGGGATGAGACCTCAAACGCCCGTGTCCCATCTGCTTTGCAGGGACACTGAAGAGTCTACAGGACTCCTCTGAAGGATCAAGCAGTTCTCCAGAGTCTGTGGTCCCCTTGTCAGTGTGATCCTTGCACTGTCCCTTGCCCTACCTCCTCCTCCTAGAGGTGGCTACGCTCTAGTGATAGTTTCCAGTGGTGACTTGGTCTTACACAGTCATGAGAGAGAGTGTGTAAAGCACAGATTTACTGTAACCATTGTGCAGAAGGGAAATTCTGCTCCTTTTCTGAATTTGTCAGCTGAAGCAAAGCATTTCTTTGCTGCCCTTTAATCGTTATCTGGGCAGCCAAGTTGTCACTGGTTTGCCTGCTAGGCATTCTTGTAGTCTTGCAAGCTGATACCATCAAGGTGTTGCTTGCAGCTCCCTTGAAGCAAAGGTTTCTTCAAGTGCAGCCTGCCACCCTTACCTTCATCTCTGTTGTGAAAGTGGTGCAAGTAGACGATGGCTTATTCAACAGTCATTGTAAAAGCCACCAAGAACAAGACTCTTGTTCTTCTGCTCCTGCTGCCGTGAGAGTTTCTGAAACAGCAAATCACATGGGCATCAGCTGCTCTAGCAGTAGGCATGTTTTGCTGGATGGACTCCTCTATAAAACGATAATTAGGAAGTCCTTTCTTGTGAGCTTTGGATCTTATTTATGTAACAGTTGCACATTATATTCAATAAGTCAGAGCTGAGAAAATGTAGATATACCTTAGCCTCCCTCACACTCCTTACTATAGTGGAATTCAGGAGAAGTTCCTTAATAGTATTTGTTACTTACAGTGTAATATCTCCCTCTTGTGCAAATGATATATCAGTTTGGATTGGGCTGAAAAATGGCTGGACATGACTGTTATCCAGCATCTCAGCAGTACCAGTGAGGGCCCATAGATCACACTGGAAAGACCAAGTTGCCAGTCTGCAGGTTGCCACAAAAAAATAGTAATCTGCAAGAGTCGGCTCCTTAACAGCTAGAAGCAAGAGCCGGTTCCTCCTTTGGGTGTCTGCCCTCCACACCATGGAGAAAAAAGGGCAGTGAGGAACAGCTTGCCTCTCCCCGCAGCAGCTGTCCATGGGTGAACTGGAAGGGGGAGGTGGGAGTTTATTTTTAAGGGATTTGTGAAACAAAGAGGATTTGAACTGTGATTTTTGTCATGCCTTTTGAGCTCAAGAAAGGCATATTGGTATGTCTGGCTCTGATGAACTGTATGAATAGCTGTTTGTTTAGCAAGCCATTATATGCATTGTTTTACAGTTAGCATTTCTTATCCTTTATTCATAGCCTTTTCTGTGCTCTCTTTCTTTGTGTCTTCTGTCTCTTGCTTTCTTCCCCCTCTTCAGCAGGCCTCCTATGCTGCCTCTTCTTTCTCTTCTGTCTCCTACTGTGTCCAGCAAACTAAAGTGCCCTTCACCCCCGAGGACATCGGTGCCACTCAGGGCCTCACTATGTCAGTCTCTAACTCCTTTCTCAACCGGCACAGCTCCTTTCCTGTGCATTCGGTGAGTTGCTCTCCGCACTTTAACACGTGTGCGTATTTGTGTCGGTGAAACACTTGTGTGCAAATTCTGTGCTTAAACGCTCTCAGTTGCAGGTAAAGGTGAAGGTTCTTTTGGGGGCTTTTGAACTCATGTAGTAATCAGCCAGGTGAGAAAAACTGTGTGTAAATCCTACTAAATGAAGCACAGGGGAGGTGTGGCTTTCATTACTTTACATACACATGGGTATTGACATCTGTGGCGAGGGACTGACGAAGGAGAGCTGGCCTGTGTGCCCAGGCACACTCCTTTGACCTACATGTTCCCGAGGCTGCACGTTGGAGCTGCAAAGTCTTTTTGTTCCGTTGCATAATGTCAGCGATGTGGATGAGTCGATTAAAGGCTCCTGTGTGAGTCTGGCCTTTGGAGAAGTGACAAGATGCCGTCCCCGAGATACACGGATTTAGTCAAACGTATGGAACAGTGGCTGCAGCTCCTTAATTTTTTTTTCTAGAAAATGGCCTCTACCAGATCTTTCATCTCATATTTGCTTGTCTGCTTCCCTTCACGTCTCCGTGGTCCCAAACAAGCTCAGTAAGCTTGTATGATTTGCTGACGAATGAGCAGGGTTTTCTCTCCTACAGCACTTGTGAGCAGTCTGAAGAGAGAACGGCAGGAGGAGCTGAGAATGATTTAAATCAAAATAAGAATAATCTTAGAACACTGCTTAAATCTGTGATCAGCTGCTTAAATTAAATGGTAGAAATAACAGCGTTAATACAATGAAATTAAATCTAGCCATGGCATTCCACCAGCTCGTCATTATGGGGCTCGTTTGCATGTAAAACTATGTGGTTATGCTCTGATTGCCGTGTGATGACAACTGAGAATAGACTATTTTTTAACAGTGACCTGGATGTTTAGTAAATTAGACTTCTTCTGGAGAAGAAATTGTCAGACAAGACTTGAGAAAATTCAGAAGTGTTCAATTAGTTTAATATTAAATGTTTGAAAACGGTATCCTCCCGCTGTGCCACTGCTATCTTCCCATTTCAACACTTACTCATTCTCTAAAAATTAGCGATAATCGTTGGTCCGAAGAAGAAGAAAGTATTCAAGTACTTTACAAGTAGTGCTACTTCACAAGGAAGGAATTAAAGCTTTTGGCTTCCACTTGTGTGAGAGAGAGCAGTATCGTAGTTTTGCTGCACAGATGAAAAGGCTGAGGTGCGGAAAGGTTAGTGCTTGCACAAATTTGTGGTAAACAGTTTTAAAATTTGAAGTAATGCAAAAATTCTGAATTGTACAGCTCTCTTGTTTGACAGTGATCCTTGCAAGCAAAACACAGAACTATAAGACTAGGTAAAAGCACTTGACTTTTTGTTTTAATTGAGAGGCTATAAATATAATACTATAATGCTCTGAAAATATGTGAGCACTTTCATTTAAAAAAGCGTCCAGGTTGGATTAAATGGTTACTACCTACTTAATTGTTCTGAGCTGTTCTCATCTCGCTTTGGACTACATTATTGTGAACGTATTATTTTATGAAATGTTAAAACTTCATTAAAAAATCCGTACTCATTTTTGCAAGGGTTTGGTGAGGGGAAAATAAATGGCTGGAGCTTGAGGAGCAATGAGAACAATTAGGCAGTGCTCTGTCAAATGCACAAAGGAAATAAGCTGAATTAAAAATGGTGATTTTTCCATTAATGCCTTTAAATTATGATAATCTCATAGTTGCTTGTGACTCTAGCTGGTCTATTTTTTCACAGGCAAAAATGAGATTTTTCACTATGACAGTCTCTCTTTGTCTCCGAGCTGCAAAATACCAATGTCCTTACATGCATCATAGCTGACCCATGTAATACCATAACCATGGTTTATCCCATTTTCCCTATCCCTAATAAGACAGAGATGCGAAACAGCTGTCAAGGTTTGGATCATTCCCAGGGTGACACCCTGCACTTCAGCACTAAGAAGGACCAGAGCCCCTCTTGCAATCTGCTCCTGAGCATTGGCTGGAAAGACCGTGCCATTTTACACGAGGCATGCCATGAGCTGCACCAGTAACACTTTAAGCACATCGCTCTCCTCCTCTTATTCTCATGTCTTCGTTTTTAACTCTCTCACCAAAGAAAGGCCACTCAAGTGAGCACTGTGGTGAACAACAATAAACCTGTTAAAAATAAGCGGTAGCTTTCCACCAGCCCCAGCAAGGGAGTTAATGCTAGGGAGAGCACACCTTTCGCATACCAGCCAGCTGAGGAGTTGGCCTCCTGTGTACCCAAATATCAGTGATGATTATCAAATCTCTTAAAATGATATGTCTCCTACATTAATTGTTATCCACTCTGTGCAGGAAGCAAAAACCTCCTTAGATCAATACCAGGAAGTCAGAGCTGATAAATGACATGGCTGTCCATTGACCCAACGTGAGCAATGCGTTGCAGGTTTGCCAAGCATAGCCAATTTTCAGAAAGCGCTGTGTGCTTTTTTCCTTCCCTGGAGACTGGCCTGGGGTGGACAGCAGGAGTCAATCCCAGAGGGGAGACCTGGCCCTGTACCCATCTGTTCACGTGCAGGCAGCAGGAAAGCCAAGCCTACACCATGTTTTGCACATTAGACCATTAGCTCTGTGCTCCAGGTGAAGGACTAGTGCCTTACTACTGATTTACGGCTCTTAAAAAGACTGTTTTCAGACAGTGTTTTGAAGCAAAAAAGAGGTGAAGTTGTTCAGAACATCTTTACTCTTTTAATTTTTAACGTATGAATTTCTTTTCTAGAACCCTGACTTTTTTCTTTCCAATCAGCACTGCAGACGCTGCTGCAGTCCAGAAGCCACCACTGGTCTGTCAACCCACTAATAGCGCTTTTCCTTTCTTTGCAGGAAATTGTGTCAGAGGTAATAGCTTTTACTGGATAGAGGCAGATCTTGAGCAACTGGATCAAACCTCATAGGTTTGGCAAGTTGAGCGTGTTTTTTAACCGAGTCTGATTCGTGTCTGGCCTCTGTGCCAGCAGCAAGGGTCGTGTTTGTAGCGTGGGCTGGTATTTTAAGCAACTGCAGCATCGTATTCCCCATCCCATGCACAGCTACGCCATTAAATCCCACATCAGGGGGACAACTGGATTGTACTGTCAAGAGTCATTTTAGGGATTCCCATCTCTTTTGGAAGTACTTTCTGTTGCTAAACAGTGGGAAGGGAGGGATGCAATAAGAAATCATCCTCCTTGGTAATTGTTGGCAGTAGTTTTTCTCTAGCTGATCACCTCCCTCCCTTCTTGTGAAGACAGAGATACTGTCCTTTGGTTTATTAACTCCGTGTGCTGTTTGACTGGAAATGGGTGAGCAGGAATCAAATTTGAAATCTCGTTACTCCCTGGCAGCTGGGGAACTCCGCACTGACAGAGGAAATCAGTCCGGTGACAAGCTCTACTGCTATCCATCCACATATTTTCCACCAAAGATGGCAGAAAGTCTTGCATTCAGTTACAGCTAGGAAGCTTTTCCTCGCTGAAACAAAGAACACAGTTGTTTCTCCGGGGCATGTGCATGCCATTAGTGGAAATTTGGCTGCATCCTCCACTATGAAGAAATAACTTGCCTTTCTCAAAATGCTGTTTTTTCTTATGTTTTCTTTTTAATTAAGAAACATTTCCAGTAATTTTCCAGAATCCAAATTGGCTGTTGGATTCCAGCAGAAGGCGCAAGCGATTTCCTTATGAAAGCTCCAGTTCAGCGTTTCTGTTCTCACTTGTTCCCACCGTTCTTGAGCAAATTGAGCAAGCACACAGAAAATTCACAGCAACTGTTTTTCTTTCTTGTGTGTGTGCTAACGTATGTTCAGGAAAAGGAGGGTCGGGTAAGTGTTTAAAGACGCGCAGAATGCAGACATGTGCTTCGCATGTTTTCCCCGCCTCACTCCTGTTCGTGTAGCTCACTTCCAGTCTGCAACACAGGCCGCAGCTCTGGCCCTCAGCAGAGACTGAGCTGTTTTGATTCATATGGTGGTCCGATGGTGGGAGCCACAATCAAACCGGGACTGGGAGATCACAGTGTGTGAGTTTGTTTCTGTCCTAAGCAGGGTTTGGCTCCTTAGTTTGGAGCAGAAGGAAGGGGAAAAGAAGATTTGCATCCATTTAACCAGCTGCTGAGGTCTAGGTATTGTTTTCCCTTTCCTGTTTAGCGTTCCTTCTGTGTTTGTGTTCTTTTCCACTGCCCACGGCAGGCCTGGACGGTGGTATTAATAGTGCTCTTGCGTGCTGGCATCACTGAATCTTGCTTCTGAGAACCACTTCCTCCAGTGGTTTATACATTTTTCTTGCAGTTGGAGCACTACCTGTCTCTGTGCAGGTCTCTCTAAACGGTCCCCTGTTGACTTCACAGGTCACATCTTTTGTGTGACTGACTTTTTAGGAGCCTTGCCTTTGTCTCCAGGCTCTGCCTTTTAAAGATCTGCTTGCTAGATACAGTGGTATAGTCTACAAGCTAAACAAGAGTTGATGCTGTAGGTGGGATCAGATTGAATTCTCCTGATAGTTTCAAAAGAGAGATGCAGGATAGCACGGCTAATAAATCTTACAAATGTTTTCTTCCTCCCCTGCCCTCTTATTTGTTTTGTTGCAAAGATGTACAAGAATCCCCCTCACTTAAGGAGAAGTTTGGATTTTGTGTTTTCTCGTGCAGAAGCTGGGAGACCCTTTCCCAAGGGAACAGCAATCCCCATCCATCCATCTGCTATGCTAACCGTCGCTAAAAACAGGGAGGTCAGCTGTGCAGCCAGGTCAGAGGCTTTGCTGAGAAACGTTCAAGCATGAGGAGTTGCTGCCTTTCCTGTGGCAGTGCTTGAAGCCATTCTGTTGGCAGCTTGTGTTTCCAGCCATTCATTGTAGGAGCATTTCCTTCCTCATTAGCAAAAGTACCTGGAAGCCCAGCATTGTGTCATGAGATAGGAAGTCTTTTCCAATAGTTGTCTATGCAATTATATTCTTAGGGTGTAGCAGTTTTGTACAACACCCAGTATTTTGTGAACATAATTCTCTACTGTTAGAATTTGGGCATCCAGCTCTGGCACATTGCCCACGTCACTCTCTTAATAGCATTAGCAGAGGAGATCTAAAAGATTGATCGTTTCCTCTGATAGCTTCATGTTTTGGAAGTTTGATGCTCTATCTGATCTGGGAGCGTCTGGCAGGATTGCAGATTAATTTGGCAGAAGTAGTCCGTAGGGTAATTGAGAAGGCTGTGCTTAAAAGGTAAAGACTGTGTCTGCTGATGCTGCAGATGCTCTGACAGCCATATAATTGAATTCAGCTTTGAATTTAGGATGGAGACTGCTGTTACTCGCAACCGGTGACTCCCTGTGCATAAACACTCTGTCTCCCTGTTACTTGTGGTCAGCCATGCCCAGTGAATGTAGAGGAGCGTCACTCTTGAAATAAGTTTTCTATTAGAGTGCTTATCTCCTGCCATCTAATCCAAATAAACGGTCGTAATGTCATTGACCCTTGGGACATCCTGTAACACTGCTGCTAATGATGGAAAGCTGTTCTAAAATATTGACCGTTGCAAAAAATCAAAGGCAGCGCATTGAAAACGTTGAAAGATGCCATCTCTGGAAGACCTCTGTGTGTCACGGTGTGTGGTAAACATTCAGGTCCGGGCACGTTAGCTTCCTGCTGTTCCCCGAAGACAAGATTGCTGCGAGCTCAAAGCACGCTTTGTGGAAGTACTTCCCGAGTGGCAGATAGATTGGTTTTGTTGTTTTTTTTTTAAATCTACTTCACTGGTGAGAGGAGAGGGATCTCTCTCTTCTCCCTGTGTTGGCTGTTTGCCGTTGCAGGTCAGGATCACTCGTGCTGGGTGACCATCTTCTGGTCCTGTGGTGGGAGCCTGGCAGCATGACCGGAGTTTGGATAGAGGAAAGCATCCTTTCTCAAAGCATCCGGTTGCACCTTGCTTTCTGGCTTTCCCAGAGATTGTTTTGAAGTACTTCATTTAAAGCAAAGCTATGGCGTAGGAGGTTGTGTCAGTACAGCCATAACCGAGGCCTTACTGACCCTGCAAGAAACCTCTAAGCAGCAGATTAAAACAAGCACTGATTTGTTTCCAAGATAAACTGTTGCCTGTGATTTCTTGGGAGGAGGACTAGAGGATGACTAGTTTGCTTGTGACAGTTCTGTTGAATGGACTTGTCCCCTCCCAAAAAAAGTATGTCTTTTAAAGGATGACAGGGCTTCCAAGAGATGTACAACACCCAAACCCCGTGGAAGCTGTTGCTGCAATT
>NW_008824587.1:3435941-3442710 GCF_000699105.1 Pygoscelis adeliae
GGTCGCGTGTGGACATCATCTCCACCGCAGGGTGGTTTTTTTTTCCCCTTTAAAAGTATGCTTCATTCTTGGCTCTTGTCCCAGCACGGCTGCATAGCTGGAATTCCAGAGCTGCTTGCAGGCTCCGGAGGAAGGAGGGGGCTCCCTGGCTCGCCTTCTACAAGATGCGACTTTACAACAAGACTGGAAGTCGAGAGCAGCCTGGCTAATTAATGCCAGCACACCAAAGGCTTCTCTGCACTGTTCCCTTTGTTAACGGCATGCTGAGAGCATGTCTTGCGTCGTTAAATGATTGTTCACGGATCACATAATGAAGATTAATGCATTTTCCTGGGTACCTGGGTCTTAAACCGGCATTTTCAACACATCTCATGCCAAGATATTGTTTTGAAAGGTGTATTGATGAGGCTGAGGAGAGATGAATATATAGCGATTGTCAGTAGTAACGTATCCGCATTCAAACTTTTAAAATTTATGCAATGTTATGTTATATTTAGGTCTAAATTGCCTTTGAATTGGGATTAATGTCTCTGAAACTATGCAAGGCAGAAGCTGTGCAAATTCTCCTGCCCCAGAAGCAGTAATTCATCTCCCCGAGCTGCTAGCTCAGCCTGCAGGCAGTGTACCAGGCAGCGTCTCAGCTGCTGAGACTTCCAGCCGGCGTTTGGCCTGAACTAACCCTGCCAGCACCATCACGCAGTGTGAGAGCTTCGCAGGGTGCTGCCTGTCCCAGAGTGACTTGATTGAGGACAGTAATTTCCTTTCACTCATGCCCTGCATGAGCTCCACTGCCGCTTTGCAAAAACCTGGCTTTTTCTCTGGGGTCAGCAGGTCAGAGACAAAAACCCCTCGGGACTCCTCGGTGGAAGATGTCCCATCAACTACAAAGTGAAGGACAGCATATGCTGCCTGTCTCATGTGGGTGCAGGAAGTCCAGCTCTCGGGGAGCTGGCACATAGGTTCTGTTTGAGCAAATTATTTCCTTTACTGGAGCAGAGGATCTCGTTATCGGGACAGCAGTTTATGGAGTGCCTTCTTGAGCCATTGCAGCACTGGTTGGTGGGAGTACACATTCTCCATCCGTTTTGCTCCTATTCTTTTTTTTGGGTCTAGCCTGGGATTTGGGGCGATAGTTGGCATATTAGTGCTGGTGAGATCATGAAATACCAGGGAGACAGGGCAGGCATAATGAATCTGCTGAGCCAAGATGATGTCATGAGCCTGGCGTCTTACGAGGGATTTAGTGTTTTGTGCCATGCAAGTGAAAATGAATAAATGTAGAGCATTTATCCAGGCAGAAAGTAAATACAGAGATTAGACTTGTCATTGTTACTGAGGCAGCACCAAAAGCTGACAGTGTCCCTGGAGCCAGGGCTGCTCATCCGGAAAGAAACAGGCAGGAAGAGAGAGGAGCCTGTCCCAGAGCCAGTCTCCTTTTAGCCACAGGCATGTGGTAGGGATTTGCATTTTAATTATTTTTCAGTAGTCTTTTAAGCTCTTTCCAAAGCATCTCCCTCTGCTCCTCTGTATTATGGCCTGCAATTTGTTTTGGGCCCCGAGAATACACCCAGAGCACTGCCGGACTCGGAGGGCAACCGCTCGAGGATTAAGGTGGTGGAAGGTAAAGTCTAGCCATTGACCTTTACGTTTCCTTTCCTTTGTAGTGGAAAAGCTTTTTTGCCCAGGCTTCTGGCCGGAGGCTGTTCTCAGTTTAGATTTTTAAGCTCACATCTTTCCTAGGTAGAAAAAAAAATACCACTGCTGAACTGGATGCTGCCGCCACGGCTCAGGTGACAGAGTAAGCGTTGCTTTTTATCACCCGCTCAACTCTCCTGAGAAAATGTAGCCTGAATTCTCCGATTCATGCCTTTGTTTCCCCTTCTCCTTTTTGCATCACAGCGGTGTCACTTTTCAGCCCGGTTTGAGCAAGTTGTGTCTGTGCTTCTTGAGAGCTCTGTAATGCAGCAGCCTTCTGCAGCAGATCTCTCAGACAGGCAACCGCCACGGCTTCATTTCAGCGTGGGTTTTTTTGGATGATGTGATTCTTCCTTCGGTCCACTTGGCTACGACACAGATCTCGCTAGTGGTTGAGCTCTACAGGTTTTAAAATAAACTCCTCTCCAGCAGGTTTAGTGTTATTGTCCTTTTTTTTTTTTTGATGGGTGTCAGCTTTGTTTTGGACTTACCCTGATGGCAAATCTTACTAGTACCAGATGTTAAAAGACAGAGGGTTGCTCTTGTTTTTCTTGGCACAATATATTCCCACTGCACCCTGTTTAATATTATCTGAACAGTAATCTGATGATTAGGAGAGAGAGTGAAATAAAGCTTTACGCAGATGATCTCTTTTCATCTCTTCAGCTGACTCTTCGAGGCACTGCATTAAAGGATCGGTTTGATAAGGAATTCATCGCTCCTGAGGGCAATTATCATTTTTGCTCCCTATGTTTCTCGAACGGGAAGGAGTAGCAGTGCAACTCTGAAGACAGTATCCAGCCACTCCTCCCTGGGAGCTGTGTGTTCTGGAACAGACTTGACACAGTAGCTGTTAAATTACAGGGCTGGAGCAAACGGCACCTCAAATTTGGATCCTGTGGAAAATCCCGGAAAAGCAATAAGCAGTCGGAGTACTTTTCTTTATCCAGATATTTCCAGCATGCTCACAGCTGTGGTTTCTGTATGCCTCCGCATCCTTTCATCCACTCAAGGGATTTTCAGGCTGCACTTTGTCATTAACAGTACTGAGATATCCAGGCTTTCTCCCTCCCTAGCGAAGGCTGGATACTTGCAAGTAAATACCCTGATGCCCACTTTCCCTCTGTGAGATGAGCAGCCCGGCTGCTGTTTGTGCAAGAACATGCTTCTCCGTGAAAAAACTGGCTGACGTGTCCCAGGTAGCGATTCCTGCTCTAAGGTGTGGGTGATAAAATAGCGCTGCCTCTGTTGGGGTTCGCCTCTTGGCAGAGAGGTGCCTGTGTTAGAAATGCCTTGTGCTGTCACTGCTACGCTACTGCCGATCTAATTACTTTTTCTTTTGTCTGTCTCTTTCCTTTCCCCATCTTCCGTGTTTTTGTGTTGTATGTCTCTGTGTCCTGCAGTACAAATCTGTGTTTAGGTCCTACTCCCAGGACTTTGTGCCTCACAACCAAGTCTCCATACCTCCTTTCCTCTCTTCTACCTCCTCCTCCTGCTCCACCCCACCTTTTCTGCCCGTCCATCCATCTCAGAGCTCTGACCTAGCGGTGCCTGCCGCAGCCAGCCAGTCACCCAGCACTGTGGATGTGCCAAACTCCTCTTCTCAGGAGAGCAGCTTTAACGGGAATGCTCCTGTCTGCCTTCCTTCTGAAACTTCTTTCACTGATTCTCTCCAGACGCCTTCGGTGAGACTATCCAAAGAGATAATGCACCTTAACACAAGGCTGGGTTTATTTGGTTTGGTTTTTTAAAGAAAATGTCTCTTGTATTAATACATGCTTAATGTGATCTGGTTTCCAAACATGCGTGTGAAGTGCAGAGAGGTAATTTCATATAAAAATGCTGGCTAGAAAATATTAACAACCTCAGCAGGTGTGAGAAAACGTTAGCACATATGTAGGAAACATAAAATGTCAAATGCTGGTGAAGGGGAGAGGAGAAGGTGCTGTAGCTTCCTAATACAAAGCTGAGGAAGGTAAGAGAGTGCTTTGTGAGGTTGGTCGTTTCTAAACGTGGGCTCCTAACAGTGGTTTGCATCCTGCAGTGGCTGCCATGGCAGGATTTGGTGATTGTTGGCCTGCTCCCTCCTAAGTCACTGGCGAGCCCCCGGGATCGGTGGGTGCACTCCAGCTCTGTCTCTCCTGTGCATAAACCTGTTGCTCTTTCTAGGCTCCTGCTCTTTCCATTTACCAGCAACCCTAGCTGTGCACTTGGTGGCAGTGCACGCTGGTGCAAAGCATCGCGTGTTGGTGAAGTTAGACTAATGCAGTTCCCACACTGATACGGCACTACTAGTTTAGGGTCCCAGATCAGTTTTGCAGATCGCTTGGCGGGTTTGTGCATCACAGCTACTTTTTTAAAAACCTCGTCTTCAAGGCAGTTCCTCTTTTGTTTGCTGCAAAGCCTAGCATGGATGGGATTAGAGCTGTCAGCACAGTGCACGGTAGCGCTGCCTCTTCACAAAGTTTGGAAGAGGGACACAGATTGCAGAATAAACGATCAGGTTTTCACACTTTGGACCTGACCTTGCTGTTGCATCTTCCTTGCATTACGTCCTTGTTACAGCCCAGAAGCCCTCGAATTTGGTTTAGTTGGGCATGATGGCTCTAGTCTGTGCTTGTAGCATAGTGTGGGAGACACATTTGATACCCTCTGGGCTGCAGGGCTGATCTGTGTTCAGCGGCAGGACTACAGCGTGGGTAGGGCAGGCGCTTGTGTGTCAAGCTCTGAATGCTCAGCTTCCGTAACCTTGAAATCTGCACGTGCATATTGCACCTTCACAGTCTCACCTGGAGTCCATGGCAGCTCTTGCAAAGCATTGCCTGCTGCTGTCCTGCTCAGGGCCTTCGGGATAGTCCTCAAGAACCAAAAAATAATTACCTCCAGGAAGGTACAGCCTCGGTGGCCGGTGTTGGCCGCTGAGCGGGAGGAAGGGCTCCCAGTTAGGTGACAGCAGCCGCCAAGAGCGCTTCTCCTCCCAGCCCCTGGGCACATTAACTCACTAACATCAAGTGCTGGCGGGGGGCACCTTCACGTATTTCCTTTCATCCTGTCTCCCTTAGAGTGAAAACGCCAGTGAGGAGGCTGGTGAGGGTGAATACGTCAATCTGTATTCCTCTGGCCAGAGCAACGGGGAACTCCCTCGCTCTGAAGGAGTAAGTAACCTGGAGAGGGCTGGACACCGGGAAGGGGCTGCCTGGTGCATGCTGAGTTCACGCTGGGGCTGACGCGCTTGGCACCGGCCTCTTCTGCACACCGTGGAGCTCCTGTGTCCATCCTGCTGCCCTGGCTCCCTTGCTGGCAGTCCCTCTGCTTGCCCACTCCTGGCTTGCAGGCTTGGGTGGTCTCTGGGTCTGGGTGGAGAGCAGGCGATACTTTTGGGGTCGTGGTGAGCCCCGGCAGGAGGTAGGGACGGCTTTTCCTGCCACGCTGTTTCGTTTGTGCTTCGCTGTCTGTTTGGAGCTGCTTGCGTGAGGTTCCCTTCCAGAAAGCTGTGCCCTGACCAGCGCCGTCCTGGGGGCCGTGTCTATTCTTGTAACTGCTTTGGCTTCCCTTTTCTAATACAGAAAGCCTTGTGCTCTAAATTTTTTTTTTCCTTCACTATTTGGACACGAAGTAAGTGATTGATTTAGCATTGTAATCGCACGCTGTTTCTTCCTTTACTCAAGACTCGTATCTTAGATATTTCCTAGAGGAGACAGGGCGTTTTCCATTGCAGGGAGGTACCGTCTTCCTGTTGGGTCATAGGAAACGGCGGCAGAGGTCTGTGGTGATCTTTTTGCCTGTCCTCATCTTGGAAGGCACATCTCCTACAGGATGTCTCTGAGACCTTTATCCATGCTGGTGTTAAATATGCCAAGAGATAGTGCTCCCATCACTTCCCTTCAAGAGACATCTAGGCAGGCCCATCCCTTCGGGCAGCTGCGAGCTGGTTCTCTCAACTTTGAAGCAAAGGGCTTTACAGATATAGTCTGGAAAAATTCTGCAGACACCGAGAAACCTAAACTCACCAGTGCGTTTTCCAGGCCGAATAGACAATGTGTAGGTGGTTTCAGTCCAGTCTGTTCAGTAGGTTGAATTTCCAAGTTTCAGTCTGCGTGATATTAAATAATTCTGAACTCCAACACTGTTAGATTAATATTCTCATTTGCTGTTCATGGGTATTTTTCTCCTTAATAAATGGCTAATTTAAAATGCTGTATCTTTGCTTTGAGTTCTCTACCTGCTGTTCCATGCCGCGGGTTCAGATGGTTCTGCTTTTTTGCATTAGCCTCATTTCCACAGCCGTGAATTGTGAAGTGGAAACATTGCATCATTGCGTAACCTCTTCTGGTGGGAGAGAAGGGAGGTAGGAACAGCAGCGTGCATCCACCCCCTAAGACAGGCTGGTTTTGGGGGCTGTGACTAGGAGGGGAACTGAAACTGGAGAGTTTAGAGCTGGCTGCATCCGTTTTGATTAAAGCAGAGGGCAAGTGTATTTCAACAGGGCTGGAGGACAAAAAAAAGTCATGAGAGGGTTAAAATCCAAGACAACAGCTGACTTGTGTTGTAACTTTCAGCATCATTTCACAATGTTAAAAGCAAACAGTACTAATTACACTAGTCTCCAGAGATGGTCCCAAATTTCCTGTCTAATTAACTTCTGTGTTTTCCTGGCATTTGGCATTAGCTTGCATCAATCTTTAACCGCTCTGTAGGAATTTACAGTAAAGGGCCATTTAGAGGCAGTCAGACTGTAAATGCAAGACTAGCTGTGGTGTCGTACCCCACGTAATAACAAAAACCTTCCTTCTCTTCACAGGAATCTCCCTCTGTCAAAGACGGCCACTCCAAAGACTCCACTTCGAACAGCAGTGCCATGGGGAAGGAAGGCAAAGATGGTGCTGAAAGGTGAGCCTGACTCCCCCGGTACCTCTGCTTCCCAGTCTTGAAGGGTACAGAGTCTCACCAGCATCCCGTTAGCCCTGCCCTCTACCAAACCATCCTTGAGGCTGCCTGTTCTGCCCTCGACCTTCTCGATGTTCTCTAAACTTTAAGCCTGCTTTTTTTGCACAACTGGTGAGTGGTGGGATCC
>NW_008824587.1:3442747-3455197 GCF_000699105.1 Pygoscelis adeliae
GTTACTTAACTCAGGGACCCTGTAGGGGTTCATGCAGCCTGTGTTAGCCATCCTAAGTCCATCTAACCGGCAGTCCTGTCATTGACACTGGCTGCTCCCTCCTGCTTCCAGGGAAACGTGCAAAAAAAGTCTGTATCGCTGTTGGGAAATAGTCTTCCGGAGGGGAATTTCTTCCTAACCCTGCTAGTTAGAGGCTGGCTGAGGCCCCGAAGCAGGAGGCTTTATATCCCTTCTAATGCTCTTAGCTATCATTTGTCTATGTAAATGAAGAGGTGCAGGCTGTAACAGATGGGCTTCAGGAGGAGTGGAGTGAGCGCTTCCCTGCTGCTTGAGATTGCTCTTCAATTGCATTTCTAAAGCAAAAATACAGAACGGCATTGTTTTGTGTGTGACAGTCAACTTCCCTCCCCCATTTTCCTGCAGTTGGTTTGAGGGTTTTAATCCCTGCAGTGAAGGAGACAATGCAAGAGTGCTCTGCAAAGCTCACTATCTGCTGAAAATACTGGCTGGTGCACGGGATTTTGGCCTGTGCTGGGGAAAGCTACAAAGAACATGTGCGCTTTTTTTTTAGGAGTACAGGCACAGAGAGCATGTGTCCAGGCAGAAGAGTACCAGCCTTTGGGGGTAGGAATACTAGAGTTGTGGATGTACACCAAAAAAGTGGTCAGAGCTTTCTGCTCTATCTTCCTGCAAAAAGAGAGCCTGCCATCTCCCCTTGTAGCAGCACGATGGGTCATGAGCTGACTAAGGTATATGTGTGTAGAGTATGCTCAGTCTCTATACATTTAAGGAAGGGCTTAGATTTGTGTGCACTAAAAATTTGGTGGATTAAGGAGAGATGGAAGTGTGTACTTATGCAGGGCATAGTAAAATCCTGTCTGCCAGAAATGCAGGCAGACAAGTGTTCAGGTCCTAAAGGTTCATCTTTCTCTTTTTCAAGAGATGCACAAAGCAACAGAATTAGAGCCAGACATTTGGATTTGTTTGCAAAAGATTTACCTCCAGACTGTCTGTGGACTTACTGTATTTTAATGAAGGTTTGTACGCTGAGAGCTCGGGTGGACCCAGCATCTCTTCCCCTGGATGGGCAATGACATTGATGGGTATTTGCCTCTTTTTTTACAGGCAGCAGCAGTCACCAGATGCTTTGGAATCGTCACAGTTGGAGGAAGAGGTAGATGAGCTATCCCTTATCGACCACAGTGAAATTATGGCTAGGTTAACGCTGAAGCAAGAGGTAGGTGCATTCAGGGTTTGCTTTCATACTCTTTGGTTTATGCTGTACTGAAATCTGATTCTCTGTGTGCACAAGCAAGGCATCAGCTTTTATTTGATAGGAAAAACTAGGTTGCAGCAGAAGTGGTATGCAGCTTTATGTGTGCAGGCTGTTGTGAAAGTATGAGATGCTGGTACAGGCAGGGAGCATCGGCAATGAATGAGGGTTTAACAAAATGTGAGATGTCTCTCTAAAAAGAAGCGTCTCTTGTGCCGTTTTCCCAGTCTGCTCCTTCCCACCTCTTCAGCCTGCGACAGTCTGAAATGAAGCTCCTGAGACCCTGAGCACAATAAATCCAGGTGTGGGTTTATGGTGTTGGCCTTCCAGTCTGACGGCAGGTTTAGCAGATTTCCCAAGCAGGACGTTATATTACAGATGTGGAAGAGCAGCCAAAGTAACTGTTTCTGTATTTGAGAAATGGCTTTGTTTCTAGCCCTAGGTGCACTCCCAGACAGCTTTGCTCACTATGCTCTTGAACCAAGCTGTCTTTGACATGCGGCTGGAGGGAATATGCAGGCTTTTGAAGCTTTCAGACTGTCAGGGGGCTAGCCTGAAAAACCAAGAGAATGTAGCATTTACTGGCACTTCAGGAGTGTTCTTTGGTCAGCCGAGATGTGCAGGAGAGAGTGAGAAGCTATTACTCATTCCTTAAGTAGTATTTCATGAGTCTTGCCAGAGGGTCACCTGAAAAATTCACATCTTAGACATAGCTGCTTCATGGCTGTAATCCATGGTTTTTTCAGTGTTTTGCATATTGAAAGGACAAAGACATTACTAAGGGAAGCCAGACACGACTCCAGTCTCCTCTGCAGGAATATTTCCTTTAAAAAATTAAAAATCAGTGGTGGCTGAACATTGGGGACTAGCAGATATGTGTCAACCCTTAACTTCTTCTTTTTCTGTCTTTTCTTTATGGTCTGCATGTTTGAAACGGTATAGACCTGCCACTGCAAGCCATTTCCTGCAGCGTGGGAACCGCTGGCTGAGTGATAGATCAGTTTTGCATATTTTTAATTGTGAATTGCAGTAGCTAGAAGAAAGATGTTTTTAGAGAGTGGTAAGGCAGGGGTCAAGCAGTTAGCAGGGCTGTTTTCTGCTCCCGGTTATTGGATCGCTTCAGTTGACCTCCAGCCAACTAGGTCCAGATTAGGGAATTAACTTGCTAGGTTTTCATGTTCCAGGAGCATGCAAGTTGAATGCATGACCTCTCACCCCACAGCCGCTGTGGTACGTGATCCCACTCTTTGAGACAGTTCACACAGTGTTACTGCTCTGTTAATGGTCTTCTGGGAGCGTTTGGGAGTCTGGGACATTTCTGTTCATTCTTCTGTGGATAGAAGGTTCAGCTTTCACTGAGCTTCGCAGCCTGGCCTTAAGGAGTCAGAGACCCCAAGTGAGGATCAGCCCAGATCCTCATCTGGGACACCAAATGCTTTATTCAAATACCAGGATTAGCCCAGCACTGAAGACCCATGTCCCAGCTTGCGCTGTGAGCAGTGCCAGGAACATTGCGTACTCTGCCAGTTGTTGCCGAGTTTGAACCCCAGAGATGATAAACCAGGCCGAAGGGAGCTTGGACCAAGCCTAACATGTTTCTGTTCTCGTTGCAGGGAGATGATGGGCCAGATGTTCGTGGTGGATCCGGAGACATTTTGTTAGTGCATGCAACAGAGACCGACAGGAAAGGTACAGTGGATCCACCAAAACAGAGCTGAGGAGCGCAGCCTGGCATGGCCTTTTGCTGCTTGTCTTCTGCGTCTCTGTAGCGTGCACAGTCGCAACGTGACTTGAGGCAGCTGGGCCAGGGTGGAGAGGACTGCGTTCGTGATCCTCAGAGTTGCGGGGGGGATTGTGCTTATCTTTGGCCAAACGGAGGTAAGCTGGATAAGAACCGGTTTGTTCCATTTAGCAGCAGGGATGGTTTTAACTCCTCATAGCCCTTGCCCAGATCTGGAAGGTGAGGCACACCAGTGGTGTTGGTGACAGTGCTGTGTTGGTGTCTCCATGCCTGCCTTCTCCAAGTGCAGGTGTGACTGATGCTGTTTTCAGAGGTGCTCCTTGCCCTTTGAACTTCAGGGCAGTGGTAATGTAGGAGTTGCTGGAGTGACCGTTGCATCGAAGTAGGAGAGGAGGGACATTGCTTTGGGTCTAACGCAATACCCGTGGGCATCAGGCAAGCTGTTCAGCTGCTGGTCTGCTGACACCCCTTATTTTCAACTTACCATCTCACTTCCTAGTCCCACTCCGTTCCACTTGCATGCTGGTAGTCACCCAGACCGATTCAGAGAGGGAATCCACAGTACAAGAAAGGAGATGTGGGGAAGGAGAAGGGGGGGTTAGCAACCCTTGCTATAGATTTGTTAAAAACCCACTTTATCTCTCCAAACCCAGTCACCACCCACAGGAAGCAGCTCCTTTCCAAGACCTGTGGCAAAGACAGCCTTTGCAATGTTTCCAGAGAGTGATTCTGAACCTGCCAAACACATTTGTGCTGACGGCCTTAACCAGAATTGATCTCCTTATCTCCTGAGATGCAAGGCAAAACGCACTAACCCGCTGAACCACTCAGCGCTCATATTTTAGAGGTTTGATAGTCAGAGGGGAAATATCTTTCATGTGCGTTTTTAAATGGCAGGGTTTTTACTGTAGCATAAGGTGTTTGCAATTACTTACCAGCACTATCCAGCTAGCAAGAAAATCCTTCCCCTGACAGCTATGTTTCCCTGTTTACACCAGGCATCGAATCCAGGCAGAAAGGACCAAAGTTGGGAACATACTAGAGAGAAGGAGGCAATTGATTGCACCGAGGCTAGATACGTATATTTTTCTAAAAATAGTCTAAATGAAATGGTGGAAATACCCCTTATAAAAATGCTGAAACTGGAATAGAGAAGCTCTGATGTACTCCTGCTGTTCTCCGGAACAAGCATCACATTGGAAGAACTTCGCTACTGTTCCTGTTGAAAGACAGCTAGTTGGTAAAGGGATGTGTGCTCGACCTCCAGTTCATGAATGGGGAGCTCTGAGGGTGCTGCAGGCAGTGAGGTGAAAGCCGTGGAGAACCTCTCAAGACTAGGAAAAACTAGAGCAGGATTTTAAATGCACAGAGGTGCGGACGGGGAGAGCGGCTGGGTGGAGGGAGCTCTGCACGGCACGTTTCTCAGAATAGTCACAGAGCTTAGCCTCGCAGGCCCTGCCAAGCCCCTGAGCTGAATGGAGCACGGAGGAATTTGTACTATGCTAACCCAGTGTTTGGGTGACTGAGAGGGTTAATGAATTAAGCTTACAATGAGAAGAATTCAGGGCTTGTAAATCAATCAGCCAAACGGCACAGAGGGGTATAGTTAAGAGGCTTTCCTTTAAAGATGAATTTCTTGGCAGCTTCAAGTGCCAGAGGAGACCAGCTGTATTACCTCACGTTGCCTTTTGGGCAGATGGGAACCCAGAATAAATGTAACTCCACGCCCTGTTGCATGATGCTTCTTGTCCATTTGAGTTTTCTAAAAGAGCTAAATGGAATAAGGGATAAAGAGAGACTTGTGGTCTTTAGGAATAAAATCCATGGTCCGTGTGGCTCACAGCCACAAGCTCTTGCTGTGAGTGCAGGATTACAGCTGGACGAGGCCTAGGACTCACCCCTGACATGACCACCCAGCCTCCGGCTTTAGAGCTTATATCGGATTGTCTTTAACCAAAAGGCAGCAGCGCGCTCTGATTTAAGAGCAGGAGGAAGCGGCATCTCTGCCAGGCTCCTGCCAAGAGAAACGCCGCAGGTAGAGAGGCACAACTAACACACCGTGCCCTGCTCTTTCCCACCCTCCACACGCAACGGATGGATGTTAACAGCACATGGGTGTGGGGTGATCCCTGTCCTGGCTGAAACAAGCTTTACATGTACAGCCTAGCCTGGGCAGGCAGGGCAGAAGCTTTTTCTCCCCGTCTGCGCTGGCAAAGCTCTGCCAGCGGTTGCAGTGGGCCGGGCAGGGGCAGTGTGCCATCCCACTGCACAGGCTGCCTGCAGTGCTGTGTGGTTTTATACCGGGGCTAATAAGTTTCCCTTTTGACCGCTGCTGTCCACAGTGACCAAGCCTTTCCTGGGACTGTGAGTGTACTGCAGCCTTGACCTGAAATCTTCTTTCCCATTTGCGGTTCCTGCTTTTTTCCAATTCCCTCCTTTGTGCCCATGATGATGGCCAAAGCCTTTGCAATTCTGGGGCCTGTAGCACCCACTGCTGCAGATGAATAAACAAAAGCTGTTTGCGTGCACCGGGTCAGAGTCTGTGTTGTGGTGGGGTCATGGTCATGGTAGCATCAGTTTTTGCAGTGCAATTTACTCTTCTTTTGGCTGAAAATAATCTTGTATTTACACTGTCCTGGGGCAGATTTCCTGGAACGTAGCAAGGGCAGAGCATCTGCAGCACCATATCATCACGTCGAAACATGTCTGTTCCTGATCAGGGGGAAGAGTGACCGTCTTTCTGCAGGGCTCTGTGCTGCCTAAGCAGTAAAGACAGAGAACAGGCACCCACTTCGCACCATCAGATCTTCTCCTTAAAGTGTCCCCAAGGTCTAAACCACGTTTTTCCTTGACCCATTATTGAAAGTTCCTGTCCCACAAACAGGTGCTTTTCACTGACCCCTTTGGTGGTCGCGTAAGCGAAGCAGCAAGCCTGAGTGCTGCAAACGGGAGCCAGGCCGGTGGGGACAGGGCAGTTTCACTGTGGCTCTTGTGCCGTAGGGTCCACCTGCTGGTAACAAACAACAGCACAGCGTTTAAGTCCATTCGTGTCAAAATGTGTCCATGTCCTCTTCCTGTAAGACTGGATTCAACCTTACAAGAAGCTTCCTTTTCCTGAAAGCAGGGTTGACTGAGGCTTTCTTGTCTTTCTCTGTAGATCTGGTGCTGTACTGTGAAGCCTTTCTGACTACATACAGGACGTTTATTACCCCTGAAGAGCTCATCAAGAAGCTGCAGTACAGATATCCTTTTGCATGAGTGGCGGTTCACCCCCACCAGGAATCAGAGCCGAGCAGTCATTGTGGAGGGAGTTGGTGGCAAGTTGTTTGGTCAAAAGCCTGCTGACAGCGTGGTCAGTAATGTGCCCGCCCTGGAGGTGTCCCAAGCAGGACTTCCGTCACCTCTGCACACTGCAAATGGGAAATGCTGCTGGGCAGGTCCAGGCAGGGTGGAGTACCGGACCTGAGAGTAGTATCCTGAAGGCCCTGGCAGGGGAGAAGAGCAGTTCAGATTTTCTGTACATCACTGGGGAATTGGTCGTTTGTTTGGGACACCTCGTTTGTAGAATGGGGATCACGCTGCCTTCTGCCTTCCTGAGGGGCCGTGGGGATTGCCTGCTTGGGCAGGTGTAGTTTAATACTAGAGATGACTAAACCATCAAGCCCTATTCTATCCCTTATTACAAGAAATGCAGCACAGAAGATAATGTCCTCTTGGCCTCCCAGTTTCAAACTGAGCTTGTAACTGCTAACGAGGCGAGGGCCCTTATGTGGCAGGGTGAGCATTAGCATTTCTGGCAGAGTATGGAGAAGGCTTCTTGTTGAGCACGCTGCCTGCAGTTCCTTCCCCTTGGCTCTGTTCCCGTGGCTCCTTTTGCTGTCAGCTGAGTGGGTCAGTATCTCAGTTCAGGCAGTGCAAAGGCCTCGTGGGCTTTGGTCCTGTACACGCACGTCAAAGGGAGCCTGACGTCACCCTGTCCTGCGTCGCAGCTCATCACTGCCATCTGCAGCAGAGCCGCTGCTCCCCTTGCTCCTGCTGGGATCAGCGCGGCCAAGGACACAGCAAATCTCACTGCAGAGTGGTTGTCAGTGAAAATGCTGGCTGGGGCATTCCAATACTTGACTTACTGATAACCTTTTTCTTTTTCCCTTTGTCCACCTGGCAGAAGCTTTTTCAACCTGTGCTGTCTCCCCTGCCACCATTCTCCTTGCAGCAAATTGGGCAGTGAGGAAGGTAGAGGTGACATCTGAGATCTGTTGAGACCAGATGTCACAGACCAGTGGGGGACATCACAGTAGAGGAGTGCTGCTCATTAAATTACACCTTAGAGAGAACAGTTTCAGGGTACACTTCTAGCATCAGTTCTGCGAGGTGTAAGTACCTCCTCACACCCCTGCTACCTGCAGCTGGTGGCAGCTTAACACCATGTTAATTAGAGCCGTATCGGTGTCCCTTATCTCCTGGAAACTGAACACCAGTTTCAGTCAAGACAGAATAGTAGCTATTCTAACGTTCCTCAAGGCAGCTGTTAGTTGTACTGACCACACTAAGTTGATTCTTTAACCTGCAACCACATACGAAAAGTTTTGCCACTTCCCAGACACATTTAAGAAGCGAGTCAGTAAGAACACCTTCTTCGTGCTGGTGAGAGTGGTGGATGAGCTGTGGTGAGTTGCCGCCTTCGTTTCGGGATGGGAGATGTGGGGTCAGTAACAATACAGGACTCTGGCAGTTTTGAAGATGTGTCGTTTAATCCTCATCTACGACAGCTGAAATCCCTTACCCTGACCAGTGAGACACCAATAGTGCTGAACCCTCTTGTTCATGTCCTATCTCTGTCAGTGATTTTAAAATAACTAGTAAAAGGGGAATCTGTAAGAAAGGAAGAGCTGGGAAGGGGAGGAATTTCAGTCACTTGCTTCTGCTTGTACGAAAGAGCAGCAAGACTCAGTACAGATACAAACTCTCTAGCTCAGGGTCGTAGCTCTGATGCCTTCCCTGGGTTTTCCATCTTTCTCTCAGCTTAGTGGAGTTGACAGAGGAAATTCTCAAGCTGCTGATGGACCTGGTCTTCCGACTGGTCTGCAACGGGGAGCTGAGCCTCGCCAGAGTGTTACGCAAGAATATCCTTGATAAAGTGGATCAGAAGAAAATGCTGAGCTATGCCAATTCCATCAAACCTCTTGCAGCCCGTGGGGTGGCAGCCAGGTGAGGAAAGATGCACTTAACCATATCTTGGTCCTTTGAGAGACAGGACATCTGTTTCTTGTGGACACAAGAGTTTTCTCAGTCCAAAATATACGAAAGAGAAGAAAACAGGTCTCATTTTCTGAGCCTTTATACTTCATCCTTGTTTCCTGCAGGCCAGGGACGCTGCATGATTTCCACAGTCATGAAATAGCTGAGCAACTGACCCTCCTAGATGCCGAACTCTTCTATAAAATTGAGGTACAGAGATGAGGATGGGGTAAGGGCGGTGGGAGGGATTCGAACATGGACCCCCTGCAATCTCTGGTATTCCCTGCCAGCTCTCCAAGCACAACTGTTGCGTTGCAGGAGACAGCTGAACTTGTGTCAGCAAGTGGCTGTGAACACAGACTGCGACTGGGAATCTTGAGGCAGAAATCCCATTTTAATGTGTGGTATTTTCCCACCCTTCTCCTCTTCTTCCTTGGCAGATCCCAGAAGTTTTGCTTTGGGCAAAGGAGCAAAATGAAGAGAAGAGCCCCAACCTGACACAGTTCACAGAGCACTTTAATAACATGTCCTACTGGTAAGGAGCTCAGAACAACTGTGGCACTGAACCGTGCTTAACCTCCAGTGCCATACAAATATTCAAAATATTCCTTGCAGAGTTGGGTTCCCGTGTTACAGCTGGGATAACATATATTTTTGGCCAGGAAGTAGATGCAGGGCACTCATCAAAGACCCCAGAGCACACGAGGAAGAAAATCAGGAGGGTTGTGGAGGGCACCGTAACCCAGAGGAATTATTGTCAGTGCCATTGAGCCCTTCAAACAAACATTGCCCTTGCAAATACATGCACTCTGTGAAGGGTTCTTGTGGTCATCCTTGAAATTATCCTGTCTTTGTTGTGAATTAGAGTGCTCCGTTTAAGTTGGAGGTATCATGAACTTTTTAGTATTGTTGGCCCATCCCTATCAGTTATCAGTTTTTTAAAATGGAACAAGAAGAAATCTGAGATCTGCTTAAGCAGGTTTATCTTTTCTTTTTTTCTGTCTGTTCTTCCAGGGTCCGTTCAATAATTATGCTACAAGAGAAAGCCCAAGACCGAGAGAGGCTGCTCCTTAAATTTATAAAGATTATGAAGGTATCAGCTTGGTTCTTGCTGTGAATCACACACACTGCTCCTTAAAGGAGCAGGGGGGTGGGACCTTCTGGTTGGTAGAGCTGTTTGATGTTAGAAGGCTTTTCAGATCACTAGAGTAACTGGAATATTCTCCCTCCTCACAGCACTTACGAAAGCTGAATAATTTTAATTCCTATCTGGCCATTCTTTCTGCACTGGATTCTGCACCCATCCGAAGGCTGGAGTGGCAGAAACAAACCTCAGAGGTGAGGAGCGGTGAGGGCTGTCATCTTCAGGGGAAAAAGATAACTGTGGTTACGGTACAAAACAGCTGGGTGGTTTTAACAGCTCAGCAACGTCCCAGGGTGGAGGAGGGATGGCGGATTACTGCTCTCCAGCGGGTATAATGCCACGGCGCTGGAAGCTGGCAGCGTGGCTGGGCATTCTGACAGCTGCAGGAGTGCCAACACAGTCACGGGTTGAAAACAGCTGCCGCCTCCTCCTCCTCCTCCCTGCAAATTGAAGGCTTGGTGAGGCTGAAGGCAGCGAGGCTCTGAGTATACGCACTCAGGGTCAGGCTGAGTAAATCAGTTGGAGGTGTTTGCAGGATGACATTAACTCCCTGGCCTGCATGGCACTCTGGGGAGAGGTGACAAAGAAAAGGGGTTTGCAGCAGTGGTGCCACCGTGGGCTTTGTGTTCTGCCAGGGCCTGGCTGAGTACTGCACACTGATTGACAGCTCCTCGTCCTTCCGCGCCTACCGAGCAGCTCTGGCTGATGTGGAGCCTCCCTGCATACCTTACCTGTGAGTTGGTAGTTTCTTTCCTCTGCCATTACTTCTGCACGTTACAATGGTTCCTTCAAGGATTTCTCAGCAACTTCTGCTCAGCTCAGCACTTGCCTTTTGCCCTACACCTAGAATAAGACAGCAATGTGCCACATCAACCCTCATGCCCTCTCTGGAGCAATTTGTCCTGTCGCATAGGAAGGCAGGGTGGCAGCTATCTTTTTGTAAAGAAGGCTTTGGAAAGATCAAGTGCCTGGATCTTTAGTTGATGCTTTTTAACTATATTTTCTTTGGGGTCTGTGCACAGAAAGACAAATTTTCCCATGAGGTGCAATGGATCCCACAGCTTCAAGCTGCAGCTTGCTCCTCTGCGACAGCTCTGGTTCTGCTGACTGCAAGAGCTGGTAAATGAGGAGTCTGCCTTGTTGAACATGCTGCTGATGAAAGGTTGAAGCCATTGCCCTTCTTCATAAGGGCCTTCTGATCTAGATACCCAGATCTGGGTTTGCACCAGTAAAACTTCTCCTGGTCTTGCTTTCTTCCATGGAAAGAGTTCTGTAGGAAGAGGTTGCATATGTACGTGGCAGCTCATCTGGCAGGGGACCACAGCAGGACTGTGCAGAGACATGGCTGAGTAGGGGAGTCGGAAGGAGGAAGGGAGCGCAGACCCTCTTGCTAGCAAAACCTCAACGTGAGGGAAACCCTCTTGCATAAAACTGGAAGGAAGGTTTAACCCCTGGCAGGCATTTCCCAGTGCGACCTTCTTCCAGCCTGGTCCTCCTTTCCACGGAGGGTGCAAGAGCAACCTCAGCGCCCTTAGCGTGAGCATGAGTGCCTCGCCTCAGAGGTCCCTCAGCTGTGCATGGTGGGCGCCTTGCACCTGAACACCTTTGGATCTGCTGCTGGGGGAACATTTCCCTCTAGTTGAAAGTTGCCGTGCTGATGGTGGCAGCAGCGGGAGGCTGTTAGATTGCGTCTGGCTGCCTTTTGGCTGGCCGTCCTGCCCCTGTGTGACTAACCTCTGTACTTGTTTGCCTACTCCCTGGCCTACTGCCCCTTTCTTTCTTTCAGAGGCCTGATTCTGCAGGACCTGACCTTTGTTCATCTGGGAAACCCTGATTACATTGACAGCAAAGTGAACTTTTCCAAGCGCTGGCAGCAGTTTAACATCCTGGACAGCATGAGGTGCTTCCAACAAGTGTAAGTGCAGCAATGGGGGGGGTCAGAGCCGGCTTCGAGGCACCACGGTGGGGATTGGTGTGGGGGGTCGTGGCTGGGGCACGGGAGCCCCCGTGGAAGGGGAAGGGAGTCTAAGGTCAAAGCATCGTGATGGAGATGTAAGGAGACCTGGGAACAACAGGACTCCTTCCCTCTCTAGGTTAGATATGACTAAAAGTTGTGAAGACATTTTTTCCTATGTTATTTTTGAGATCCAGTGCAGTAAAGTTTTGCCACTACTCTCTCTCTTTGACTCAACAGTTTTTCCTCTGGGTTTTGCTGTTGCCGGTTCAGGGGTTCTCTAGGTCATGGAGGGTTTCCTGAATACTGTCTTGCAGCAGAGGCACCAGATCTAACTGCTGATTTCAGTGTGATAGGGTCTTTTTTTTACCCAGTTCAGCAATGGGCATGATGGTGTTTCCCCTTTCTGGTGTAACACCGCTGTCATGAGTATTGGGCACAGACCACAGTGCTGGATGTCCTCAGAGCAGCGTGGGGGTGGCTCGAATTTGGGAGAGGTCCCCAGGTAGCCCCTTGCTTAACCGCAGCCCTCTTCTGTGGTCTTCCAGACATTACGACATCAAAAGAAACGACGACATAGTGTCATTCTTCAACGATTTCAGCGACCACCTGGCTGAGGAGGCCTTGTGGGAACTGTCCCTCAAAATCAAACCTCGGAACATTACGAGGCGGAAAACAGACCGAGAAGAGAAAACCTAGGAGGAGGGGTTGTGCGAGCGAGGAGAATTGCTCCGCAGATGCACCGAGGGCAGCTATGAGACTGGAGTTCAATGTTTGTACCTGTTACTGGATGACGCACCCTCCCTCCCAGCTGGCGGCGATCCCTGGGGGTGTGAATGTCGGGCTCTCGCAGCAGGCGAGAAGCGACCGCGCGCGTCCGCCGCGAAGGGCGGAGATCAGCCGGCGCTCGCTGCACTCGCCCTCCTTCTCCTCCCGTCCCTCCGTGCTTTAAACCCGGGGAGAGAGCTTTGCGGAAGGAGGGTCCCACGCAAGCGTGTTACTGGTTTGCTGGCCGATCGCATCCGGGAATACCGGGGCTGTTGTTTTCATTCACGAAGGAGAGTCAGCAAGAGCTCAGCACCCACAGACTTGTCTCCGGA
>NW_008824587.1:3455268-3457662 GCF_000699105.1 Pygoscelis adeliae
GGAAGCCAAGGGTTTCGGTCTCCCCTGCAATGCCACCTCGAAACGTGTTCATCCCTAGGAGATGAGGGTGAAAGAGTCTCCCGCTGCCTGCCAGAGGAGCTCTGCTTTCAGAGAGCTGCTTGTGTTTACAGGGGTCTTCGGTTTACCCCAGATCTCTCGCGCCTTCTTCACGGGAGGAAGGCACCGGTCGTAGATACGGAAGAGGCACTGAAAACGTGGGCAGGGGCCCGCCATCTCCAGTCATCGTATCCCCCCTCCTCCTCTCAGATCTCGTTATTTAAGCAACGGTAATCCCTCCAAACCCTGGAAACATTGACTACCCGAGGTACTGCGGTTCGCTTGTCCTGTGAACCCGTATCTTTTAGTGATGGTACTAGCTTTTGCACAGTAAATGCTGTAGTATACGAGACTGTAAATATTAGTGTTTAGAATCCATTGGGGATTTTTTTGATGCATGTCTGAATACCGATGGGTTTATAGGAAAACAAGAAAAGTGCAAAACAGTATGTATAAAATTCACAACCAGTGACAATGTTGTTCCAAGTGCTGGAAGAAAGGAGGCTCGGGGCGGCCGCGTGGGCGCTGGTGGCGGAGCAGGGGCAGGAGCCGGGCGAAGGAGCCAGCGGCTCTGTTCCTGGGGTTGGAAATGGGAACCGGGAAGGAGCCCTGTGCCCG
Organism: Pygoscelis adeliae; assembly: GCF_000699105.1. Taxonomy (NCBI): domain Eukaryota; kingdom Metazoa; phylum Chordata; class Aves; order Sphenisciformes; family Spheniscidae; genus Pygoscelis; species Pygoscelis adeliae. The sequence goes on from NW_008824587.1 coordinate 3,455,944, forward strand.
GCCGAGCCGCCCTGTCCCCTCCACCCCGCTCCTCTCTCCTCTCACTGTTGCCAAATGTTTGTTTCGGGGGGGGTCTTCTCCGTCTGGCTGACCCTTGGTGCTGTGCTTTGTGATCTGCGCTTTGGCAGGAGCCCCAGCAAGTCCCCGTCCCCAGTCCCGTCGTGCCGGAGCCAGCCAGGCAGGGGCAGCCCGGCATGGAAGAGCGAGGAGGGGAGGTGTCTCATTTCCCACACATGCAGCGTTAGCCCCAATCTGTTTGGTGTGCCTTATTCAGCCCCTCTGTCCCCTCTCCGTGTGTCCCCCCCCAGGGCGTCCTCACCAGTGCAGCCCCAGCCGGGCCGTTTCACATCCCTCCTCTCTGTCCTCATCCGATGGTTTACGGTGTGGATCGTGGGTTTGAGCATATGCTGTAGGTTTTAGCAGCCTCGCGAGGCCTTTCTCAGCACCGTGTCGCGTGGTCCAAGGGATTTAGAGTTCTGTCTAACAAAATCCTGCGGTTTTAGGGCAGCGGCTCGCAAGGAATACAGACGGGGTGTTTCGCAGAGCATCCTTAACTTACTTCTCAATAGCAGCTCCGTGTTTGCTAAAGCCTCTGTTTATTCTGGATGAATCAGAGTTGCAAGCACTTCCTTCTACGGATTGCAAAGTCTTAGCCAGCTCCCTGCAGACGGCAGCTCTGCCTCACGCGTGGCAGGAGGGAGCGACAGCAGCGTTGCCCCATTCGTAAGATTGTACCCAGCTCGATTATTTTCCTGAAGATTTAGGCACAGGACTCACACAGCGGCCAAATGCTGAAGTGCAGAGACACACACACACCCCCCCAGGCCCACGAGGGCATCTTCTGGGGGAGGAGAGCGTGGGGTCCAACACCGGTTCATGCTGTGCGACCCCAGAGCGGGAGGAGCGGGGATCTTCCTTGCGCTGAAACGTGCGTCTGAGCCAGAACAGTTCAAAACCTGTTTATTTTTATGGCCCTAAGATCATTGGAGCCGTGTGTCATGTCCAGCCGAGGCTTTGCAATCCCCAAAAGCTTCCCAGCCTTCCACGCAGGAAGTAATGCTTGGGTTTTCCTTTGTAAATAAGATTTTAAAAAAAAAACCCCGACATGGCAAGACTGTGAAAAGGCAAATACACCCCGTGCCTGGCGCAGGCTTCCCCCCCGGCGGGCTCCGAGCACCTCCCTCGGACGGTGTGCTGTGGCCTAGGCTGTTTCTAGAAGTGTCGCGTGTGGTGGTAGCACTAAAACCGCAGCCCATCGCTCTGCTTCCCCCGTGCAGGGGCCGTGGGGGTGCAGTGTTCGTGGCCGGGGCTGGATGCCGTGGAGGGACGGGAGGGTGCACCTTGTCTTCAGCCCTGCCGGGATGGGATGCTCACCTCCTCTCTCGCTGGCGAGCGGGAGCTCGTGCCAGGTTCTTTCCTGAGCTTGAAACCACGAGCCCTCTTAGCGCCAAAGGGGGGTGGGGGTGGGGTGTGTCTCGCTCCCCACCATCCGCCAGCCCCCCCCCCAAAATCCGGAGGCTCAGCCCGCGGCGTGGGGATGGGAGGTCTGCGTGGCCGCAGCACCTCGTCCAGCTTTCCTCCCCCGGCCTTTGCTCTGCAGCCCTCCCCAGCCGAGCAGGGTGTCCCGACCTCGGGCCGGGCTCGCAGGGCTGAAGGGACCTTAAAGAAGGGTCCTCCTCCCCCAGAGCAGCTTCAGGTTTGCTGACCAGAGACACCCCC
>NW_008824587.1:3458712-3459650 GCF_000699105.1 Pygoscelis adeliae
GGAGCTGGAGCTCGGCTCATCGGAGCAGCCTTCGAAAGACCCAGCGGCTCGTCCTCCCCTTTCCCGCGGCTGCAGCAGCTCTGCGAGTGGCACCCCCGGACCGCTCCATCCCCGGCACGGTCCCTTGGGGGGGCTCCCCTTCCCCGAGGGCTCCCAGGGGGAGCCTGCTTGGGCTGGAGCCTTTGGCACCCACTTGCTTTTGGAGGAAACCCTGATTTGACCAGTTACAGGAGAACTTACCCTGAATTTTGTGGTGGACAAAAGCCACGGGGGTGGGGGGGAGGTCCTTAGTGTGCAGAGAAAACGGCAGCTTTGGCTACACCTGTATTTCATTTCAATCTGGAAGCAGCACGAAGCTGGCGGTACAGCGTGTGTGTGTATTTGTGTGTGCCGAATTACTGTAGAAGCTAAATGCGTGGGTTTCTGTCTTCTCACATGATTAATTACCGGTGAGGGCTTCTCGCACGCCCAGAGCAGCAGCTGCCAGCAGAGCGGCCGCACACCTTGGCCTCTCCGTTGCGCCTTGGCCGTTTGCTCCGTCTCCAGCCCCGGCTCTGCAAGACGCTCCCCCTGCGACAGAGTCCCGTTTTGCATCTCCAAGTGACGGTCCGCGGTAACGGGATTCAAGATCCTGCAGCAGAGCCTGATCCCGTACGTGGTGCCGCTGCTCCAGCACGGCTCCCTGCCCAGAGCCAGCTCCGGCAGAGCATGGCACCGGCATCGCTTTGGTCTGGGTCCGTCCTGCCCGTGCCGTGGTTCACAGGGCTGAGAGCGGGCGGGCGGGCGAGCGAAGGCACGTGCGGCTTCAAAGCGGCTCCTCGCCCCACCAGGAAGGACAGACGCTGCCCCTCGGCCCCGATAATGCTTTGTGGTCACCCATTTCCCGCGGCAGCCCCAGCGATGCCACGCGGGGGCTGCGGCCGGCCCCCCTGCCCGCG
>NW_008824587.1:3462475-3464536 GCF_000699105.1 Pygoscelis adeliae
GTTAGCGGTTGGAGGCCAGCTGGGGTTTACTGAAGGGTCTTGTAGAAAACGAGAAGTACTGGGTGACAGAAGTGCTCTTTCCCCCGCCAAAACATCCGTTTGGCTCTCAGGTGTACGCGCTGCTCTCACGAAAGCTGCGCTGCCGCAGGGGGTAACTGCCGGTTGAGCGCACCCTTGCAGGGAGCGGTGCTGGGGAGCTGGAGAGCATCCCGCCTTGCGCGGTGCTCCGTTTCCTCGTTCTCGGCTGTCGAGAGGATCTGTAATAAGCTACACCGTTCCCCAAATCCTTTCCTGATCTTTCTTGTCCGCGTGAGCGGCTGCCCTCCCCGCTCGGGGGAGCGCCGTGGACTGCCCACGGGACAATGATCTGCCCTTGGCTGCAGCCTGGAGCCCGCCGTAGGCTCACCAGGGTGGATAATGACAAGCATTCAAGATGTCTGAGGTTTTCTAAATTACTCTTAGCTAACACACTAAGAGAGCTGCACAATTATACAATTACTAAGCGGTTTGGTAAAATTATACAATTGCCAACCTCACATTGGGGTTCTTAATTTTGTTGTACTGTAGTTGCTTATACACAGCAAATTCTCTCTTCCTTATCTCTGTAACGGAGCGTAGCAGCTCTAGTTTGGGCAGGGAGCGGTGGGCTGCTGCTGGTAGGAAAGAATAAGCCGCAAGTTCCTTTTTTCCTGGTGCAATACCGGACAGAGAGTTCTTCCTTCAGGTGTGGAAAATCTGAGCAGAACACTGGATATATAGCAGCATCTGAACTTCTTCTTTAAACCTTCCTCTTGCAGACGCTTTTGACAATGACTTGATGCATACAACCCTGAAAAATATTGTTGAGGGCAAAACGGTCGAGGTACCAACCTACGACTTCGTGACCCATTCTAGGTAGGTTTCGGTTTTGGGCGAAGTCTTGGGTTGCGTACGCGGATGTCCGCAGCCGGGCCTGGGGACGGGCTGCTTAACTGTGGTGCGAGACCCATTTAACGACGTGCTCCGGCTGCCTTTTCCTGGCAGGCTGGCAGAGACGACAGTGGTCTATCCCGCTGACGTTGTTCTCTTTGAGGGGATCCTGGTTTTCTACAGTCAAGACATTCGGGACATGTTCCATCTCCGGCTCTTTGTCGACACGGATTCTGACGTCCGGCTGTCCCGCAGAGGTAACGCTCTGCCGTCGTGGGCAGCGTCAGCCAGCTCGTGTTCCTTATCCGTCCTCCGCCACGCGGTAAAACTCCTGGGTTTTATCTTCCCGCCCCAGTTCTGCGAGATATGAAACGTGGGAGGGACCTTGAGCAGATCCTCACCCAGTACACCACGTTCGTCAAGCCTGCCTTTGAGGAGTTCTGCTTGCCGGTACCAAATGTCTCACTGACTTGATTTGTGGTTTTGGGGGGAGAGAAGGAGCAGGGTCGCCTGGGGATTAGCTGCACTGTAGATGGTGGCTTTTGATTTTTGTATTTCGCGAGTCCCACGCTCTCCCCTCTGCCTCGTCTGTTCAACCATTACAAGCTGCTTGTTTAAGGAACTTAAATGGTTGGTCCCTTCTGCTTGCAAAGCACCGTGGAAATCCCTAGAGGCTGCACACGTTTTCTCACTGCTCGCTGCCATGGCTATTTTAGCATGGGTCCCTTTGACTGAAACACTCCCACTCTGCATTTATTCTCAAGTCTTGCAGGAAGAAAGAAGAGCTTGGTTTCCAACAGACTCTCTCTCAACAGGGAACACTGGTGGAAACCTGGGGCAGACCAGGTCTGCTTGCTGCGCCGTATAATGCAGGGCCAATTTAGGTGCTCACGTAATCAAATTAATTTGTAAAAAAAAAAAAAAACAAAACCAACAAACAAAAAAAAACCCAAAAACACCAAACCCCTTTGGGAACAAAACCCTGTATGTGGATTAAATAAGATGGAAAAGGCTGGCTCAGGCGCTTCCCGCTCTAGATCAAAGCCATTCTGGGATTGTAAAAGTACTCATTAGGAATGCTGAATTTGCCAGCCCTTTTATAAGGGGGGGGGGGGGCGGGAGGGGCTCCGTGGGGGGAAAGATCAAAAAAAG
>NW_008824587.1:3464546-3467509 GCF_000699105.1 Pygoscelis adeliae
TAAAGATCAATAAAATGTCATCAGAGGCAGGAAGGAATTTGACATGCACACTGGGTACCTTGGCTCTCGGCAGAGGTTTAGCAATGGCTTGTGAAATGCTGATTAGAACCAGCTCTTAGCAAACAGACCTCAGCCTCAAAGTGGGCGACCCATCTGAAGGCAGCGTACTCTTCAGAAGTGTAAAAGCAAGCACTCCACGCTCGACCTACTGCTTCTACCTGGTGATTCACTGCAAAGGGACAGTAAGAACAATCCCTGACCGTAAATCCAGTGCACGTTAGCCAGTATGACTTCTCAATCCATGTAGGTGTTGCCGTGACTGAGAGCTTTAACTTACAGCCCCAGAGCACAGAAACCCCTCCATCTTTGCCCTCAGCTTTCTGGCATTTGGTAGCTTTTTCCTAGAACGCAGCTGGCTTTTTCCCACTGACAGTCCCCACCACCGTTTCTGTTTTGCAGACAAAGAAGTATGCAGATGTGATCATCCCCCGAGGAGTTGACAACATGGGTAAAAGGGAGTTCGGTTCTCTGTCCAGTTTCTCTGGGGAGACCACCTTTGGGGTTGGGAAGAGGCCGGGTGGCACACCACTGCCTTGTTTGCATGCTTCTAAGGAAAGGGGTTTTGCTGGAGGGCTGTAGGGGAGGGGGCTGCTCGGAGCCTGACCGGGATAACCAGCTGCTCGGCCTGTGGAGGGCTGGAAAAAAGTGACATGCGATTGGAGATGCGGAGCAGGACACCAGTGTTAAAGCCGGTGCTGCGATTGCTGGTTTCTGTTGGGGTCTGACCTCACTGCAGAGGGCAGGCGTAGTTTCATTTAAGGGCTTGTTGTTAAAACTTGAGCTGAACAGGGCTGGACGCTCCACGTTTTCTAGATAGCTCGGCCAAGAAAGCCTACGTGTCCTGTATTTCCCGTTCCTCTCTGCAGTTGCTATAAACCTCATAGTGCAGCACATTCAAGACATCCTCAACGGAGACATCTGCAAGTGGCAGCGAGGGGCAATGAACGGGCACGGTCGGACCTACAAGCGCCCGTTCCCTGAACAAACAGAGAGCAGCAGTGTGCTAGCGGCCGGCAAACGCTCCCACCTGGAGTCCAGTAGCCGTCCGCACTAACCTGTCGGCGTCTGAAGGATTTGCCTCTGGTCCAGACCAGCACCGAAGACAACTTTGGGAAAGGACTTCAACGGAATGGTTGGTGAAGTGCCCTTTAAATCGTCCTAGCAGCGGAGGGGATACTGGTGCAAAACTTCTGGCGCAGGGGAGAGGAAGTAGTTGGCCTACAGCCCCTCTCCCCGCCAAACCCCCCTCCCTTTTCTCCCTATGATGTCTGGAGTTATGATGTTACTTGATGAACTGGTTAAAGGCAGTGCTTCTTGCCTTTTTTTAATTTTCAAAATGAGCTCTAATGCCGAAGTCTCCCCTGAAAATTAAGTGCTACCGGGTGATTAGCAAGATACCCCATTTCCCTGATGATGATCTTCCTTCAGGAAAATTAGCGGCCTGTTTTTTCAAAAGAAAAAACAGTCTCTTCACGCAAGGCTAGCTCACACCCTGTTAATTTTAACAAGCAGGTGCAGTCCTTACACTTCTCTACCTTGTTGGGACCTCGAGTTCTGGCATTGCGCTCCTTTTTAGCCTGTAGTAGCATGTGGGGGCAGAAGGATTGACCCATAGAGGAATCTCTCCCCTGAGATAGAGATGAAAGGGAGACTGTCTGGGGCAAGTGGGAACTTACAGTTCATCGGGGGACAGGCCCAAGAAGCTGTGTGATTCCGGTTCCTAATTGATTCCTTTTTAAGCTCCCGAACCTTGCTGCGCTGTACGATTATTTTTTTTGTGCCCAGATGGTCTCCTTTACCACAGTTACTGAATGTGTGAGCGCCGACTGGATTGAGTTGCTCATGGAAACGGAACCCTGACCTTGTCAGTATTAGTGTCTTGTAGGGTGTTTCTGGTTGCAGATTCTGCTGGGCGGAACGCATCCACTTCCAGAGCTGGGGGGTAAGGTCAGCAAGGGGGAGAGCTGTGAATTGCAAGACGCTCCTTCTGACGGCACAAGCAGCTCTCTGGACGCGCTTCCACCCTCAAACAGGGTCGAAGCGCTTGCCTTGCACTCAGGCGGTTTAAACTCAAGAATGTCTGGTTTTTTCAAAAGAGCAGACAAGAGGCTGGAAGTATAAACAGTGACAGCCCAGTTCCTGTGGCTTACCCCCGATAAGTGATACTGCAGCAACGTGAAGTTTCTGGGGGGGAAAAAAAAATAATCTGAAATGAAGTGCTGGTTGGGCCTTTGAAAATGTCCTCGTGGTATCCTTCTGGAATCTGGACTTAGGGTGTAATTTTAAGAATGGGGCAGGGGGGAGAATATTAAGAGGAACTTTTTCATATTTGCTAGTTTTCTAAAACCAGGGTCTGGCTGTGTTTGGTTGTGGGCATGTTACTTTCGCTAATAAACAAATGAACAAACAGTGAGCAGAAATGACCATTTTATATGAAAGGTATTTATGCTACTTGCACTACACCAGCACAAAGGTCAGAAGGGAACGCTTCTGGAGATGCCCTTTCTCCCCTTAACTCAGAATTATTAGCTTTAGTTCCGTAATGGCTGAAGCTTTAGATTAAAAAAAAAAAAAAAACCCAACCCAAAAAAACTTTAAAAATGCAGTCTGCACTTTCATCCCTATAGTCTTCAACACTGGAAATCGGTAAAGGTTTGTTATCTGTTAGCGATCGCTGCAGTTCAGGGGTAAGTAGGAGCAAAATAGTCACTAAAACCTACTTTGAATGACTGTGGTGTTTGATCATACCTTCCTCTGGGGGGCGGGGAGCTCAAAGCAGCCTTGAATAGCATTTGTGATAGCAGTAAGGAACTCTACAGCAAAAAGCACCCTGGTCTGTCTAGGACTGCTGTTCTTGGTCAGCGTTGAGCTGTGTTGCAAGACCCTGCTGCTGCAGCCACATG
>NW_008824587.1:3467531-3471537 GCF_000699105.1 Pygoscelis adeliae
CAAACGTGGTGTAGGTACTAAAACCCCTGTGGAATACCTGTACAGAGCTGTTACAACTTCCCCACTGAGCCTTCCCAGCCCTTCCCTCGCACTGTCTCCTACTCTGAATTCCTCCGCTGGCGCAGGCCAGGGCACGGGCCGAGTTACCCGCGGTGTTTTTACCCTGAGCCCACGTGTACAAGTTAGAGCAGGTTTCTCTGTCAGCCTGATCAGTTCTACCCTGCCCAGAGTTCCTCCTCCTGTGAGAGTCGAGGTGTAACCCTGCAGCCCAGTAAGTACAACCCTGCCGCTGCCAGGAGCAGGCCACAGGCTTCCTGCGAACGGCGCGAGGCCGAAGGATTCTTCTGGCTTTGGCTGACTTCTCGGCCTGTCTGAAGCTTTGTTTTAGCTTGTTTTAGCTGTAACAGCAATTTTTTAATGTCTATTTGTTTTATTTTTGCTTCGCTTCATAAAAATTATGGTTATGCCAAATGATTTATAAATAGATCATAGTAACAAGTCATTCTACGCAGAATGAGCTATTTATAAACTTAGCTTAATGCTGTAATGTAATGAAATAAGGATGATGATAGCAGAGCACTGAAAGTGGGGGCAAATAATGCATTGTTGAGGAATATAGTCATGGGATGATGCTGAAGATAGTTAAAGATGTGTAAGCTTTGGAGCCGGGAAAACTCAGGTTTTTAGGAGTAACAAAGAAAACAGAAAAGTATCCAATATGTTGGAGAGTAGCCATGTTGCAAGTAACATGGAATTGCAGACCAAGGTGCTAGGGAACATATAAAACCGCCCTAAGTGCAACATAGTGCAAGAGGGAAGAAACCATCAACATCATACTCCCAGGAAGGAGGAAGAAGAAACCCTTGCAGCACATTCTTCCCACAAAGGACCAGGGATGCTGCTGATGGAAGTCAGTCAACCTTCAGACCCAGTGGGAGGGTGAATGTAACAGGGGTAGAGACTAGGAATTGTGCTCCTAACGGCTATATTACTGCTGAGACCTTTTTTTGTAACAGTATTCTTTTATTTTCTTTTTCTGTAACAGATCCATTACTTGATCAGACTGTTCAGATTTCAATTATACTAACAATAAATTCTTGGCTTTGCATAAAAGGTGTTTCCTTTTGCCTGTAACAAGACTGTAATTGTTACTGTTTTCGGATAAGGATGTTCCAGCTGTCCTTCCAGCGCAAGTCCTTGAGTTCAGTAACAGAGAGCGAGGGCTCCCCGTAGGTCACAGGGCTGAATGTGCAATAGACAAGGTAAACCGAAGAGAACCAGGCTACGATCAATGCACTGAACATGCTCTTGAGAAGAAGAGATCTGGGGAGAGAAAGAGTGGTCAAGTTACATCAAGGCTGGCCAAACGCTTCATCCAAAAGGAAGACCTAGGTAGGGCCTATCTTCTCTAAAGGCAAATGCCAAAGTATGGCCACTGCTGAAAAAAATCACTGCTTTCCCTGCAGCAGCTTGCCAAGGAATCAACCCTGGCTGGAGAAAAGAACATTTCTCCTGTCTATCTAGCTGTTAAAACCAAATACCTGCAGAGATGATCACCGAGATGCTGTAATACGATGGGAACCAGGAGAATCTGGAATGTGAGGGCAGGCAGGTAGTGGTACAGAAAAAGTGTTTTCTCCATCAGGAAGAAGGGCAGGTAATTCACAGCCCAGCCTCCAACACAGATCCCCCCAGCTGATACCCACAGCTGCCATGCATCTGCAAGAGACGGGAGACAGATATCTCAAAGCACAGTCCCTGGACACCTGAAGTCTCTAATAAGAGGTTGCCTACTTGCATGGTTTGGTATTTTTTTTCTCCACTCTCTACAGTTTGTGCTAATACAACTTTTAACCGGACCATACTCAACTGAGGGAAATGGTTAAATTTTGTCACGCTTTTATGAAGTACCCATCAAGACAAATTACAGCCAAAAAGCAGCAGCTTCACAGCATGGCAACAAAATGTACTGCCAGAAAGGTCAGCGTAAAACTGCCCGGCCACACGGAAGAGATGGTGACCCTGCTGGAACGAACACATCTAAAAGAAACCCCTCCCCACACAACCAGTACCTACCTCTTTTAAATCATCACAAAAGGGCTCAGTAGAATCCAAATCTAATGCCTGGAGATTTCTTACGTCCAGGGAATGATTCAAATAAATATTATGCTGGCGACTATATTGTCTCATGAGGTGATGGTCACATTGTGATTACCATAATCAGTCTCTTCATGGGCTACTCTAGATGTTTGTGCGTCCCAAATAAAAATTTCAGGGTTAGGGGGAAAAAAAAGTGCTAGCATAGCCAAGCACATAGTTGCAAAAAAAAAAAAAAAACAAAAACCAAAACCCCAAACAAAATGTGGCTTTGGATGACACACAGACACACGTAGACAGACAGGCATACGCGAATGAATCAGACCTTCGGGAATGTCGTAAATCTTCCTCCTTCGTCGAATCAAGTACCACAGGGACAGACACATGTAGACCAGAGCAGCAACGTTAGCTGAAGTCCAGGTGACAACATTCCCAAGGAGGTGGATCTGGGCCTGAAGGATAGAAGATGGTAAGCTGGCTAAGCCAGAAGCCGGAACATGCTGCAGTTCTTTTAGGTAAGTTTAAATATTACCTACACATACTTGCTAAATTAAATGTCAGAATTTGCCTGGCTAGTAACCTGATCTTTCCTGGAACAAAGCTAGTTGATAAACTTTGCTGTTTTAAGACTCTTTCGTAATGTGAGCATTTAAAAGACGCTATTGGAGATGAACTCATCTTCTAAATGGAATCAATAATGGAAACTATTAAACTGCAGTTTTCCTTTACAAAAAAAAAAAAAAGTGCAAGAAGCCATGATTTAATTAAAAGCAACTAGTGTCAAAGCTGTATCACATGCCAAAAAAACCCCCAGTCCTCAGGGAAAATATATTCTTACTACAGGATGAGTCCATCCTGGAGCAGCCTCTTGGCTGGAACTGCAGCCCTGCTCTCACTCACGCTCATGGAGCTCACATCTGAACTGAAGTCTGCTTTCTTCACCAGGTTCACGTTCACTTCTACCTCTCATACTTACACCAGAGGTCGGGTGGAGCCAGTAGGCAACATTTGTGTCCATCGTGATCCAGTCAAGAGCAGAGGAGCTGTACTTATGTTCTGTGTCTTCATTTTTTAATGTGAGTATTTTCCACTAGGAGAAAGAAGTAAACAGAAGGTTTTCAGAATTGGAACAACGAGTGGGATAGCAGGCATGGGTGAACAGCTCCAGATGTAAGGCGGCAAGTTCTTAACCTGGGAGTGGAGAAAGATTTTTGCGTATCTCATACTGGATACTGATCAATACAATGGATTTATTTTGTTATATAATGCACTTGCCTTAGTGAATTTCTGCAATGTTAATAAGGGGCTTCACCACCACTGACTGCATATACAACATGTTACAGTTCAGTTTCAGACAGCTTCTGGGTGCCCAACTGATCTTCCTCCCCTTTCTTGTTTTACAGAATCACTTGGGTATTCATTCCTGAATAGCACAGTTGCGCAGTTCCCTAAAGCCCTTCTAAGTGCATTCAGAAATATGGGTGGTTTTTTTTCCAGCAAGGAAGCCAAACTACTCTACCAGCAAGGAATAACCAATGAAGCTTTAGGCTCAGAGCTTGCAGAAATGCTCAGGTTCCTGCTCTGCAGCAGAAGGAAAGATGAAGGGAGTAAGAAGACGCTCACCTGCAATTCCGTGAACTTTGCCATGAAGCTGAGGTTTTTACTTATGTCCATCTGCGTGGGAGAGTGGAGTTCCACTTCCCTCTCTTTTTGCTCTTGGCCTAGAAGAAAACAGCATAGCTCAGAAATAACCACGTAACAGGTAGAAAGCTAGAAAGGGGAGAGAGCACATATGATATACCCCTGGCTCCTCACACTCCCGGGAGCCCTTCTCCAATACATAGTCCAACTGCAAGAGCGCTCTAAGGGGATTTGTAAGGATTCTGACGTCATGGTAGAGCCAGAGCCT
>NW_008824587.1:3471570-3473032 GCF_000699105.1 Pygoscelis adeliae
CCCCGCCCCCCCGCAACTTCCCATCAACATGAGGCCTCCCCCAGCCGCAGAAATCTGCTTCAAGAACATGGCTGAGACATACTTTTCCCATATCTGTGCTCTTCCACATTCCACACCATGCTCTGGTGATAGCCTTTGGACAGCTTCTCTCCAACCACCTCCAGCTGCCGGTATCCCCACTCGGGTAAAGATGCTCCACTGAGCTGAAAGTGAAAGATGACCATAAACTTACAGTCCTGCCCATTTGAACTTCAGGGTGGAAGCTCCTAGGCCCTGCCTGAGCAGTGGATCACGGAAGGGACTGCTAGAAAGTATGTGAAGAGTCACCGTGCAATACTGTCTCAAACAAATGCTACAGCCATAAAGTCAGTGATTCTGGGATGAGATCCTTAACCATTCCAGCTGCTGTCACACACTACACACAGACTCAGCATCCATTTCTGAGGCAGTATCTAAGCCCCAGTTGTGAACAGTGTTCACAACATCCTGAGAAGCAGGACAGCGCTGCAGGCTGAAAAGAAATGTAGTACAACTACCTGAAACACGTGCTGCCCTTTTATCACATTGAGCAAGTTTATTGTTTCCTTTTATTTACTTATTGGTTATTTCTTTTAGCAGTTTAGGCATTTTGGAGCAGAGAGAGTAGTAGCTTATGAGGTTACGAGAACTGCATGGAGGAAAAGCTACAGGCAAATAAACATAAATCCACTTGCCTTTAGCACTGCAGAGGTGTTCACGTGAACAAACCTCACTTCTGACAGAATTGTCTTCCACACGTCTGTGTCAGACTCGCGATTTACAATTTCCTACAACAGAAAGATGTCTTTTGATCGTCACGTTCTCTCAGCTGTTTCTGCTGGAGCATGATGAGCTCCTCCCTTCCCTTCACCACTCACCACTCTCCAAAGGTTCTGTGCTGGCATGGAGATGTTATAATCAATATAGCAGGAAACTTCTTGGGAGTGGGGGCTAAGAGGGGCAGCAACATCATGCCTAGAAGACAACTAAAGTAAGATCCTCCAACACCGTTTCCCAAATTCATATAAAAAGCAAACCCATAAAGGTATTGAATTGGCTTAGACCAGATTCAGTAATAAAGCAAACTCATTTATACAGATTGCACTGTTTACTCTGAAAGAGAACACTCCCCACCACCAAGAGCTGCCAGGAACAGGCTCAGAGGAAGCCAATACAGACGCCTGCTATGCCAGGCTAAAGAACAAGCACCGATTGTGACAAACAGAGATGCTGTTCACTGGGGTTTCCAGTAATGAGCAAACTAGGTTTGGAAGGGACATAGCAAAAACCCAAGCTCAGAACACCCCCCTTCCTAATCCGAGTGCACGCAGACACTCTTTTGGAAGCAGTCAGGAGGCAATTTCATACTACAGCCTTTGCAAAACAGGCAAGAATCCGTGGCAATCAGCCACAGCACACTGGATTCTCCAGCACATCTTCCTAA
>NW_008824587.1:3473075-3482228 GCF_000699105.1 Pygoscelis adeliae
AGTGAGCTGGTAAGTGACTTTGGGTTAACAGGCATACAAAATAGTAAATATCTGCACCTGCCTGGAGCAGAGCAGTGAAGGGGCAGGGATGAAGACTCACGAAAGGGACTATGTATTTAGGAATCTGTAGCACTATCATGAATTGTGAACATGGGTGAAACCACCACTAGCCCTTCTAAAGGTCACTAGTAGAGAAGACCAGGAACAGCTGGCAGTCACTGAACAGTTTGTGATTAGCATCAAATCCCACTGCCAAGTCAACTGCAAAAAATAAATAAGCATACAGCACCCTTTCTCTGGGCCATGGGGATGGCTTATGTAAGTAACCACATGAGGTCCCTCCTAGCCCCATCGTTTTAATAATCCATGAATAAGATTTTACAGCATATCTGAATGCAAAGGTCACTGTGCTTCAACCCCTGAATAGTTATTCTGAAAGACAACAAAGCAGAATGAGCCAGCAGGCTCGGCAGAGCAGAGGATGAGGAAAGGACTTACGTGTTGAGGTACCGAGTTGTGATGCCGTGGACCAGCTGCACGACGTGTCCGTGCCTGACCGGACGGGGTGGGTTACTCACCACCAGCTGCTGCCTGGTGGAGTGACACCCAAGAGGAAGTGGTTACATTCTGCTTTCTATATAATGCAACCTTGCCATGATCAAACTCTTAGGTGAAGAAGCTGCAGGCACGGACAAACATTTAGGCGGTAAGGTAAGAAATTCAAGCAATCTATAGATTGTACCAGAATGGAAACAAAGCTCATCAAGGCAAAGGCGAGTTAAGGGCAGAATGACTCAGAGGATCAGTAATGGGATACCGACACCCCAGCCGTTAGGTCAGTGATCTGAATCCAGGTCAGTCAGGAGCGAGTTCAGATTATTCCCACCACACAGCTGTTTGGTGGCTTCTGTGAAATGAGTAAGTGCTTCAGTGAGGTCTGACAGGTGTTCTTACTACAACTGATGTCGCTTTTGGCAGAATTGTAAGAGAGATCAATGGCTATCTCCACCATGAAGACCAAACTCTCATCTTGCTTTCGGACAGGGCTAAGGCATGCTTTGGCAAGGGGGAACGCTGCAGTTCACCTAACTGCTGCCTGTATTTTACTGTTCCATAGAAGGACTTCATATCCTGCAGGGCTCGTAGAAGTCTTGAGTTTGAAGAATTTTAAGAAGATACCGGGTTTCTGTGGTTCTGGTAGAGTCCCTGCTTAAAAGGTTTGCACTATGTACAAACCTTCCCAACGTGGATATGATTGCACACAGTCCTTCCGGTAGGACTGTTTATACAGTTCCCAGAGCAACATAAGAAACCTACAAAAGCAACTTTTTGATCAGTATGATCAGGGCGTTTACTGGCAAAACTACAGGAACAGAGAGTCCTGCTCCTCGCTGACAGTCACAATGGCAAAACACTTCAGCACGAAACAGGCCTCTCAGGCACAGGCACCCACTTGGAATCCCTCCCCATGTGGCAGATTCTACAGCTCATCCCACACTTTAAATACAAAGAAATACTCATTCTGTGAAAGTGATTTCTACTCTCTTCTGAGACCCATTCAGTTTTGATAAAACTCATCAAGGCATTCTAACGCCATGGCTCACACACTTCAAAAAGCAGAACTTCCCTTTCATGCAAAGCACCTGAAGAGTTCCCACCGGTCTCACGAGCCTTTAAAGTTCCCCTTGTGCTCAGCACAGCCCACACTCTGGCAGGAGCAGTTCAGGCAGAATTTCTGAATCCTCAATAATTGAGGAGGACTGTGCAAACAGCCGCCCTTACCAACTCTGCAGCCGAAATTACTTGCTCAGCATAACACATACGCCCATGAGCAGAGAATAGTTATGTCCAATCCAAGCTATGCCCTGGTTAGGTTCTGGAAGCACATAGAAGCTATGCTTACAGCAGCTTGGCATTTAAATCTCTCGCATACTCACATTCCAGGATCTTTGACAATCCACCAGTTGTTCACATCCTTGAAGGGATAGCAGGTCACCTGCTGTTGATGGGAACTACCTCGGCCGTTCTCATACCTGTACAGAAGGTTTAAAAAACCCCACAGGTGTGTAACAGTACATTTCTGTGCTCAACAGTCACAGCAATACAAACCAGCACCAGATCACTGGCTCCGTTCCTACAGAGCACAGAGAATCTGTGCGTCTGCAGAAGGATTAATGAAGAGATCGCCAGGACCCAAACTGAGATACTTGAACTGACAGGGGAAGAACTAGAGCACACCTTCACCCTAACAATACAGACCCAACCAACTTCCTCACCTGATGGGATAAGTATTCTTGTGAGAATGGAGCCAACACTGCACGGGCTTGCCCAACACGTTCCGCAGAGTAATCTGAGAGCCGTAGGCCACCTCTAAGGGCTGACCCTGAGTGATTCGAGCCAGCCCACCCTGAGAAGCATAATGATGGAAAGAAGAAGAAACAACCCAGAGACTGTTTAAATTCTAGCAAGAGTCACTAGTCATTTTAACACAGCAGTATCTCAGCACAATGCCTTCGCATTTGGTTGCATCTACAAAAATCAAGTCTTGCAGCACCATACTCAGCAGATAGTAAATACACCAATGCGTGAAAGACTACAGGGTCTTAGGGAAGCCATGCTGTTCTAAAAGACAGACTAAGCACTCTTCTACAGAAAATCATACTACCATCCTGTAGTATACAACGTCAAGAGTTCAGTACTGTATCTACTTCTGTGGAGTTTCCTGTAGGAAGGGACAAATCTTCAGCAGAAGTGTGAATGTATTGTTCTTGGTTCACTGGGAAAGCTTTTCATCTGTTATTACGATTTCAGTCATTATTGCTTCATCTTAAAGCAGTACTACAGCAGCAAAGTAGTTAAATGACATAAAAGGAACAAATATGCAGGATCAAAGGAACAAGATTGCACACCTTTCTTCTAATAGTGAACAGAAGACAGATTTCCTCCTCTTCTCCCCTAATAAATCACATTCCTGACCACATTTCCTTTACCTCTAAGCTGGCTTGGAAAGCACTTGTCATAATCTGGTCATGAGGCCCGGAGCGATACAGCAAAGTCAAGTGAACATAGAAGAAGGACAGGTACATTGCCACTGGGATGATGATGAGGGCCAGTCCCCTAGCTAGAAAATGGCACATCAAGGAAACCTAGAAGAACACAGAGAATTCAGTGGTTTCATGCTCCAGATATTAAAAATATTAAAAATACCAGTGCACTTGGTTTGTTTTGTTTGTCTTTTTTAAGTTTCCCCAACCACCCTCATTCAGCTGGGTAACTTCCTCCGAGGATTTGAACTGGAGCCAGCAGGAGGTATGTGAAACAGTATAGGTTTTGAGCCACATATCGCCAGGACATGGATAAGAGCAGAAAAGCCAGCCGTACACACATGCTTATCTTAAATTTAACCCCACCTTCTCCAGCAACTGAGCTGGGAAACTGTTCTATGACACAAGGGTTTGCAGACTACAACAAGGAATTTTAGTACAAAAACCAGCTACAGACAGCATTGTTATCTGTGGGCTTGCAAGGCTCCTAGCTGGCTCCTGTACTGAAAAGTTACACATAATATATTTTGCATGTTGTGCTACCTACGTTTGACAAGTTCTGGTCTCCTATCATGTGCCAGAAGTGGAGTCCTGCGACGGCCAAGAGCAGCATATAGGTAAACAGGCCCATATATTTCACTCTGAGAAGAAAGTGCATAAAAAATGAACATGGTTAAAAACTACACAATTACCTAATACAATAGGTATTCATACTTTCTCTTGAACAGGATGCATTGAAGTCCAAGGACTTAGATCCATGACAAGTTTGGTACAACAACATAAATGAGCCTCAAGGCTTTGGCAGCAGAAGATATCATTTGTTTGCCAATTCCATTAAATAACCGCAGTGACAGAGAACCTTCTTGATACAAGGTGGCAGATCAGAAAGCACAGAGTCCCTAAATTCAGACTTACTGAAGCTTGAGGCAACTAGGAGGGAGGGGTGAAATGCAGATGCTAAGTTATAACATAAAGCCATCTCTGAGAAATGCATTTTGTTCTTCCCAGGACAGTACCCTCTTAATGCCTGGTATTGCCCACTGTGAATTGACATCCTCTCTATAGAAACGATCTAACTCACTAAAAAATCATGGAGATGTCTGCTCAGAACAGCACCGAGAATCAGTCTTCAAAATCCAAAGCCCCACTGATACCTCAGATGGCAGGCAGGAAAGTCAGCTTTCTAAAACAAAGTAAGACGTCATCACTTACCCCACTGCACAAGAACAAGCTACTCCAGTCAACAGAAGCCAAAACCACCAGCTTCCAGAGAAGGAACTTAAATAAAAGGACAAAGGAAAGGGTGTTACGGTGAGATCTGGGCACCTTCTTAGGATCCTGAATTCAGGTAATTTAATTTTAAAAAAACTTGCAGATAATTTTACTTTAGTAAAGATTACTTTATCCTCTGCAAGGATCAGAGAACTTGTGAAGTTACGAGAAAAGAGACAAAGATCCCTAAATTCAGTGCCTGTAAACAGTAACAAAGGAGCGTTAAGTGACCTATTATCATCAGTGTTTCTGTGCACAGAAGGAAACCTTCCAATAAAAAATCTGGGTGGGCAAAGGAGTGCTCCCAAGGGATTTTATTTTTATTGTAAAATAAAAAAGACAACCTTGCTACCAGTTAAAAGAGTCTTTAACACTGCTCAGAAGAGAAAACTTCTGGGGCAGCCATATGAGAGGTCAAAGCATCGGATTTTACAGACAGGTGAAGTGAGTTGCAGAACAGTGAAGTGACTTACAGAAAAAAACCACACAGTCTGTGACAAAAAAGGAGTCGCCACAAGAATATCCAAAAGGATGGGAGACAATCCAGCTTTACCTGTGCCTTTGCAAATTGTAGAACTTCAGGTAGGACAAAACTGCAAGTAGGATAAAAAAAATCAATATTGATTCCAGGAGCATGAACCTTGACTGAGTGATCAAAGAGTTCTCTGTTGGAAAAGAGAGAGAGAGACACAAAATTAGAGAAACTTATCTATAGGCAAGTGCTACCTCAGACAGTCACATCATTATCCAACAGAAGGACCTGCCCCTTTAAGGACAGCCAATTCATTTGCAATCTTACTGGCTGTAATAAGGAGATGTTGGGTTTAAAAGGACAAAAAACTTCCAGCAAGAGCAAAGTACGTGGTCATAACGGTCTCCAAGGACAAAGAGGTGGGCAAGTAGTAAAGTCTGGCAGATAAAGACAGATAAAGGTGCTGTGCTTGCCTACAAAGGCAAAGAAAATCAATGCTGGGAAATCCAGAGAGGTGCTTCTCAAGGCAATGAGAGTCAAGGCAGTGACCCCAGCAGGCAATGAGCATGATGACAAATCTTCAAGAAAGGGAGCTGCTTTGTGCAGGATTCCCTGAGCCAGAATCAGAGCACCTGGTAGCTAGGAGAGGTTTCTCTTATCAGAGTGCTAAAGGGCTGTTGAGAGGCTCTTTCCCTTCCAGGCAGCTGCCAGCAGACCCTCAGAGAAAAAGAATGAACTGAGTTGTACACACTAGAACAGTGTCAAATCATGGCGCTAAGGCCACAGACTGGTTTGCTGCAGTTTGGAGATGAAGAAATTTTATGAGATCTGAGTGTAAGTAGGGTCGTCCTGCTGTTAAAAACCAGTATGTTGTAACTCATCCTGTAAACCTGAGGAAGAGAGTACAGGCCTCCTTGGATGCAAGAAACGTGGTTTTCTGTGAGGCTGTTAAGGCTGCCCACTTTGCTTAATAATGAAATGAACTTGTACAAAGCCTCTCCCTAGAACGGCAGCCTGCTGCAGAGCTGTAAGGAGAGAGGGGACGGAGAGGCTCAGCAGGGACTGATATAGGCCAGGGCTGAAAGCGGGCTCTGACGTGTTGTTAGCATTCTGTGGGGAGATGCTACTCCAGCCCTTTATGTGCGCTAAAAATTCACACGGGGAAAAGGGACCCTTCTCCCCCTGTATGAAGAATGCGGCCCAGGGGAATAATCTTACCTAAGAGAATCAGAAGAGCAGCTCCAAGTGCAGCACAGTGGGAAAACTGCAGTTCTACCAAAATCTGGTATGCTAAAGGCACACAGAGGGCACCAGCCAGTGCTGGCAGGAGTCGCAAGGACCAAACAGGAACGTTCATGCTGTATTCTGAAATAGGAGGCAACAGTGACGCACAAATTGGAAACTATTAATTGCAGAGAAGATGGGATCAATACAGAACTCCTTACGACTACAACAAGTTGATGAATCTAACTCCTACTCTTAGTAATTTGTTGTCCGTCTTGTACTCTTTAAACTGTTTTAACTGATTTAAAAATCTGTGCTGTGGAATCATAATGCCTTAAACTTCTGTTAGAGACCTGCAGAAGACTTATTTAAGAGGAGAAGTGAAGGTTTCAGATAAAGCATTATTTCCACTAGTCAGGCAAAAGGAATCTGTCAGCTGCCGAAATACCGCTTATTTTCTCAGAAGAACGAGACAGTCAAAATCAGCTCTCACCAGCTCCAATCCTGTTCCATAAGAAGTTTCCATCAAATCCTCCTAAGTAACCTACAACATAAGCAACAGTTCAGAATTTCCAGTCTCAAAACAACTATAAAAACTGGTGCTAAATTGGTCCTGGAACCATTTCCCAAACACATAGCTTTTCCACACATGAAAGCCCTCTTTCCCCAAAGGGTCCTCTTTTTGCCTACAGCAGTCCTTGATAACGTGCAGAGGCACGAGGAATATGAATTGGGAACAACAGATTCTCAGTGACAAAGTTACATGTCTATTTAGTCTCTCCTTCCCATACAGACACTTTTATCTTGTGCATGTCTCAGCTACAGAAGGGAACTCAGGCTTGAAAGTCTGCTTGTTGCCTACTATTTCTAGTCACTAGCAGTTCTGACCTTACCTTTCTCTTTATCCAAAGGACTGGATAGCAATGAGGTAATGGATACACGGCTCCATCGCCTCCCCAGTACTCATGCAATACCCCCCCAGCAATACGAAATAAGGGAAATCCTAATTCTCTCTACATCAGAATCTCTCAGCTGCCTTGTGCAGGATCTGACAACTCATTTCTAACCAGCACTTCCCTCTTCCACAGCAACAGACACTTCCCAATTTCAGGAGACTCCCTACCTCCCAAAGCTAGCAGCATATGGCCAAAAGGCGGGCCGCTGTCATCCACGAAGAAGATCCTCTTCATGTAGAGCGAAACGAATTGGCCATAATAAACTTCATCAAAACTGAAACACAAGAGGCAGAAACATGTCAAGTCTAACTGGAAGTATCCTGCAGGCTACGGGGATACTAGGGAAGGAAACACTGATTTGTTGGCAATCGGCTAAGAACACAATGAAGCACAGTGGCTTTGCCTCCTTGCCTTCCCCTCAGGAGTTTCTCTCAGGGAAACACTATCACCGTATTTACAGAGGCTGACATCGATCAAGCTCTGCTCTTCCGCTCCTGCATTCTTACTCACAAATGTTTAAAAAACAGAAGTCTGTGTCATTCAAGTAGGAAATAAACTATTCTACTCACACTACAGCCCGCGGATAGGAAAGCCCCCAAAGACGGCTTATTAATCCCATCACAATCAATGCCATGAGGTTCATATTTATCTCCGCAGTAATCACAACTGGATTCTTCAGAAATCCCAACATCCTGTCAAAGGTCTGTCCAAGCCTTCGAGAACAAACAGAGAGGAGCAGCAGTCACCCTTTCGCTCAAAGCTAGCTGAAGACCACTGGACAGAAAGCATACACCACTACTTTCTGCTACAGTCAGCTCATGGTAACTGATCTTCCAAAGTTCTCTCGCTTTCCACATTTATGTGTTTTCTGCTGTATCTACAGGAGTAACTGTAAAAATGAAGTTACTAAACTAACACAGGTAACTTTTCATCTGCCCTGCTTCTACATGCGTATGGCTCTCTGTCATCAATAGTAAACTAGAAACTTTGCTTATTCTTACACTGGTTCTGCAGAAACACAATAGCTTCATTCAAGCCTACATCCCGCTTTGCGCTAAGCAAACCTCCCAGCCCAAATTCTGATGTTAGTGATAGGCAAACCCCATGCGCAGGCACCAGGCTGCTCAGGTAGCTTTGGAGAAAAAAAAAAAAGAGTTACTTCCTCGCAAACTGAGCGTATTTCTGGGGGGGGGCGGGCAGGGGGCAGAACCCACAAACATCCTCTGTCTTAAAAAGCTGGCTATTGGAGCACGGGTGTAGGATTCTCTTTCTAAAAAGCTGGCTATTGGAGCACGGGTGTAGGTGCTGTAGGGCTCTAGCGCAGCCTAGGGGGGAGCGCTGCAGGAAGAAGGACTGAACTCTTTACTCCTCCAGGCAGAACTGCTAAAAGCTAGGTCAGAAAATAGTAGGGAATCAGCGTTGTGTCTCCTCACCTCGATACGACTGAAAGTTACCGGAATAAATCCGTCTGCGTGGCTTTGATCAGGGGAGAACAAAGCAAGATGCGAGCACATCCCCACTATCAAGCGCGGTGCCACCGTCCTTGTTTCTCACTACCTACAAAACACAAGTGCAGTTCAGCTGCGCGTTGCCCTGTGAAACAAGGGCAAGACTTTTGTAAGCAGCCCCTTGCAAAGCTGTGCTCTCCGCTGGTGCTGGGGACAGTACACCTCTGTCCCACCTGCCTTGGGACACGGGCGAGCCATCACCTCCACTCTGCCATTGCCTCGCAGGCCCTGGGACCCCAAAGAACACCCTGACGGAGAGGACCCTGCTTCTCCCTGCAGCACGGGCAGGTCTTGAACCCTGGGGCAGGACTGCAGCACTGCCTGCCCCCCCCCACCTCATACGCCTCCTCGAGGAACCATTAAGCCCTCTACCAGGCTTTGAATCCCCTTCCGTGAGCCTTACGAGGGGGCAGTAGGACCCCCAAATCCCCCACCAGGCCTTGTTCCCCCTTTTGAGCTCTGTGGGGGGCAGCAGGACCACTGACCCCACACCCAGGCCTCACCCTTGAGGCTTATGGGGTCAACAGGACCCACCAGCCACCCTGTATCCAGCCCTGTACCACCCTTGAGCGTTGTTTGGGGTGGCATAGGACCGCTAACCCCCCGCCAGGCCTCCCACTCCCCCCTCCAGGCTTACGGGAGCAGTGGGGCCATCAGCCACCCCCCACCAGGCCTCG
>NW_008824587.1:3482909-3506264 GCF_000699105.1 Pygoscelis adeliae
TACATGTATGCAAGCCTTTAACCAAAAGAACCAGACAAGGGACAGGGGAATTTGAGAAAAGCATAATCTGCTTTATTTTTTTTTTTTATTTTATTTAAATAAGGAGAATTCTTTCATATGGAAAGAGCTAATACAATCACATATTTGAAAGGAGAAACAATAGGTACTGAAACGAGGAAAAAGGGCAATAAAGAGTGTGCCGCAACTGGCCTGGTGATTCCGTGATTCGAGTTCCGGTCCAAGTAAAAGTTTCCAAAAAATATAAACAGGTTGCACGTTACACAATTATCCATCGTCTGCCCTTTCAAATATCTGGTCTACATGAAAAGACAAAGAGAGGAAAGGCCAAAAAAAATTTACTATACAGGTCATGAGGTTAAAAGCTGTAAGGAGTACAATATCCCCTTGAGAAACAACAAACGCAATTTATACAGAACCAGAGGAAGGATTCCAGCTAAGGACAACGCCTCGAGACATGCTAAAGGGTGAGCGCCTCACTGCTGCTGCTGTGATTCCCAGGGGAACGGTCAAGGTTGTGGCTGCAGACATCTTGAGGAGCCGGGACGAGCCATTAAACCCAAGCAGGTGTCTACAGCCACTAGGAAAAGCTGGTGGTCTTTGGATTAAAACGAACAACAACAAAAAAAAGTAGTTGGACTGCTGCTGTCTCTTCGCAGCCAGCAGTTCCACCGCTGCGGCAAAAATGCACCTTTTCTGCTGATGGGCCACAACTAAGTATCCTGATGCCTGTTGGAAATTAATTCTTATTCACAAATGCATCTTTCTTACAGGGAAACTGGGCTGCTGTACGTCAAAAATAACCCACACTACAAGGAATTAACCTGTGCTTAACCAGTTAGAAGCAAAACAGGTGGTTAACAAAATGCAACAGAACAAGATCTCGGCATGCAGTGGTGCTCGCTTGAAAGTGAATATAGTAGCCTGCCAAAAGGTGAGACATAGCAAAAATGCTAGGCCAATTTTTTATATATATATATCAATACACAGGAACCACACAGGGCAGCTTGTAGCTTTGCAGCATTCTTGCAAGGAAACTGTTAAATGGAGTGCCTCTGCACGAACACAAACACGCATGGAGTTCAATGGGCTGCAAACACATTCAGAGTTACTGACCACTGTACAGCTGCCACATGGCAGAGCCAGGAGCGAATTATGGAAGATCAACAATAATACCTGTTTCACTGGTGACTGTGCTGCTTCCATTTGTCATTAAAAATATACTGGAGCACTTTTTTTCCCCCCTCCCCTTCCTTTTTTTCCCTCCCTAACCTCTTTTTTTTTTTAAATTAAGAGCTAAAAGCAGGCTGAACTGGAGAGGAAAGCAGCACTGAATGCAGCTGCTAGGCCATGAATCACTGCGTATAAAAGAACCGGTTACACATGTGCTTCAGACCTTCAGCTGAACAAAAAGCAGCAAAGGCAGCCTCTGAATATTTCCGCTTCACCCATTGTTGCTGAAAATATGGATTCCACCTCCCCCTCCCACTGCACCTTTCTAGCAGGAGCCTGCAATTTGGTAGCTGATTTCCAGTCAAAGCAAAAGCAACTCACAAAGGAATAAATCATTAGGGCCCAACCCTTCAGCAGCGGAGATGGCAAGCAGAATTATCCCCCTATAAACCACATCCACCTTCTATACATCTCAGCTCTCCTCTTCCCCAAGCTGAATTTGTATCAGCGTACCAGCACCCTTGGCATTTCTGCAACTTGAGGATCAGAGACTTTCCTTTTGACTCAAGAACACCGCAAACTGCACTAACCTTGTACTAGCTTTAAAGAAACAAACAAAAATATATGCCAGAGAAGAAGGATATTGCACCTTAGAAATTTGGGCTCTAAAACTGCTTTCCATTACACAAAACTCCGTTAAGTGAAAAGAGAGTCTTGCCAACTGCAGCTGACAGTCACGCAAAGGTGAGGAATGGAATGAAGCTCACATGCATTTCTTGGCCTTTCCTGCACAGAATAATTCAGACATAATATATAAATAGAGCAGTGAAACAATTACTTTTTCACCTAGACCTACAACATCAAATACGTATAAATAAATTCTAGTGTTTTATTCTGTTGGGGGAAGGAATGGAGGGGTTAAAAGAGAGAAGGGTGACCTTTTTCAACAGGAAGTGTTGTAGTTCTGATGGCATTTACACCAGAGGGACTGCAATAACTTGTATCTAGCAATAACCCAGTTCCTCCAACGCATTTGACCATTTTAAAGTCATATAGGTGGGAGGAGAGAGGTTAATGTCTTTGTAAAGCTTAAGTAGTGTGTGTAGGGTAGGAAAGAGATGAGAAGAGGGGGGCTCGGATAAGTCTCTTTAGCCATTACAGTTAGATTCTGGGCTGATATTAGCTAGGGCCAGCTGGGCAGAAGGATAAGGGGAAAAAAAAAAAGAAAAAACAGACAATTCTGTTGTTCATGGTATTCCAAGGAAGAAAGTAGAAAGGGGGGTGGGATGACTTACTGGTGGAGCAATCTTTGGAAAATGTTGGGAGCAGGACTAGCAGATGAGGATGCACATCTGGGAGACGTCTGAAGGCTGGGGAAGTATTTGTCGCTAAATCTCAAACCCTGTACTTTAAGGAGGACGCTAGAGAGATGCTGGCACACTCTGCTCTGAAGTTAAAAGTCCATAAAACATGAGGGGAAAAAAAAAAGAGCTTTTACTTTTCTTAAAGTACCATCCTATCCCTTTCCCTTCGGGTTCTCTGCCACAGTCAATGGGGACATCTGTGGAGAGGGGACATTACTATGTCTAAGTTAGTTTAGGTTTCTAAGCTCTTTAAAGCTACTGTATAAAATTCTTATTTATACCTAGCTTAAAACTTCATATGCATCCCTAGAAAGTTATGAAGGATCTTTCCCAGAAAGGGCGGAAAGAAAAACCAAACAAAGAAACAAAAACACCTTTCAGATCCCTTCCCAAATACATTCTTTGTTCAAAATATCTTCTTTGGAACCACCAACAAATGACTTGCTGCCACCTAGCAGAGGCAGACGGCACAGCCAGTTAGCAAGCTATCATCTCCTGCAAAAATGAAGTCGTCTTTCCCTCACTTCAGAGTGACCAGCCTACTTTACATTTTGAAAGAGCTAAACAACACAAACCAAGTTAGCTGAAAGTAGTTGAGTTTACTTAAGACTACTGTCAGCTGAAGGACTCCAAGCACTTTCAGGAACTTGTAAGTCCATCCTAAAATCTACACACACATGTACGCACATAAACGAAAACCAAACTACCAGAGAAATAAAAACCCAACCCCCTCCCACTAGGACCTTCCTTTCATAGATCATCAAATATTGGTAAGAAGGTGTAAGGTGATGACACTGTACACGCACTATATGCAACTGCATCAAAAGTAAAGAACCCTTTGCTGTTCATCTGGGGAAGGAGAGTAAAAGGATGATTCCGAACTGCCTCTGTAACCATGCGCTTCCAACACAAAAAAATGAGGTTCCAAGTGTGCTAAAATGTCTGTCTTGCAGAGGGGCTCCCTTACCCATGTGTTTCTATGCACATTTTACAAAAGGCCATGAGTTAGAGGAACAGAAAGCAAGACCTAGGGAAAAGGGAGAAGAGCAAAGCTTAGGAGAGCAGCCCCAAGGCATGAACACAATACAGAACAAGTCCCAGGAGACATGAAGAATCAAGAGCGGCCAAGGTAGGGAGCGTAAGAGAGCATCACAACTACAAAAAGTAGTCCATACAGACCCGTTGGCGCTGGCCAACTCTTCTGACCCACGTGTGGTGAGGAGATTTTTCTTAACAGATTTTACATTTTGTAAACCTATGATTTGCATTTTGTTGTGTGTTTGGCAGTCACTAAAAACTCCCAAACCCAACAAAAACAACCCCCTAGATCCAGATGAGCTTGCAACAGAAATTTGGTGGATTTTTTTTTTTCCTTAAAACGAAAATGCCACATTTTGTTGTGCACAAGGCACCCCAAAGCTACAATTAAAGTGGTGCAGGTTTTAAGATTAATGCACTGATCTACTATATACCTTTAGTACACATTTACTTCTAACGCAAGCACTGCTTCTAGCTTAAAACAAAAATACTGAAAAATTAATGAATGCCATAACTGTCCTTTTTTTTAATCAAATAATCTGAAAGGCTAAACCATCTGGGGAAAATATACCCAAACAAATTCAATTTAGAAGAGTCATGATTCTCAACGTAGCACAGAACCGTATATAAAACTAAGCAGAGTTTTGTCAGAACATAATTTTAGCTGAAGGGAATTCTCTTCTGGAAGGAATGAGGAAAGCAGAAAGAAGGGGGGAAATGAGAGAACATATAAAAGTTCTGCTATAAACAAAGATATAGCTTTTTTGTAAAAACCTCAGCTGCCTTTAAAATGAAAAACCTCAAACTAACCCCTCTCCCCCAGTTGCCACTCTGCTAAGACAGAAGTAGGGAAGGAGAAGGATGGGCTTTGCAAAGTGAGCGATCACAGCTACCTGTGGATAGGGCATGGGGGGGAAAATAAAATAAAAAATGGCTTGAGCCACTTAAAAGTCACATGGTTGGTTTGTTCTTAAAGCAAGCAGGTCAATGTCACATCCACTGTTTCAAACTGCTTTGTTGGGAGAGGGGCTTGGATGATGTCGCTGTAGTCAGTCAGTGTGGGGCGGGGAACAGATCTGGCGAGATTTTCAGAAGATCCAGTGGGGTCCAGTCTAAGCTGCAGTGCCTCTCAGGCAGCAGGACCGGCTGGGCATCAGAGGTGCTCCTAGGCCTTGCTTTCCTCCACTTTGACTGCCTGAGGTTTGATCGCTCCTGTGCGCACCGGCTTCATCTGGTTTGTGGAGGCTGTTTCTTGCAGCTTTACCGCTCCCAGGTTGGCTTTATTTTCATCCACCCGCTGCTTTGCCTTTTGACATACAAAAACAAAGCATTAGCTAGCACAGAGACCTCTAGGCAGATATAAAAAAAACCAAACTGTGATCACCATTCATGCAAGACATCAAATTTGCTCCAAAAATCAGGTATTCCTTCTACTCCATCACACTTTGCTGTCCTAAAACACCTCACATGTAGGATCTCAAAGTGTCTCACATGTCTGGCAATGCAAATAACCCATAGAAACTCAACAAAAAACAACATGGACACTGTAAAACAGGTAATCCTCTAATCTCTCCTGACTTTCAATATTACAGAGCATTACTCTTGGACTTAGTATAACACCCACCCACCCAGTCCTCCCTGCCGGGAAAATAACAGCTCCCACATACAGCCTCAGTACACAGGCCTTTCTGCCACTCCTCTTAAGTCCAAGGCACAAACATGACTATTGAAGAGCAGGCACTGTTGGGTCAAAGTCCTGACGTACACTACCTGTTGTACATAGTGTCCTTGCACAGAGCCCATGCTAACTGCTGGTCCAGACGCCTTCCCGCTTGGGCTGGCAGAGCTAGGCCTGGAAATCGAAGAGTCGACAATATTCATGGAGTAAATTCTACAATGGAACGAGAACCTTATTCACGTGTGAAAAGAAAAAGAGACAGCACAAAGCAGCAGTAGAGAGGGCACAAGTCTGCGCTGTGCAGATCAGTGAGCTCCCCAGCCCAAAAGACAATACATGGATTGGTTAGGAGAAAAAAAATAAATAAATGCAGTAACTGCATGTCCCAAAAGGCTCCATGACCTGAAGGTTTGGTATGTCTAGACATTAGCACCTCTCATCTTAAAAGGACCATGCTGGAAACTAAAACATTTATTCCATGATCCTCAAATTTTCCACCTTAACAAGGAACACGCAAAAGCACACACCAATTCCAATTTCTCTTTCAGACTCAGTAAACAAATAACTATGCACTTCCCACAAGCACAAAGGGCCAAGTCAGATACACGCTGGCCCACATCCAAAAATGAAAGCCACGATCATGGAATTTGATACAAGTATTTGGACTACAGTTAAGCACATTCTACACGTGAAAACCCAAGTGAATCTTGCACAGGGACGATGCATGCACCACGTCACTGCAAGTGGGCAACACTACTTCTTCCCCATTCTGACTACAGAGGCTAAATCCTGTAAGCATTTTACCTGTACGTATGCGGTGATGGTACAGACCCTCCGGAGGACATATTCTGTTTACCATCGGAGAAGTGAAACCCTTTCATTTCCATTTGGGAGGACTACAGAGGAAAATGAGTGAGAGAATATCATCTTTGCATTCACAAATCAGTCATTACTTCATATAAACAAGCCACATCTTTGCCCTTCTACCCATCGTGCCCATTAAAAGAAGAAACATTTTTCAGGTGAAGAAAGTGAGGCTTGTAAGTGAAATAATCTGCTTGTATTAAACCAACAAGCCAGCAGCACAAGCAAACACAGAACCTGGAAGTTAACTGCTGTGCTCTCTCTCCCCTATAATAGACAAACTTATGATACGAATCCATCAAACCAGACATGACATTAATATACCTACTCAAATGGACAAGCTTCACAACAGTGTGAAATATCTGGGCAGTATTCCAACTGTGTCTGGAGCTCACCACCCCTCAAGCACTCTGGGGAAACCTGTGTAAACATGTAATAAAACTGGAGACTCCAAACTGGACCAAGGCAGGATGTGGCTCCCTGGAAACAGAATGATGACCAGCAGCAAAACCTGAGAAACTGCTGGCCTGCACTTTGGAGATGAGGGGAAAAGGGCTCCTTCAATTTAACACCAATCCTTGGCTTTGACATTTAAGGATCCCAAACAAGCCAGTCTCCCCTTGAACACACAAGATCAAGGAGCGAAATTTCAATGCAGGAGGGGTTAATGAATGCCAAGATGAGCACGCAGGAGTTAATCCTTACCTCCCTGCTGGTAGCAAGAACAGAAGGCTGGGATCCAGGAGGGAGAATTCTCCGGGGAGCTCCTACAGGCAGGTTTTGCCCCTGAGGAAGCTGGATGGACTGTGGTAGAATCAGGGGCTGCTGGCCAGAGCCATAGCGGGGCAGAGGAAGCTGTGAGCCAGGCACAGGCATTGTTAGCTGTGTGATAAGGACAAGTAGTTACTTAATGGCAGTAACAGCCTTGTGTTTGACATGCTGTCTCCTATACCCTGAAAGCACAGCATTGCTAAAAGGAAGCTCACAAACAGTGCAGTCTGGCACAGAATAAATGCAAATCAATGGAACAGAGGGACTTCCACACTGAAATGCATGTTCTGCTAGTGTTGCCAACACCCTGTCAGCTGGGCTTTTAACATGGCATCGATTTAACATAACTGCACTCAGACACAGGGCTTTCCTCCTTGCCTAGAACCTTCATCCAGTCTTCCGCACGGTTGCTGCATGAGCGTGTTTTCTCTTGATATGATGGCAGTGTCAGACAGCTCCGTGTCAGGTGTTCTGTTTGCAGCCTCGAAGCCCAAACCAGAAAGTCTGCTACACTTTCATGCCAAAGCATTTTGGGGACTGGACCTCTAGAGAAAGTGATGGTGACCTCAGCTCTATGTTCTGCAGTGAGCTTCAAACTGATGATGGTAATAATTAAGAGTAATTTAAAAAAATGCAGCTCAGGACTCGAGCCTCCTGTTCCCTCTGATTCATCTGGCAGTTCTGACAATTGCTGGATTCGGGAGGTTCTATGACAACACTTTCTAAAATTTACGGCTAGCAAAAGAGACCAAGTTACTGCTTGTGATGGATAAAGCATTTTTTCAAATATTTAGTTTGCCACTATTCTCTGTATTCTCCTCAACTAAGTGACTTTCAGGATTAACTCTTTATGTCAGCCACAACATAAAAATCCCTCTTTAAACAACAAATAAACCTTAACATGTTGCACAAAATCAATGTAAGATGAGTTTAATGAAAGTATCAAACGTCTCCAGAGAATCAGAACACGTGTCCACAAATACAGCTATGCTCACAATAGGATTCAATGTCTTTATCTAAACCATGCTTCACAAAAAATTTTTCACACAATGAAATTCTTGTTAAGATGCTGCCAAACAGATCAGAAGTTGTAAATAAGACCTGGATAACAAATGAATTGAGAAGATAGATGAGCTTTTAATAAGAGGTCCTAGTTACCCTGGAAGCAGAGTTAAATATGGAGACGACTGGGATTTGGCTCTCAAAAGAGGTACCTTTAGGACAACTATTGCATCATGGCCTCCTGTGCATGAAGCACTGCAAGGTTTGATCTCCATGAAACGTCTATATTGAGGGCGAGGACTTCCAAGTTACAAAATGACATCTCAGCAGGGACAGACAAGTAATTAGGTGTTATTTAACACCTCATTAAATAAGGTGCTGCATGTTTGAAACAATGGTTCACAGGACAGAGTCTCTCGGGGAAATCTTTTGCCTCTTTACGAAGAGCTTAGTTCACACAAACACATGACTCGGCACAAATACCAGTTGCAAGCCAGTCTCAGAAACAAGTGGCTGTGAAAAAGCCTGTACAAGGGAGTGGCTTGCTAGCCCTGCTCCTAACCTGTGTAAGCTGAGAGTCCATCATCTGGGAAGCTCCCATACCAGCCGCCTGGTTTATCTGGCCTTCATAAACCAGCGTCTGGCTTCCATTCATGGGCTGATAGGGGGACCCAGACTGGGTTTTCACCACCTCCAAGGGCTGCATGCCTGGGAAGGCGGAATATGGAGGCTTCAGAGCAGTGCCTCCCGTCAGGACCATGGTGCTGGGTTGAGACAGACTGGGGTGCATATACACCTGGGACCTGGAGAAGAAAAATATGCGCAAGTCATTATGCGGAAAACCTTTGGAGACTACACACACACACAGAGCCAAACCATAACTGGCCTGCAATCAGCAAGCAGTTCTCAGACTCTACTAAATTGAGAGCTTAGAAATAAGCTGTGATGCCACTTTCCATTTCAGCTACAGGGGTTTTTACCACTTTTAAGCCCTTACAACCATGTCCTTGTGTTGCAGGAATATTCAACAGAATGACATTGTGTCCTATCCAAAGTTTATGTATCAATATCCTGCACAATAAGCTCTGGATTAGTAGTAAGGGAGGATTCAGGTTACCAGAAGTCTGCAGCAGTTTTGCAAAGCAGAAAAGAATCAGGAGTTTCAGATTCAAACAGCTCTAGCAAAATAAGGGTTTTTTTTTAAAACCTCAGTGTCTAGGTTTTTGAGGCCTTGAAGGACTATTCTGTTCATTCACTCCCATCTCATGAAGGAATGGGGGTAGAGAGTATGATTCCCACAGCCAGCCCAACTCTGAAGTGGACGTCTCATTCCTTCAATTCTAGAAAGCAGTTCCTGTAGCCAAGTACTGTTGCTGTTAACACTTGTGTTTGATTTCCTAATTTGAATCTTACATTTTTTTTCCTCCAAAGTGCAGGCATTTATTCTGTTCTTGTCTTGTAGTTTGTATCTAATAAAAAGAGTTATTTAATTTCATTATGCAAGTACTCAGCTCTGATCAAGCTGTCTCTTCATCTTCTCCCCAGTAGTAAGCCAAATAGAGTAAGCTGTAAGCTCTGGGTTTCTCACTAAGTCTGCTTGCCAGCCCACAAACCTCCTCTTTCTTCTACATCAAGATTTGCCTCACCATTTGAGAGGGTAGGTAGAGCGACTAAATATAGTTTTCCAAGGGTAGTCTTTGCCATTGTCCTACAAAGAAACACGCTACAGAGAGCTTTATGTGCCCCGATATCCTTGCTCTCCACCCCGGCTAGGGGAAGGAAGCAGGATGTTAACAAAGGGGGAAGAGAAGACGAGCGTGGAGTATCTGATCAATGTACCACCAGGAACATAATAGTTCAGGCCACAGGGAAATGAAAAAGTGGAAGCAGTTACCTGAAGGGCTGTATGGAGCTGTACATCTCCTGGGACTGGGAAACAGGCAGACCACCCCTCAGCCCAAGCTGAGCTTGGGCCTGTAAGGACGTGTGGAGGGAAATAGGAATCTGTTGAGCAGCAGCAGCCTGCAGAAGAAATTAAGACGACTGAGAGGTGCAAGAGGAGCCAAAAACTCTCCCAGGCTGTTAAAAATCCTTCAGTTTCCTCTGTGAATCAGTCTGCCATGACAATTACCTATACTGTGCCTTTACCAAGCCCCTACATCATTCCACAGAACAGCAGCACACTGGCAGGGGAAGATGCTGCATAGGCACCCAAGAGGGAAGACTGATGGCTGCAAGAGGCATTTGATGGACACGAGGGGACCAACGTGCTCCACACACGTTGTGCAGGCACTGACAATCCTAGCACTCACTTGCCTGCACTCTTACCTTGAAGGGGCTCTCCCCAACCCTATCGATAAACACCCTATTTACTAAGGCTAGTGAAAATGCTCATCGGTATTGACTGACTGTGGAATTTACTGAAAGTCACTTCACCTCACACAGACGCCTCAGCATCTGCTTCAGTTAAACCCAGTCCAAAGGCACTGGTACAAAAGCAGAAAACCCCCTCATTTCCCTCCCTTCAACTTCACTAACCTGTGACACCCCACTGGGAAGCAGCATTCAAGAAACCTAAAGGAAGCCACATCTAAACTCCTTTGGGCTATCAGAGAGATAAATTACTCCTCGTTTCTTAAATGCCACCCTAAGGACTCCTTGAGAAACCACTAGCTAGTTGTATTTCTCCCTTACCTGTTGGTAGCTTTGCTGCTGAGGTATTGTCTGAGGGACCAGGCGGGGCTGACTTGCAAACACATGGCCATCCAGATACAGGGGTGGAATATGGTTACCTGAACATCAGAGAAGGCAGGCTGTAAATTCAAGGTACAGGGGAGATACAGGCACAGTGGACTGCAGAGACCTGCAGGTCAAGACTACTTCCTACATCTCAGCAACCAGCTCAGCAAGTCAACACAAACATAGTACCCATTCAGAAGAGCCTGTGAAGCTCCTAAGTCCACATACCAAAGCCAGCAGCCCACTTACAGTAGCAGGCTCGCTGAGAATTAATCATTCCTTTCTGTAAGAGGCTAAATGTAAACCCAGGTTTCCCACATCCACAAAAAAAAAAAAAATCAGAGACACTAACAGTTCAGGAATTGGTGAGCTGCGCTCCAAACTGTTCCTAAATGCCAGAAACCTGCTCTGCAATCATCTCATCTTTGCAGCTAGAGGAGACATAAAGAGCAAACATGGTGTTTGAGACCTTCACACAAGAGATCTAAAAGCCATATTCACCCCAAGGATGGCACCAATTAGAAAGTGCTGTGCCCCTCCTGCGGTTCTGTGCAGATCTGAACATTTACATGGTCCATGGTATTTACAAGCAAAATTAGGGTGGGTGGGGAAGGAAATCACCTGACTTGGAACAATCTGCTTTCCAAGTGGAAGCTAGTAACAGAGTCACTACAGTGGCCCACTCGCTATCACTTCTGCCCAGCACATTCCACTCCATTCTTGAATTGAGGAATGAGAAAGATAGCGCACACATGAGAAGTCCTTTGGGACCCAGGAGTCAGAGAATCCAAGTACACTTCCTCTTTCCAGATGCTCTCCCTAATTATACACACTATCTAACATGACTGAGCTTAAGCTTTCCCTCTCTTACTCAAGGATAGCAACACCTTCTCATCTCCCAGAGTTTTGCAAACTGTAAGCAAGTTGTTGTTATTACGTACAAATAGCAGAAGTTGCTCAGAACCTGTGACAAACAGAAAAGTCTTAAATAGCAAAATGAGCAGAGGAATGGTTGATACTGATATCCGGACTGCCGAAGTCTCTCGGCCATAGTTTTCTTCCCTTCCCTTCTATTCTATTGAGCGCACAGTGAAGGGTAAGCAGGATCTATCGAGATATCAGAGACTTGCCGCTACACAGGGAAAGTCGTCCTTGTGCTATGTTGATACTAGTCACACTCAAGTAACATTCTCCAAAGTGCAGAGATGGTCCCCTCTTTCTGTCTTGCCTGAATTGTTGTTAAGAATCTGTTAAATACCAGCTAGCCAGTTACTTTACATGGAAGCTCTTCTCACCATGTTCTTGTCTACTAGAACCTGAGGATGATTCCTAGATACCAACCAGACAATGCAAATACTGCTGCCGCAGTTTGCAGGTACCTGGAATAGATGCAGAAGGTGCTACGGACGCCACAGGCATAGGAGGCATAGAAACTCCACCAAAAGAGCTGTAGCTGACACCGTTGGAAGCTCCGACACTGGAAGGAGGCTGGATGCCTGAACCTGCGCCTCCTGGGGAGTTCTGTTCTGGTAAACTAGGAGAGTTTTCCCAAGCTTTACGAGCAGACTCCATCTATGGAAATGAAGGACAATAACTACAGACAGTTCAAATGGGGAGGACAATACTGAAGCCTACAGTTGCTCATCTATGACGTATTAGCTCAAATTCAATCTAGTCTAGTCATAGTGGAAAGCTGGCAGGTCTCAGCTCAAGTGGTTTCACACCAATTCCCAATGGGCAAGCATCCTTCACAAACACTCAATCCCCCTTGGTATTTGCTGGGCTTTTTGGGTTTGGGGTGGTGATGTTTTTTAATTTTGGTTTATTCTGCGGTTTTTGTTTGTTTTTTTCCTTCTTTAAACCATCAGGCACCTAGGATCCCTGGCCAGCCACCTTACCCAGCTACTGAAATAGTAGGAAAGCTCTGTTGCACCTGTTCTAAAATCAGTGAGGACTTCAGCATCCAGGACTGTTGAAACACAAGCCCTTCCACCCATGCTGAATAGCATACATGCACAACTTCTACAGAAGCTAATTAAAGATTTAGCAGTACCTAACAAAATGTTCTGGGAAAGATCTCTTCATCCTCACTACTCTGGCCATGTAGACATGGCATCCACACCTAGGACAAACACACATGCCAGCTTGCTTACCTTAAGAGTAAGGTCTGCAGTGGGGAAGGACATTGGGTTCAGGCCAATGCACCGCTGGAGGTGATGATCTCTTCGCAGAATGGGAATAGACTGCGTTAACCCTGCCTGAGGGGAGATTCGTAAATAGTGAATACTTTATAAAGTCTTGCAAGAATGTCATGAGCTACCAAGGCTAACAGAGCCTCAGCTGGCAGCTCTACTAACTACACCTCAAAGGATTCAATCCTCAGTGGTACTGCAGGAGTTAAGTACCACATTCAACCATGATCCATTCTGCTGTTGGAACAAATGAAGCTTCGGTGACGTGCAATGACACTCTCTACGTCGAGTTACACCAGCTTCCACTTAAGCACCAATTTGACCCAGTAACTTCAATTTGCAGAAGAGTTCCCCCTCCTGTCCCATATTTGGAGCCTACCTAAATTTCAGTGCTTTCTGAAAAAGCACGTCTGAAAAGAAACACCCTTTAAGACAAACCTCCAAAACCAAACAGCCTACAAACCTGAAGACTTTTCAAAAGCAGCTTTGTGAGTTTCTCACATTGCTGTCCACAGCTGAGCTACAAGCTGGGCTTTCAGCGTGCTCACTCTTTCACATATAATAATGAAATACCCAGATGGCTGGAATAGGCTAGGAAACCTCCAAAAGGACCTGACTGACAAGTTACAGTTCTCTGCCTTGCTGTGGCAGATGAGACCTTTGGAGAAAGCTGGCAGCCCGGGCCTAAAAATGCCACTATCTGCATCATGTTCATTACCAGCACTCTTGTGTCTCATGGGAGGAGAACGGTGATCTCCGAGACCTGCAATACCTCTTGCTTTACACAGGTCACTGAATAATAATGGAGTTGCTCCCTATGTCACTTCTGAGCTAGTGATGCTCATTTTCTCAAGGTACCTTGAGGGCACAGATTTCCATTATGGATTTTAGTCACGTGTGCTGCCTAAGCATTAAGGGTGAAGTCAACTGCAAAGAAATATGCTTGCTCTCTTTGGAAACATCTGAGGCTTAACTAAGGAGCATCTCCGATGAATCAATGCCAAAAAGAAAAAAAAGAAATACTTACATTACTGGCCAAGGCATCCTGCAATTTGGTGACAGGGTTAGCTGCAGTGCCAGAGGCAGAACCAGGTGGCAAGCTGAAGTCAGAGTCCTGAAAAATCAAAACACACAAAATTCAAACCCAGGTCCAAGGGCCACCCATCTGCTTCTCATGGTTAATGACTTTAGCCTGAATCATGACACTAGAAACTAAAAAGACTGTCTTCCAGTAAGCCTTGCTGGAAGAGAACAAAAAGACACTTCTCAGCACTCAGCAGCAGGCAATCCCCAGAGGCACACAAAGGCTTAGATGGCCATAATTTTGTCCCTCACCTCTGTTACCACCCCAGCTGGTCCTTGGGACAGTATTTCCAAGAGGATATTATGTGTTTGCCAAGACATCTTGAGTACCTGGTTTGTGTCAGTAATGAAATCTAAGGCAAATCTACAGCTGGAAGCTTCCTCTAAATAATCCTTCTGCCTCAAATCACCTTTCATATCTCAACAAGCTCAAATCACCAAGAAGATAAAATTAAATTCAATCCTCACTTTAGGATTTACTCCAAATTCAATGGGTGGCACAGGAAGTACAGAATCCACGTGAATTTCCACCCCGTTAACAGGGGGAATATTCCCTTCCAGCCGTTCCGTTCCCTCCGAACCCTTTCTGTTTTTCAGGGAGCGTTCGTTGCCGATTGGTCCAGGCTTGTGTTCCTTGTTCTGTCCTGAGCCTTGATCTGAATCCTTAACAGGAAAGCAGAGAGGCTGAGACACAAAGACTGAATAACCCAATCTCAAGCCTTAAAATTGCTATCAAGAACAACACAACCACTTCACAAGGTCTCTCGCTATGTGCTCTGGCTTGGCTGCAAATCCAGATTACCTTTTTATCAGATTGCTTCTGCACTTGCTCCTTCTGGCAGTCAGGCTTTGGGTCCACCAGGCCAGCCCCATTCATCTCCTCTGGTTTGAGGGTGCCATATGGAGAACTGCGCTGAGAGGAGGTAGCGGAGGATTCCCGAGACTCCGCGCTCAAGTCAATGCCACTATCCCCCTGGCTGCCTTTAAAACCCTGCTATGCAAAGCACGAAATGTGTTAAAGCCCTGGACTCCGACCCAGCTCCACAAAGGAGGAAAAAAATCCCAGAAAACAGCAAGATCATGTCCCCTTTTCAAATCATATTCTTGGTTAACTGCAAAGGAGTTGGGCCTGACCTGCAGCATCCCTTGGCTGCTGCTTCAGCTCTACGCAACCCTGAGACAGGTTAACCAATGCACCAACCGGACCATGGCTTTAGAATAAGGAAAAAGTGTCCCACACAGCAACTAGGCTGAGATTGCCGCCAAACTCATTTCACTTGTGACCCAAACCAGATTTGAACTCTGGTCTCCAGAGGAAAAGCATTCAGGAACCTCCTCCGCCCTCCCTGCATTAAGGCTACAGCTACACACTGCTCACAGGCATGAGGCACACAAACATGACCTATGGGATTCCACCATCCTCGACCACACTCTGCGTCCAGTTAGGAGCATAACCCCTGGCATAGCTCTACCAGACGGTTACTCCAGATTTATACCCACATGTAACACCAAGCAGCGCTTGGCCCTCTAGGTCAAGATTTGAGCAGCATCAGGCTCAAATTAGAACTGCAAAGAGACAGTTTGAAATTGCACATGCAGAGCTGAGAGTCGCTAAGCACAGATGGAGCAATGAGAAGCATAAGCCACCTACGTTAATATTTTATACACACAATACCTGAACGGCACATTAGGTGCCACTTACCTCAGTGGTGCTAGATTCAGTACCATTAAAGGTATTTACAGGCTTGCTCCAGGAATCACTGCCAGGAGACTGAACGGAAAGAGCTGGAAGAGAAGGGAGGGCAGGGTTCAGCTGCTTGAAACACAACTGTGAGCACACTTTGTACACCATGCATGTTACACTATTAACTTTCCATTTCTAGATGTGAGATAGGGCATTTTCACCACCTCAGAAAGCTAGTGCTGCCCATTCACCTGAGACATGACACAGCACAGAGAAGACGGTGTGGAGAGCAAGGGTAGAGAATAGGGAAGAGATTTCTTAGGGAACATGAAAACAACAGGAGAAAGAGCAGAGATAGAAACAAGGGAGGCACTAGCTATTCAGGGCTAGAAGATGAGAAAACAGACGAAGGCAAAGAAAATGGCTGAAGTAGATCCAGCCCAACAGGCCAGAAAATGCTATGTAGGATCTTGATGTTACAAGAAGATCAAAGAAATAGATTAGGAGACTGACACAGTCAACAACAGGAGGAGGATGGCTGAACAGTACAGCTTTGAACAGATGCTACTCCAGATGTCTGTTAGCTCCCCTCCCACTTCTAGCACCAGACAAGAGAAGGTTGTCTCCTCTTAAGCATGAACACCCTGTCCTTCCTGCACACACCAGAGGATTCCCCAGCTGTGTGAAATGCTCCAGAACAGGCTCACTTAAACTTACCTGGGCTGTTACTCTCCCAGATCTCTGTGCCCAGGCTGCTTCCAGAAACGGTTACATCACTCTGCTCCAAGCACAAGCTGTTCTGCTTCTTCGCAAATCGAGGAGGAATGCGAGACTGAAGGACGCGGGCCTTCGCTGGTGCCTGAGAGAGAAAAGGTACAGGCTATAAGACCTGTCACTGCAGCGTCTGCTCCTGGCAAGTTCAAACCCTGGATTTCGAAATGCTGCAATGTGAAAAGCCCCCAACTCATGTAACAGAACCATACAAAGTAGTTCTGACTCCCTCCCTGTGGTTTTTTTGGTTTGTTTGTTTTTTAAATGGACCCTGTGGCTACTGGGAGGTTCCCCCAGTCTAACAAGGCAGTGAAAAAAGCTGCCTTCAGCAGCATGAGAGGTTTTTTTTTTTTCTTTTGGGGAGGCGGGGGGATAGGATACAAAGCAAAGCAAAATTAACACTACAAGACTTGCTCTGCTTAATTCCTCTCTTTTACTCCAGCTAAAGCAAGATCAATGAATAATTTCACAATACAGAGATGGCTCTTTCACAGAGCCAAGATCTGAATAGAAAGAGAAGCACATCTCTGCAACTGCAAGACCTTTCCCACTGCACATTCACATGTTGTCTTCAGCTTAATTTTGAAAGATGCCAAGCAACCAGGCTTTTATAAAACTTTGCTTGCGAGACTCTCTGAACCTACCACAAGCCCTCCTTGTCAGGAAGCATTTCCCAACGACGCTTTTCATTTGTATTTAGTCCTCCAGATTTCACTAAGTCTCCTTTCATGTCAAAATATTCTCTTATCACCCTAGAATCTGCAGTCTTCCAGTACACGTAGACGAATGCCCCCCTCCTAAACGTTACTTAACTAAGTTATCCACACTGCAGTCTTAAACCTTTTCTTGTAAATCAACGCCTTTATTTCTGGTCAGGTGCCCAGACACAAACATGACACCTCCGGCAAGGAAGCTACCACATCCTGTTCTAGCAGTAACACATTGTTGACACAGCAACAGTGCAGAGGTCTTCCACTGCTCACTGCTGCCCAATATCCCACCAACTACAGCCAGCAACTGGCTTAGCGAGCCAAGTTGCTTTGGATGAGGATTGCTTTCGAAAACCCTCCTTTAACTCACAACTAACAATTCTGCTAGAAAACAGTAACAGTCAGAAATCTAACCACCCTCTTCAGACCAATGGCCCCTGCCCATCAGAGCCAAAATATATTTCCGGGGCCTAATACAGGATCTGTACTACTTTGGCCAACCGCATGTTTTTCTGCTCATCCAAACACTTTTCCGGGCCCTGTTCCTGACTGCAGTCCAAACAACGTATCAGGTTAAGCTTTTCCTGCCTCCCATTCCTTACCTGAGCAGCCTGTTCCTTCTTCCTTCGCTCCTCTTCCAGCAAACGACGCTGCTTTTTAGTAAGAACCTCAATGAAGCCTTCGCCTTCCATAGAACCTACTTCATTCTCTTCTGCTGTGTTCGACACCCGATTATCAATGATGGTACCTGAACAAAGCATATACAGGGGAAAAAAATAGCACACGTGTGTATGCGTATAAAGCTTTATAATTGCAGTAATTTAGAGTTCATTCCAAATAGGATCCAGGCTACAGGAAAAAAGTTCAGTCAGAAGCACTGCAGCTAAGCTTTGAAAACTAAGCCATGGCAGTCTGTTGACATCCACCAGTCACTTTATCCTGCAGGGCTTTGCTCTCCTCTGCCTCAAGATGAGCACACTCCAGCTGGGAGAGCTTGGGAACGTGAGTCGTGTGGTAACTCAGGTAACTTTAGGTGTAGTATCAGTTGAAACAAACCTCACACCTTTCCAAATATTAGCAAGGACAAAGCAGGCACAGGTACTTTTGAGAACACACCCATCACCTCTGGATGTAAAACCTCAGTTCTACGAATGGCAAAAAGCTGAGTCATGGCCCAATGCCAATGGTTTCAGAGATACTCATTTCTTGCCTCCCTGCCATGAGCTCAGATTCAAATTCCCCACTCTGGATGCTCTTTCAACTTCCTTCACGCTACATAAGGTATTTTGGGCTTGAAATTTAACATCTTAGATAGAAATATGGAAATACTCTCCCTAAAACCAAACTTTCTATAGAAGAAACAGAGAGACTGTCAGAAAGTTTGGGTTTAAAATTTAAAACCATCTTTGCCTTCCAGGTTTTCCCTATTTAGACACACTAGAATTTTCTTGTTTGTGTAAATAAATGGAAAAAACCTAACCTGATATTTAAAATTACACTGGATTGAGTCAGACTGGCTTGAAGTCAGCCACAATGTTTCTTTAAAGGGATAACACAAATGAATTAAGACACTCACTTCCATAACTCAGTTCAAACTGTGACAAGGCCTCTCCCTTCTCACTTGCTCTTTGCGCAGTGGATTTGGGCTCCTTCTCTGGCTTTTTACCTGGCCCCTCAGCACTCTCTGAGTTTGCATGGGAGGCCCTATCCAAGCTGTAAATGGAGTGGCTGCTCCCACCACTGGTGTTGCTAAGGCCCCCTCCTTCTTCTGGAGACCTACAAGGAAAGAAGGGAAAGGAATTAGCTTTGTCACCAGAAGATGAGCAAAAGTAGCAAGAATGAAACATATGGGCTATATTTTCTTTACCAGTTTTCTAATCGCACCTCATCCCTCCCCAGCCTTTGCTCAACTGAAGCAGACATCAAATTCTGAGCACACAGCCCATTACAAGGATGTTACTGGGGAAGTGGGATGGAAACAGAACAATACCTGTACTCATGAGTCAACCAACACGCTGCCCCCGCAACAAAGCTAACACCCTAGCTTGTCCCTACAAGGAGGGCTCTGTGCTTCTGTACAGCGTCTCCCACCCTCCTATGACACTGCTCTAACAGCTCCCCTGCTCCACTTTTCAGTTAACACACATTTCTTGGCAAGCATCAGGTGAGGGGAATGGAGATGGGGAGAGGCTGGCGACATTGAGAAAAAAAAATAAGTATGATTTTCCCATTTTGTTTCTCCCAGAATTTTTTTGCCCATTTGACCACCATCCACACATCATTCCCAAGAGTTCAACTCACAAAAGAGGCATGGTTAAAGGAGAAAGGGGGAGGGGGGGGAACAGCTTCCCCCTTCCCCTACTTTCCCTTTCTACCTGCATGCATCTTTCCAGACATCAGCTCTCCTCTCCCTTATTTCCACATAAACTACTATTAGTTACTACATCCAGGAGTTGGGGAAGATGGGTCACAAGAGGACAGAAAACAAAAGAACAAGTTGCCTATTTATCAGTGCTTTAAACCCAATACAATGCAGCTGCACAAAACTTTCTCCTGTTCCTGTTAAAGGAAAAGGGTAACAAGGGAGCTGTCAAAGTGGCCCAGGACCAAGGCCCACCTAACCCAGTATCCTGTCGATCATCAGATTTTTTACAAGACACTTGCAAGGAAATACTTAATCCCTAGCATTGGAGTTGTCTTAAAATACTCTCGGGATGAACTCCTCCCACCAGGCTAGGAACACACAGCACTGCTTGCCATTCATCGCTGGTATCCACTAAGGTCTAAGAAAATATTTGTTCAGGCAAAGCTAGGACTGGCAGCGTCACACATTGCACTCATGC
The DNA here is from genome assembly GCF_000699105.1 of Pygoscelis adeliae. Lineage (NCBI taxonomy): Eukaryota > Metazoa > Chordata > Aves > Sphenisciformes > Spheniscidae > Pygoscelis > Pygoscelis adeliae. Next base: position 3,502,840 of record NW_008824587.1, read on the forward strand.
CACAACCACGCTACTGGGAATCCAGGTGCTCAACCTGCACAGCTCACAGCAACTTATCCCAGGAAAACCCAACCCTCACTTCTCTGCTCTGCTACATTCCATTGGGGAGCCATGATAGGAGAGGAAGGACACAGTAGGTTTGGAGTTAAGGACTGGGATTTCCTTCATTATCTTTCATGCCTCTAGCGAGAGGCAGTCCAGAGAGTAGAGCGCTGTCTTGGCCCGAAACTAAGGTAAAGAGCAGCAGCACATGTCATGCCCACAGTGTCTCAGCAACTTCCATAAACTGGATTCCCAGCATGAAAGCAAAAGCATCAATCAGTCGTAAAACAGACAACGATGAAACCCTTGGATGTCATAAGGTTGGATAAACGGTGCTGGAAGTCACCTGCACTAGATGAAAAGAAACACAGCCAACAGCTCCTCACCCACAGTCCAGCCCTTCTCCACTCCTCCAGTATCTGCATATCAGATGACAGATATCTGTACATCAGAACGCAACTTTACCTTTTGCTTTTTATCAGTGTTCCGTTCTGCTGGCTCTCATATCTGGAAGCTGCTCCTACACCAGTCCTGACGGACTGCTCCGCAAACCCTGCTGGCTCAGCCTTGCGGCTCTGCCTGTCGACAAGCGGCCTTTGGCTTGAGAAGCTCCTCTTCGCTAGCTCCCTCTTCTCTCCCAAGCTCCCATTCCCGAGGCCACCCTCCAGCTGGCCTTCGCCCTCTGAAACTCCATCTCGCCTCTCCCGCCGCTCGCTGAAGTCACTGCTTTCAGATGCTGTCTCCCACTCCTCGTTGGCATGGTCCGATGAGTTCTGGTAGGACAGCTCAGGAGACCGTCTGCCCGAGATGCTGCTCTTCTCTGCGGTGGTCAGCTTGGGTCTTCCAGGCCACTGGCTGGGCAGCAGGTTGGGGCCTCCTTCCTCGGGGTTCCACTGGCTGACCGATTCCCTCTCTTGCCTGAGGCGCCTGAATCGCGGGGGCTTGTCTTGGCGGGGGGGACGCCGCCTCCTGAATGGCCTGTTCTCTATGTTCTCCTGATCCGCTGAGTAATCCTCCTGGAAAAAGTGCCTTTTGTCATCCAGATGACTCTCATCAAAAACCCGGCTGGAGAAGGAATCCACGTGTTTGTAAGAATCCTGAATGTAGTCCCTGTCAGCCTGCTGCCTGCTCCCAAAAGTGTCCGATGGAGAGGTGTGGCTGTACTCCTGCCACCCTGCTCCCCCACTCCTGCCTTGCCACTGGGTGGGCTCCTTACCCATGAAACCCCTTCGCCCATAGCCAGAGTTGCTCAGTCTTGGCGGCAGTGATCTCCCAAAAGCCCTCGGAGCCCTCATCTTGGGATCCAGACTACTGTGATCATCTGAATAGATTTTATTGGACCTCCAAGACTCTTTGAAGTCTCCCTTTTTCAAATCACTGTCCTCCCTGTCCAGCACAGAGCCTTCATTGCTGTTTTCCGAGCCCCTCTGCCGGCGACGCTTGGGGAGCTCCTCATATTCTGACCCTTCACTGTGCGTCTCGCTTGCAATCCGGCGCCTTGGCTTGCCTCTGGGGAAGTCCTCTGGCTGGTTGAACTCCCGAAGCCCTCGCCCTCGGCTGCTCCGCTGGTTGTTATAGACTCCCCGGCTGCCCACAACAGTGCCTCGGCCTCTGAAAGTGAACTCTCTGAAGCCTCTCCCTCGCCCACGCCCTTGACCTCTCCCACCAAAGGCTTGTTCCTCATCAATGAAGATCCAGTTGTTTCTTTTTGTGGGAGGGAGATCACCGGACTCTCTGGATAGTTTGTTCTCCCAGGTTCTTTCTGGCTTCTCTTCCTCCTCTTCCTCTTCTTCTTCCTCTTGGGATTTCTCAGCATCTCGGGCAAGGCTGGTTTGGGAAGAACCTTTGTCATCCAGCAGGTAACGCGTGGAGTTCAGTAAGGCTGCAGAATCATCTGTCTCATTTTCTACTTTCTGAACAGCCGTCTTCTCCTTCAGTGGGCGTGAGGTGTCCTCTCCCTCCAGTTTAACCTTCTCCATCTCCTTCTCCTTCTCCTCCACCTTGAGGGCTTTCAGGACTGGTTTTTTAATAGGGCCTGATCGCCGCGTCCTCCCCATTTGCTCCTGGTGCTGACCACTGGTGTTCCGGTTCTCAGGAGCCCACTCTGTTGTCTCTTCAGTGGGCTGTTTGGTATTAGCTCCTTCTTTCTTCCACGGGTCAGCACTGAATGACTGCTCATCCCTGGGCACTTCTTCGGCAACTTCCGCTGCAGTCTCCGCAGGTTTCGGATGGTGGCCGATATCCCAGCCATTATATTCAGGCTTCTTCTCTGCTTGGATAAAATCAGGCTCTAGGGGCGAACACCTCAAGTTTGCATGGCGGTTGCCAGCAGGACAGGTTTCCTGCACGGTCTCCTGATGCTGAAACAAGAGATCTTGGCCTATCCTCTGAGAAGACAGGCAGCTGTCAAAGTCTGCTTGGGCCTTCTTATCAAAAGCATTCAAGTACTCCTCCCCTCTCTCCTCAAAGAGATCTCGTTGGGTGCTCAGACCCTCCGGCCTTCCAGGAGAAGCAGAGTAACTGTCATTCCTGAGAAGGAAACAAACAACAAACAAAATAAAGTCAGCTAATGCAGAGCACAGTACATCTCCAAGGGCCCAGGGTGGGCACAAGAGGTGGAAACAGATAAATAAACTGGGGTTTATTCTAAATCATGAGGCAATGAGCCTATAAGTACCTGAATGCTGGGCAGATCTGCTGTGGCCCCAGGCTGTACTGCCTGGTTTGTCAAATCAATGGATGATAAAGAAAGCAGTTCCTATGATGGGCAGCAAACTTAAGAAATAAAGGGAGATTCAGCCTCCAACATATGTGGAGATCTGAAAACAAGGAATTGGTTTCAGAAAGTCCCAAAGAATTAGGAGACAAACTAGAAAGTATCAGAATTTTTGACTCATTGTTTTCTGTACCTACCCACGTAGGTGACAAGCGCCTCCCTCCTACTGAACAGGCTGCAAGCTGGTCAGCCTCGATTGGCATCAGATAGAAAAACTCTGAATAGCTCAGTCTGTAAGCACCTCCACGACAACAACACTCAACAGTGTAAGGGTGCTACCAGAGCAGTACCTTGGCCTGTTCAGAGATATCTTTTGGGTCAACTCTACACCTGCTTTTCAGTAGGAGATGACTTATGGCAGCACCTCCCATCACAGCATGCATGAGGACAGGGGAGTTCTTCACTCACCTGGCATGCAGCCCCTCCATGGTCATGTTGTCAGCCTGTTTTTGATGTGACAGGGAGTATCCTTTGCTCTGCAGAGATGTGTAGCTCTCCTGGCCCCACACTGGCACAGGGTCCAAGGGAGCAGTTTTCCTTTCTGCCTGCCCTGCCTGACAGTTCTGATCTTCAGACCGACAGCTGCTCCCACCGATGGAGTCCTGCT
>NW_008824587.1:3506304-3521060 GCF_000699105.1 Pygoscelis adeliae
GCTGAATCATGGGCTTCATAATTCCTGGTCACGACAGAGTTCATACCATTAACACTAGGATCTCACAGACAAGAAGAATTAACAATCCACAGCTAGCTTGACCCCCCCTTTCTTCCAGGGCAGCAGGTGACTGGAGCCATGGAAACCTTTCTAGTAGAGGGGAGCCTGTGCTTGGGAAATATGCCTGGAGTGATACAGAAGGTGACACAGCTTTCAGAGCCCAGCCTGCACAGAACACTACACGCCATCAGTGGCTTGGAAGCAAGCAGGTGTGTGAAAAAAACCCACAAACTCAAGGGAATGATTTATATATCCTGACATTTATATTCACACCTCTGAAGATCAGTAACAAGGTAGGAAGGTGCTAGGAGCACACAGCTCAGGAACTACAGAATTTCTCCATCACATTTCTTGAAGGGGGTCTATTAAGATTTCACATAATTACAGTAACTCCCAAACTGATCCTTCTCCTCCAAGGGGCAAGATCTGCTTTTACGCCTGCTAAGGCTCCAAAGCTGTTAGGGAAGATCTCCCACTGCAGTGCAGGGGATGGACAGGCAGGTGTTCTCCCCTCCCATCCTCCTCTGTTCCCTCACCAGCCCTCATTGCAACTGACTCTCTCAGCCCTAGAGAAGGTCAATCACAGCCAGCCAGGACGCAAAGTCTGGACAGAGGTAAGATGGGTGAAGCACAGCAACTTTCCAGATATGGACCAACTCAACAGCCATGACAAAGGGAAACACTGAAGACACCTTACCTGAAGGGTGAAGGGCTGAAGGGTAGAAATCCACGGGGGTGCGGCTCTGGGCCATGCGAGGGTCCATATAAGAGGGCATCATCATCCAGCGAGGATCAAAGCCAAGCATCTGGGGATGTGGCGGGTAGAACGTCCGTTGGGGATGGGAATGGGATGGGGGAGGATAGACTTGCTGCTGCTGCCAGTGCTGCATCTTGTACAGCTGCTCCTGCAGGGAAGAAGGATGGGCCATTTGACATGAATGGTCACGGTGCCAGGAATCACACTTGCAAACTGGCCAGCCGAAGGAAAAACACATTCCATGTGTTAGAAGCTCAAAAACAGATCAGATGGGAGGGCAGAGCAGATAAGGGCAATTCACTACCGCCTGGGAATGTGGCAGTTGTCATTATTCTCCAAATACCCAGAACAGCCAGAATCTCACACCACTATGGGACACACCACATGGCCAAATGCAAGGGATTAGCTTCAAGACTTGAGTTTGCATTTTCTCAATGCTTCTATGAGATACAGGACAGCTTCCTGTCAAACACAATTTCCTAATTGGAACCAAATACTTTAGAAGATGTTGCTCTTCGGAGGAAATGCAATTAGAAGTTATTTAGTGTGCATATATATTAAGTCTACTCATATTAGCTGAACAGATTAGATAAGAACAACCTAAACTCAATTAAGAGAGCTATTATTATTTTATAATATTTCCTGTGCATCCTCCAGAGATGGGCTGACACCTTTGGGTTGTGTCCCATCTCCCACATGGCCAGTCCACCTTTCCTTAGCTGAGCACTTGTCATGATGCTAATCCGATTTGACATTTAACTTTTACTAAATGTCCAAGCAGAACCTATATTTGAAGGGAGCTTTGTGTACTGAAGAAAGCTTTCAAAAGGTAAACAGCTCCAATTAACATGAAATACACCCGTTTACCTGTCAAACCTTCCACCATCTTTTCTTACTAAGCTTACAACAGTGTCAGATACTGTAACCGTTTATTAAAAAAGCCAATCCCCTACTGCAGAGCAGGAGAGAGACCCTTAAATCTGAACCTGACACATCATCACAGCAAGAAACTCAGATAAATGCAAAGATTATACCAGAGTTACCTAGTGCTCCAGTACCTTGGAGAAAATATTTCATTAATTATACCAACACTTTTTTATTTTGTTCTTTTCGTGGAACCATTGCTACCAAAGCAGCAATACAAGCCAGCCAAAATACCAACTGCCTCATGTATACTAACGACACAGAGGATAAGAGAAAATAAAATGAAAATTTCATGTTCTTCCAGTAGCAATGACCTGTGGCATTATTAGCATGGCAGCAAAGACATCCAGTTATTTTTAGTATAAGAGCATCTCTTTTAAAGAGTAACATTAGCAGCGTTTGCTGCTGTCCATTTGAGTCATGCAAATGTCAACTGCCCAGTAACAAGCACACGGGAACATCCATAAAAGAGCAATTACTGAGCTTCTAAGCAAAAGCTAAATGTGAGCTTTTCACTAAGGTTTGCAGCAGTGTTGATTGTATCACGTTTCAAGTGATTATTCTATGAAGAATGGCAATTAACTTTGCATTATCTCAAGCCTGGCTATTCTGCCCCTCGCTTTGACTCTGCTGCCCTAAGGAGGCTCACTGCATCTGGAAGAAGAGCTGAACAGAATGTATGGCACATAACAGGACTGTAAGGCTGGGCAAGATGCAAGACACAAAGCAGTTCAGGCTGGTCTCTCAGAGCCCCAGAAGAGAGTTTTCAATGAAACAAAAATGAAACAATTAAGACCAAACATATTTATGGTGCAAGGAAAACATTGATTTGAAAGAGCCTCACAGAAAAAAAGTTGGGGTAGGTAGAAGATGAGAGCAGATGTAGAGGACCACCTCTCTGCAAAGGCAGAAGGTGGAATGAGAAGTGTGCCACTTCACAACCCTCACGTTCAGCCCAGCAGCAGTCCAACCACCTGCCAGCCTAAGCACAGTTTGCCCCTGGCAAGCAGACGGCTGCCCATACCTAAACAGGGTAAGGGCACAGCAAGCGCAAAGTGAAATGGAAGCAGCTGATGGCCAAAGGTTTTCCTTTCCCTTGGCCTGTATATTCAGCTCCCTGTCACTGCAGCAGTGCTGAAGAACAGCAGCTCTCATCTTGTGCCAGGGAATAAGAACAGATGTCCACCAGGTTCACTGCCAGCCAAAGGCATTAGAGGCTCCACTGGATCAGGCCTACAGCAAGTACCAAGGTAGCCACTGCTTGCTCTCTTGACTTTGGACATGGGACGGGGAACATCCCCAGCTTCTCCTGCATACACGCATTTGCAAACCAGAGCTCTGCTACAAACCACATAGTCCTAAGATTTCACATTGTCAGGAGACACCCAGACAACCGTGCAAGACAAGTCAACATTTCTGACAGCAGCGTCTACTTTTCTCCCAGGCAAGTGACAAACCTGGCCTGCCCACGTCTCTCCCCAGCCACAGAAAGCCCTAACCACAACAGCCCCAGCATCACAGGGTGCACAGAAAATTCACGTAACCTATAGGGCCCTTTTACCCCTGTCAGACAGGATACATCTGTGATCAAACGTATTGAAAAAGGCCAGGGTAAAACTCCCATTTATCACCTCCAGCCCAAAGACGGTTCGTTAGTTGGCACTGATTGTGTTGAGAACCAAGCAAACACAACAGTTTGGTGGGGGTCCAAAGGAAGAGGGGTGGGAGTGTCACACCTATTACCTGCTGCTGTTGCTGCTGCTGCTGCCTCTGGAATCGCGGGGGAAGAGACTTCTGGTATTTGTTGAATTCCTGTGCTGGGGAGGGAGCTTCTCTGAGCTCCTCCTCACTGCTGCTTTGGGCTGCTGCTGCTGGGGCAGGAGTCTCCTCTTCCAGATAGCCAACAGAGACATCCTGTGTGTGAAACTCAGGGGTTGCTGCAGAGAAGAAAATAAGCCTTGAAGAGCCCTGCTCATGACAGGGCTTGTGAGTGCACCCCCGCACCACAACATACACAGGTGTGGGCATGTCCTGACTGCATTATGTGGTTGAACTTTATTACAATCATATATAGTACGTCACACACGATCTCCCTCATTTGCCTTGACAGCTCTAGAGGGCTTTGTCCATCTTGTTTTAGTGATAAATTCCAAGATCCTCCTCTGCCATCAGCCTTCTGCTTAAGCAGTGTGGGGAAAAGTCCATTTCCTCTGTTACTCCTTAAACCTGCCAGCACTTACTGATAACCGATTTTCTGATCTGTGGCCCATGAGCACTTTCTTAATATCATCACCCAATCATGAGAAGATCAAGAGGCCTCTTCCAACAAGGTCTCTGCTAGCACAGATGACTCAGCATAGATAAAGGCAACCAAAGAAGTCTGCACTTGTTTTAATAGGTTGTTTTGTTTTTTTTTAAATGAACCTTCATCACCAATCCAAAATATTCTGCAGAATACACAAAGCAGCTGATCTCTCAAGTGCAACTGAAGTACTCTCCAAATGCTCCCTCCCAGGAACTCCGCTGCACTTCAGGTAGAGACCAGCACAATAACAAAAAAACAGTTTTTACAAGGTGAGGCAAGCAATGTTTCTTTACCTCTACGGAAAGCATGACCATTCTCTTGCACAGCATTTTTCTCTGTGTTTGAGGGTCGCAGGTCTTCGTTCTCTGTGTGCTTCTGGGTCTCCCCGCTCTTCTGAGCCAGTTTGCATTTCTGATCAAGCTGCTTCAGCTTTGCAGCGCAGGCTGCCAGTCGCTCCTCCCTGGCTCGCCGCTCCTCCTCCTCCCGTCGCCTCCTGGCTCTCTCGACAGCCTCCGAGATCTCAGAGTGCACAAACTTCTGTCTCGGTGGCACCTTTTCTTCTTTATCCTCAAGGGACTGCTGTCTGAGAATACTTCCCAGTGTGGGCTTCTGCCAAAGGAAAAACATTCCTCAATAAGCATGGCTCAAACATCTCCTGTATCTTGAGCTTTGCATCCCACGCTGAGAAAATCCCCTCCTGACTCCCTCCCCTCTAACCTCAGGCACACAAATTCCCCTTTTGGTGAGGAGCTGCTGCTATCTGGTTCAGTATCTCCATTTTCTCACTGACAACCCCACTGCTCTGGACCAGCTTCAATTTCTCTTCTCTAGTGAGACTGCTATGCAGATGGATTTCTCTCCAGCTCGATATAAACAAAGAATTGAGAAATTCATCAGCATCCCGCTTTCAATAAAATGTCAAACTAGCCTCTTAAGGACAGCGATGCGTCGCATCCAGCAGCACAAGCCCACTCACATGAGTTCAACCTACCTGGTATTCAGACGCAGAGCTCCAGCCATTCAGCTTCCTCGGAGGCTGCTGTGAATCCTGCACTTTCCGGACTGACCGGGACAAGCCAACTGAGTCGCCCCAATTCTTTCCTTCCTCCAAGGTGTGTTTGACATCTGCACTCTCTGCAGAGCTCAGGGACAACTGTCGCTGCCTTCTGGGATCCCAGCTGTTCCTGTCATATAAACAGCTTTGCTATTACATTTGCTACACACCTCAAAAAGCACTCGCAGTCTTATCAAGTGGCAAAGGCAACTGACTAACAGAAAGGAAAGATCCAAAAACCAAAAAACCACCAGAACAAGCAATGCGCTTTTCCTCCTAGGGTGCATAAGGATTAACACCACTATTGTGCAGCAGGATAAAGGTGAGACACAGAAAGGGGAGGAGGGAAAAAGCCTGGCATCCTGGCACTCAGCTTCAAGACCCACACACATCCTTGAGGCCCACTCAAATGATGGCCAGTGGAATGAACAAAGTCACAGTATGAATCGGGGGATCAAGCCTCAACATTTAGAACAAGTTTTAAAAAGATCCTGGTACTGTTTACTTTTATTGAAACAACTGTAGGTGCCAATACAGCCACTTCTTACCACTTCTGTCGTCCATCTTTAAGAGTTTCTTCTTCTTCCTCATCTTCACTAAACTTCAGTTTCTCAGAGTAATCCACTTCATCATGAATGCCTAGGAAGGCAGGATTGGAGAAGGGATATACGAGAGGAAAGAAACAGGTCCCTTGTCCTGATAAAGCTTATGCCTTCTCTGGCACTAAACCAGAGGACGCACAGGCTTGGTATAAACTACTTGGAAAACCGAATATCCACCACAGGTACTGGAAAAAGACGAGTAGTGTGGACCCACACTGCTGAACAGCTGGGCTCCAGAAGAGGAGCGGCAAGCAGTCTGGGAATGGAGGCTGCAAATGAGGAGACAGCCACCAAGCTAGACTGCGTATAACTGGATACTGAACAGCATGACTGAAAAGGTAGGACTAACTCTTCTTCCCAGCAGCCATTCCGCTATTCTCCTGTTTTTTGGTGTTTTCAGCTTTTAGGAGTCTTCAGATCCGGTTCCTTGAGTACAGTGTGATGGAAGGATCAGAAGGATCCATTGTGTCATCATTTACACCAACAGCAATTTCACAACTACACAGACCACTCTTTGCTTCCCCTCCTCCCTTCTGTGGCAGTGAAACAGAGCCACCAGAATATCCTGGCTATTTCATGCTTTAGGGACGAATAACTACTTTGCTTCACCTCCTAAGCTGTTGCCTGAAGCTAGAGAATGGAAGCACTTTACCTGCCCATCCGTCATCTGCATCAGTGTCTAGTTCATCCAGCCCCTTTAGGTTCTCTGCATTGATAATGGTGGGCCGAGGTGCTCTCTCTACTTGCTGCCGAACTGGACGTGTTGGGCGAGACAGGCTGAGCCTGTTCTCTTTTCTACAGGGAAATGTAAAGAAACAGTTAGAAAGAGCAAACAGTAAAGAGAAGAATGTAGAGATGAGTTTGTAACAGTGAATCCATCCTTCTCTACCATGTGTTTATATACAAGGGCTCCAAGTTTCTCTCCCTTGACTACCCAATACCCACTTCCTAGGGCTTACAGACCAAAGCTGCAACCCTTCCAGTCCAGGATCACACACAACTACTCCTCACGTCCACCTGCTCTTCAGACACACAGTGCTTACAGTCCTGCAACATTTCAGATGCTGCTGTAGTTGCAGCAGAGCACTGCTTCTTTGGGTAAAAATCAGGTTTCCTCTGTGCCTGCATGCAGCTTCACCCACACAACTGGATCCTTGCATAGGATGTACAGATGATCCTATCCATGCCCAAATTCTTGCATAGTTTAAGGTTCATGTCACACCCTGAACCTGCCTCTCAAGTGGGACAGTCATGGCAGCCTTACCCATCCTGGTCATTCATCTGGTATTGTCTGAAAGGTACCCGGGGCTCAAGCCGAAGCTGAGGAAGGGGGAAAGACCCTCGGTCCAGCGATGCAGGGGTCTCAGATGGCTGTTGTGGACACATCTGGAACAAGGCAAAGCAGAATAGTCTGTTTTTCCTCCTTGCTACAGGAAGACTTACCCAGATTAGGTTACAACATAAGCACGGTAGCTGCATCCGCACAAAGGGAAAACAAACATTTCACGTCTGGCTGCCTAACAGGCCACGTGCTAATGGCTACCCTCTCCAGCTCTAGAGGGAAAGCAGCAACTTCTCCTTGGGCAGAGCAAGGCTGTGCTACACTGTTCTAGCACGAAAGGGTAAATGCACAACAGGGAAAACTAAAAATAGATCAAAAGAAGGATCCCTGAGCAAGCCCTAGGAACCAACTGAGAGTCCAGAAAACAGGTATCTCAGCTGACTTCAACCCACACACACATTATAAGAAGCAAGGACATAACACAGCTGGGGGGAAAGGGCAACTTACAAAAGCAGGTAGCATGTCATGGTATGTAGGTGGTTGGTAGACGTTTCCCATGAACTGCGAAGCCCCTTTGCGGACAGGCTGAGCTGGGCGGAGAGACGGCTCCTTCGGATCGCTGGCACTCACTGAGGAGGGGGCTCCGTCTCCAGTGCTAGAGGTCTTGCTGCCCAGCTCAGCAGGGGAGGCGGTCAGAGATGTGGCAGAGGTTATGTTCCTCCCACCGCCCTCCCTCCAACTGGTGACATCTGGAAAGGAGAAAATAATTACGTTAACATTTGTAAATGCAGACAGTCACTCTGCCAAAAAGTCTCGGAAGTCAAATACTCTGGTCAAGCCCTAATTATACTGAGCATGTCGAAAAACATCAGGGACAAAGAAAAATTTCCAAATGCATTTATTTTCCTAAGAGACTAGCAGCATCAGCCATTACTAAGTAATTACTGCACCAGTGGTGTCCTTATTTGTCAATAAGCCTAAATTCCAACCAACTCTGCTCCCCATCTCCACAGTCCTTATCCTGCAGAATTAAGGCCAATTAGATCATGCACAAACTCAAAGAGAAGCCACATTACACCACACACTCATTTCACCTGTGGCTCTCCCTTAGCCCAGGGGAAGGGGCCTGCTTTGCAACATCACACAGCAATTTTTATGAAACAATGTAGTAGATGACAGTCCGTACTTGGCTGTCTGGACCCCAGAACTCAGGCAGTGAACATCAGCACTACATGTGAATCTGTGGTCACTTGCTGAGCAGCTTGACACGTGTGAGCTCATTAAAAAAAGATAAAAGGAGATACAGGGATGGCATATCTGATACTACTGTGAACTGACATTCCCCGGCCCAAAACGCAGTCTATGGGGTTACGAGCTGGGATGAGGCAGAAAGACACAATCATTCACTTACTCTGGGGGCGGAGGCTTGGTCCTGGCCCATACGACGGATCTAAGGCGCCCTTTTCTTTGCCAACCTTGTCCTGCTCGCCAGCTGCTTTCAGCGTCGGAAATTCCTCGGGAGAGAAGGATAACAGTCGGCTTGAGGCCCTTGAACCTGTCAGACAAATAAGTGTGGGACTCAAGAGAAGATCTTTCCACTATTTCAATTCCCTTATGAGAACAGCCTGGAAACACGTTTCCTGGGAATCTGGGCCTCCAGCCTATTTAAACCCCAATTACTACCGTACCAGCACCTCAGCTCACATCCAAAACACTCTCAGACACTGTCACCAACACGACAACACATGTCCTCACCCAGTACTCCCACACTCTTAACCTGGGATCTTCATTTGGATTCGCATGTTCAATGAAGTCAGAGTGAACTTTCTCAGCTTCCAATTATTTTTAAAGTACAAAATTCAGACTGAGGCAGAGATATAAATTCTGCAAGATCGCTTATAGATGATACCCTGTTATCAAGTATTTGACATTTCTATTCAGACTCTTTCTGCTCAGCTCTCACTCTACAGGGGAAGCCTATTGTTAAGATTTCTGGCAAAATACTCAGTGAAAGACCACAGATAAGGACTGACTGCTATATGCTATACCCCACTCTCCTCCCTGCTGCACCATTTTTAAGATGCAGATCACTGGCCAGATCAGGCCAGGTTCATTTCTGGTCATTGGCAAATTGTCTTGCCAAGTCATCAGCCACCCTAGAATGACAGCTTTCTATCCATTCCAAAGATCTGCCAGTGACTGGAAAACAAAACACAGCAGTTCTCCTAAACCTGTCAGCAAGGTAACACTGAATAAAAGGAAATTGTTAGCATTATTGCACTACTAAACATCCAAAAAATTGCTTTTTTGAGAACTGTTTCTTGGTGTTACTTGGCTAGTGCTCTTTTTAAAAAGGGCATTTCAGAATTATCATGTTAGCAACGAGCAACAAGTACTGAAGACCTGACAAAAGAGTCTCATCTATAGTTATCCTTCCTTGCCCTCAAGAGTCAAGAAGGATTGGCTTCTTTAAGTCATTTTCACTTTCTGGAACTTGCACACTGCGTAAGACCTCCCATCTGAAGATCTCCAGGGAAGACACTGCAACTGCTGCACGTAACATCTTCAAGTATTTCGGACAGATGAAAATACACAAGGACATTTCTCAAATACACCACAAAATATCTGAGATGTGCCGAGAATTCTGATTTCTACTGCATTATTCTATTGAAATGGAATGGCAATGAGAATATTAACAACATGTAAGTGTCTTTCAGGGGAGACTTCCACCCCCCAGGTAAGGCTGCACAACATAATGACTGTTAATGTACAGGCATTAACAATTTGCACCCTAACCCTAGGCAGCATCACACTGATAAAAGTCTGGTGCATCTTTTTTTTTCTCCAAATGCCCCTTATACAGAAGGCACAGGCATGAGGCAGTTCACAATTAATTTACTAGACCACATTCCTTCAGGATACGCCCTCCAAAACGAGATTTTACAGCAGTAATACCTAAAAGAGAGCAAAAAACAAAAGACTTTCCTCTCTGTCAATATTAGAAACTGCTGTATTAGAAGGAAAAGCAATTGTTCAAAGCCACTGGAGAAGAGGCGCAAGGATGGGATGGCCTAAGAAGTCCTTTCAGCCAGACTTCCGATGCTTCTGTGAATCAGTTACCTTCTAATTAAGCTGCTCTTAGCCACATATGCAACTCTTTTCTTGGGTTGAGAACTCTATATTGGTAAGTGTGACCTAGAATGAGTTTTCAAAAAGTCTTTAAGAACATTGTTAGATGATCAGATTTCAAAACGACTGTACAGGAGGTCCACACAGCAACAGTCTCAAAAAAGTACCAATTAACCAAACAAGACACAGTCTTTGCACTGGCCACCAACCTCAGGCACGCACAAGTCTTTGCTTTAACATTTAGCCTTTGAAAAACACCCTCTCGTTAAGGGACTTATTTAATTTAGGATAAGCTTGTCCCCCCCATTTCTGCAATCTGCAGCTCTCCCAATTCTGTCAAATCTCTCTGCAATTTCACTTGACAACTGAATGGTTCCAGGTCTGTTCACATTCAAACAGTGAGACTGAGCCATTATTCTCACTACAATTTTAATGGTAGTACTCACTGCAGCTGGAAACCACCTCTTGTGTGGAAATGGATGCATCTGAAGAGAACTAAACTCCCAATTTATGTTAACACTGCTTCAGGATCCTCAGTCAAGCAGAAGCCATTAGCAACACAGTTACTCAGGGAGACTTAATAGAAAGGCCTCAGCCAAGGTGCAACCAAGTGCATCCTGCAACAGCTTCAATGCCACTTCCACCCACTGACACTGTAATACCCTTGGACCAAGGATGCTGTGTACAGCCGCCCTGAGTATTACCGTTACAGCTTCACTTTTGACCACCTAATTAGGTGACACTCCCCACACTACTAGCCATGGAGAGGCCCACATTTCCAGTCTCCAATGTCCTCTCTTCTTTTCTTCTAAACCAATCCCTCCCCTCTTCCACTCTGTTTTCTGCACCTTTATTACACACTGCTCTGGGCTGATGGAAGATGCTTATGAGGGGGCAAGTGTTTCCCTTCGCCTTCAAAACCTTCACCTCCCAGAACTCCCTGCTGCTTCCCAAGTGCATGAATCATTCTGGTTCAAGGTGGCAGTAACACATTCTGTTCAAGCTACGTCTTGCACTGGCAGACCTGAACAGATGCAGTTGCATCATTCCAGCCAACACGCTACATAGATTGCAAACAAGACTCACATGGCCTCACTGCACTGTAACCAAGACAGCTGTGTCCCATTCCACACTAGTCTAGACAGGGAAGGCAGGAAGAAATGCAGTCCACCCCATCTCACACCTGTCTGGGAGAAGCAGGCACATACCCAGCTCCATTTCTGTTTATCATACTCACCACCTTCTTGTCCTGCTGGCTTTCCATTCAGCTGTGCCCATGACTTTGGTCCACCTGGCACTGAATTTGTACTCTGAAAACAAAACACAAAAAAAACCCCAACACCCACAGGTCAGTGAAGTCTCATGACTGTTTTTCATTTCCTGGCTGGCACCTGCTACAGTTCAGACCTCTAGATCACCTAGATGTCACTGGATACCACAGGTCTCCCCAGCTTCTTCTTGGGGCTAAAGTTAGCTGCTCCCCACTCCAGTGTACTATGATGCTACAGCAAAAATCCTCTTCTCTGCCCTGCCTCTCATCTCTCCTCTGCTCATCTTCACCAACTGTTTCCTCAAACCATTCCTTGTGCTTTCCTCCCTCTAATCAAGCTTTTCCTTTGTTCTGTTGCATTTTCCCAAATGGTCCCTCTTAATCTTCTAGATTTGTTCCATGCTACACCTCAGCTTGAAGGATACCCTACTTTCTCGCGCATTAACCACTCTTCTCCTCTTCAAATCCTAACTCCTGTCCGAGTCGTACAGGAATACGATAAGCATCTTCCATCAGTCGTACGTTCCTCCTGTCCCAAACCTCAAGGGCTGGGATTTTTTTTTTTTTAAACTAGAAGTGTGAAATCTGCAGTACCAAGGGGCCAGATCCCTGCACTCTCTAGGGAAGCTTTCTTACTTGCCAGTAGCTTTTTCAGGTCCTGACACTGGCTACTTCTCCCACATGACCAGATCTCTTCTTATCAAGTCTCCTCAGGCTGGAAGCAAGAGCTGGATCTGTTGTCACCAAGCGACAACTGAATTAGACCCAAAGTAAAGTAGTTTAGAAGCGCTAACCAGCCATCCCACATTCCAGCCATTCTTTCTAGACTGACGCTAGATTTTCTGCACACACTTGAAAGGCACAGAGGTAACGTCCACAGAATTATACTCTAACTGCAGCACAGCATTCCTCAGGCACAGTAACTTGAAGTGAAGACAAGTCAATTCTACAAGAATTGATTATACAGGAGCTGTTCTGTAAATTGCAGTCTGCTGATTGTTACTTGTGCAAGGCAACACAGACAATTAAAGAAAACCCTCAAGCTGCCTGGGGACAGGGGAAGCAGAGTGGCAGTCACAGAGACCGTTTGCACCTACCTCCTGACTGATTGACTGTGTCGGCTTCTGTAAATTGGAGACAGATTTCTGCAAACCCTGCTGCGGCAGCGACTCCTGCAGCTGTGCAGCCGTCGCACTGGAACTGAAAAGAGACAGCAGAGGTGAGATCAAAGGGGAATGAAGGCAAGAAGACAGACAAACAACTGGCTACAGCAGTTGCTAAAAGATCAAGCTAACATTGCCTCTACACTGGCGTGGACAACAGAACTGATCACTGTAAGGTCCAACACACAGCACAGCAGTGCACAACTGCTGCTGCTTGCCTGACAAAACTTAGCAAAGAGTAGTTCTGCCTACCTCTTTTGGTCTGGCTGATCCTGCTTGTTTGCCCATCCTGTACCGTCCTTGGGTACTATAATGATGTTGGGGTCGTTTCCTTTGTTCTCAGACTTCAAGCTAGGCAAGTTTGCAGGAGGTGGCATGCGCCGAGCAGCAGCAACTTTCCCAAGACTCTGTAAGCCATGTCTAGGAATAACTAGTGAGAAAGGAACAGCAGCAGGTCACAGAGGGCTATATCCTGCTAGATAAGTAACCTTAATTGGCATACTGTGGCTGGGTGCAGTCCCAACAGAACTGTACGACAAGCAGCACCACTGCTGCTATGTGAACATACAGGTTGTTTCCCACAGGACCACGGCAAAGCAGCCGTCTGTTGTAGCAGCTGGCTAACAGGCAGCCTCCTGCAACAGCCAGGAGGGAGAGAGAAATAATTCACCCTAACAGAAAATGCCCACAGAGTCTTTTAGCTACCTGTGCAGATACTACTCTTTCATTTCACCACGGAGAAGCAGCATCGCCCTTTCGCAGCTTGGGGAAACGGCCATCCAAATCCACCTCTTAGCAGACAGCCTGGTAATCTAACCCAGGAGTCCTGAGGTCTAGGTTTTCCAGCTCTACCCACCAGATCACATTTATTAAGATGGTATTTTATTTTCTTTGGTTTTCTACTCTCAATCCAGAGCCAGTCCAGGCAACGTTTCCATTTTTTTGACCTCACCATCTACTTTTGCTCACATCTCCGCTACAAAACTAACTCCGGTTCTTCCCCAGAGGCCTTCAGTCCTTGACTCTCACCTCACACAAGGTCTGACCATCTTAAGGCACTTCAGTCAGCTTAACTGTCCTGTCTTGGTGTAGCCTAAGACCCCTGTAAGGCTTTCACTCAAGTTTGCAACCTGACCACTTTGCAGCAAGGACACAGGCTAAACAAAAGGGACAACAGTCCCCCAGCTGTTTTGCTGTAATTTCTCCATGTCTCTACAGTAACAGCAGCACAAAGAACCGCAGACATTTGCCTTGAGGTCCTAATGAAACACAGGCTTAGACACCAGCACAAACAGCTCTGCAACCCAGCTGCTTCCCACTGGGTATCCTACCCACAGGGCCAACAACCTGAATTCGCTCTGCAACACCACTCTTGGAAGACACCAAAAGGAGTTTTCTGAAGGCATTTCTTACCTGTAGTTCTGATAGCTTCTATTGACTTTCCTTTATACTTATCAAACAGGCTGAGAGTCGAGTACTTGCTTTTCCCATCCTTTCCCTTGGTTATTTGCCCCAAACGATCGGACATTGCGATGAAATGTCATCTAGTAAGGAAATTTCTCTGCGCCGCTCCTGATCTGCCTTTTAATGAAAGAAAACCAGGGAAACGCCATCAAACAGATTATTCAGCCACAGGCAAGTGAAAAGTAAAACATGCACAACTGCTAGAACTGCAGATATTCAGTGAGCAGACACACTAAGTTACAAGGTTTTAACCCTCTCCTCTTTAGTCGCAAGAAGCTTGTGGGATTGAAGATTCATAAACTGAATGAAAAGAACTGCAGGAACACACTTCTCACAGCATCTTTTTCTTTCTACCACTCCAGTGCTGAAAGAGGTGAGCTTCTTTAAATATGAGAATACAAGAGAGGGTGATCAACACAGTCCTTGCTTTAAAAGAATAACTCTAACAATAAGCAGCTACGCACAAGGATTCCTAAACATAAATGACAGAAAAGCACTGTATCTTATACCACACTGGAATTTATCATTGGGCTTCCCACTGAAGCACTGGTAGCCGGGTTTGTAATGTTTAGGGTTATGGTTCCACACTGACCACAGTTAATGACTCATACCAGCAATTAACGCTTTGAAAGCATCACCTGAAGGCAACAAAGTTATTTCTTCAAATGCCCTATTCCCATCTGTTAGCCATGAGAGAGAGTTAAGGAGTCCAAAAAACTGCTCAAATGAAACAGGTTCACACTCTT